>NC_134472.1:26630098-26709636 GCF_964194025.1 Convolutriloba macropyga
TGACGCTCTTCCTAGTAAAATTTTATTAGGCGTTAGAGAAGGAGGATCGATCATTTTTTTCGGAACGTTTTTTAGGGGTCTAGAGTTCAAATTAGATTTAATCTCAAAGACCAGTGTCGACAAAATATCATATGAAAGGTTTCGAGACCAGATTAGCTTTAGCAGAAATAACCTAATTGTTAGCTCTAGACGTTCCCGATTTCCACCGAAGTGTAGAGCTGCAGGCGGTTTGAACATCCACTCAATTTTCACTTGCATAGGAAGCAAAGGATTTGTAAAATCTTGGAAATCACTATGCTTTGCTAGCCTGGATTGAAAAGAGTTACTCAAACCAACAGGAAGATTTCCACAATTGAGAAAAGATTTTTTTGGTTTTCCTCAATGGCTTATAAGTCGACGGATGCAAAGAATTGTTCATTCTATTGGCAACCTCTAGATGAACACTGCGTACAACTTGAGCACGCGAAGAGAAGTATGCATCTAGGCCTATTTTTTTCAAAATTCTTTAATGGGAGGGGTCGAAGTCTATGCCGGTTGTTAGAAAATGTGATGAATTTCTTTTGGTAATCTGAACTTTTGGAGTTCAACCACATAAGTGACAGTTCTTTCTAGGGTCATACTTCTGCATGGAAAACAATGTCCTATTATTTTTTACTACCACTTTGCGCCTAATTATCCACTAGAGATCCATCTAAAAATTTATAATCTATTCTGTGCCACAGTTCAAGTTTGTTTGATGGATGGGTTTTTTTAGTGAAAGGACGAGTTTACTGGTAGACGATGTTCCTGTACCATTTACAAGTTTGAAAATTCCGACTCCAGATCTTGATTTTGATTAATTTTCATCAAATAATTGTAAGCTTTTTATATTATGTGCTAGTAAGAACTTGGATTCTTCACCTCAAAATCGAAAATCAAAGAAAAAGCAATTTTTGGGAAACCGAATAACCGGCTGGAAATTGGGGTAAGTAAAAACTCTAACCGAAACGCAAAGAAAGCGTGGCAGTTTGGGAAAGCGACCAATCGGGTAATTCGGGTCGGTTAAATTCCCAAAAAACCCAGAAAACAAAGTAAGTGCGGGCGTTGGGAAGGCAACCAACCGGTCTGAATTTGGGGCAGGCAAAACCCCAAAATTGAAAAGCAAAGAAAGCGCAGAGTTTGGGATGTCAACCAACCGAGGGAGAATTTGGGTTCGGTAAGACCCCCAAAAACCGAAAAACAAAAAATGCGCGGGTGGGTCGAGAAAGAAACCAATCGGGACAATTTAAGGTGGGTTAAACCCCAAATCCGTTTAGGAAGAATGCGGTAGGGGTTGGGAAGGCTATCAACCGGGAAGAGTTAGGTCAGGAATAGGGTTAAGGTTAATTTAGGCTTAGAGGTGGGTAAAATCCCAAATCCGAAAAGCGAGGAAAGCGCGGTGGGTTAGGAAGGCAACCAACAGGGGGTAATTTGGGATGGGTAAAATCCCAAAAACCGAAAAAAAAGAATGCGCGGGGTTTGGAATGAAAACCTTCAGGGGGAATTTGAGGTGGGTTAATCCCCAAACCTGTTCAGCATGAAAGCGCAGGGGTTGAGAAGGCAATCAAACGCGCGGATTTGGGGTGATAAAACCCCATATCCGAAAGCGAAGCAAGAGCGTGGGGTTGGGAAGGCAACCAGCCGGGGGCAATTCGGTATGGGTAAAATCCCAAACCCATTTAGCGAAAAAAAGAGCGGGGTTGGGGCGGCAACCAATTGGGGGGAATTGGGGTAGGTAAAACTCGAAAAAAGGAATGCAAAAAACACGCGGACGGTAAATTGTAATCAAATTGGATCAAACTTTAAAGACAGTACTTTGCTCTCTAGAATCTGCTTTCAATCTATTGTGATAACTTGTGAAATCTCTTGCTGTAACATTCGAACGGTTATTGTTAAATTTCTAGATATTTGAATACAGTAACATCAAAAAATCTCATGGCGGAAATCAACTGATTTCTATTTTTAATGAATTTTTTCAAGCAATTTTTAGCTTTTTGGGGGTTGAGTTTGTTGTCTGACTTGGTTTGGCGTCAAAAATTTTTTTTAAAACCAGTTATTTTTGGTGGGGTTATTTTTCGAGTATGTTATTAAAAATCAGTGTTTGATATTTTTTTTAGATTATATATGTTAGTTTCAATTGATGGCGAATGTTTTGGATGATTATTTGTGTTATGTGGCTGTTGTTGAAAGTCACTTCCGTTCTTTTTCAACAAAAAGAAGTCATGTCAGTGACATCTAGCAAAAAAATTCTATATTAAAATTTTGTCTAGTCAGCAGAACACATAAGTACATTCTAAAATAACTAACTCGCAGTAAAGGTTGTTTGAATTTCTAAAAAACTTCAAAAATATTACTATTGTTTCCTCAAAGGTTTAGCTGTGGTGATGAATATTTTTTTAGTTGAATTAATTTGAGTAACAAAACTTCAAAGCTCGTGCAACAATTTCCCATTTTTTAAAATAAATTTTGCTCACCAAAAAAATTGAATTGAGGAGGCGGCATTAATAACTGAAAGTGTGTAATTCAAATCATATGGCGTAATTGTTTATAGACAATAAGTTCAATAAAAAATTTCACAAAAATGTAATGCGCTATGTCAGGCAATATTTCAGGCAACTTGAGGGCAAAAAAGTATTGATTCTTTTTCAAGATCTAATGAAACATCAAAATAGGTTGAGATAGTTAAACGCTAATTTTTTTTTCGAGAAACATTGCCCACCACAATTGCTTCAATCTCTTTGGCGTGCATCTCATCTGACTGGCTGAGGCGCTTGTTCAGCTGTTCAATCTCCAAGTTCAGTTCTCCTTCTTTCTCTTCCAGCTCCACTTTTGCGATCATCAATTCATCTAACTTCACCTGAAATGCCATGTGTTCATCTGATATGAAAGTAAATAATTTTTTCTGCAATCAAAATCTGAAATGACATGCAAAGACGTCACAAGCGGTTTTCGATTGATCAATTGATATTTTTTTAATATTACTCTTTCCTCGTAAAGTCATCATTTATTTTCCAAAAGCAATTATTAATCCATGCTTAAAACCTTTTCGCAGCATAGTTCCTCCTTGAACTTTAATTCCATATCCTTCTTGACAATGTCGAACTCCTCCTCCATCCTTTTGACCTCTGCTTCGTGATTTGACTTGACCTCTGATGCCTCTTGTCCCAACTGAGACTTCAGACTGGCCAGTGAGTTGCGATCTTCCTCCAACTCACGCAGCCGCTTTTGCATCTGAATGCAACGTGGAAACAGATTAATCTGTTGTGATTGGAGAAACTTTTTTCACATCATCAGTCAACAAATTTGTTGGTAATATATGCAAGCTAAAATTCGCACATTCAATTGCAACCAAAAAGTTTTTCCCTTTGAAGAAGCTGCTTTGAATTTTAGTAAGATTCATAATATATCAGAAAATTATAATTCATAATATATGAGATTAAAATTGCTGCTTTCTCTATGAAGCGAACATGTTCACAGCGACTCGCTTTGGTTTCAGTAATTTGTTTCAAAAATTCAACACGGCTCAAGTAGAATTTCTTAAAAAGAAATCTAGAAAAAAATTTTACATGACTTTTTTTTCCGAGCATCGATAACGAATTAAAATCAATGTGATGGAACCAAATGCAATAGAGATGTAATTGCTGGTTTTTCCCTTGAAGTTACAGTAAATGTTAAAACCCGGATCCTTAACAGGCTTCGATCTTTAACGAGAACATTCACCAGTCAATTAGGGATACTGTTGGTTCAGTTTGGTACAACGTGAAAGCAGCGGATATACATATAATCCTTACCATTTTGTTAGTCTGAAATCAACTCACATTTGTTAATAGTATACCAGAACAATTTCCTTGAAATACTAGGGCCAAAATCTTAGCTTTTCAAACCTATTGCAGTTTTGTAACATCGAAAATTATCCGGAAATCACAAACAAAAAATACAGAGAATGGGAAAATTTCTTATTTGTATGTTTTTTTCCGTAATTCAACTTTCTGCATGGAGTAGGGCAACATAGAGCGAATTGGGACGTAGTAACCTCTCTGAGTCCTTGTGATCCTAGAGAGCAATCTGAGCCGTACCTTATACATAATTTATTTTTGTATTACAACACCCCCCCCCCCCATTTTTGCTCAATGCAGAGGAGGTAAATTATTTGTCTTATGCCTACATTTGTTAACCTCCATATGTCTTCTTTATTTTTTTATCAGATCAGTGTGATCATTCTTAACTCTCATTTCAAATTTGGAGGTGATTTTTTTCATTCGTTTTGTCCACTTCAGGTTTAATTTCATAGTCACTCACATTTTTTGTTTCCGATTGAGCTTTATGAAAGAAAGAAAGAATATCTTTCCGCCGAAACAACTTCAAAATTGTTTTTTTTCGAAAACTGAGTTGCAACATGGCAGCTTTTTTGAGGTTTTCGTAATCTTGTAAGGCAATGTGATTTGTGATTTGCAATTGTGTATGTCACTTAAAAATGACCAAAAACAAAGCTCTGCTCAGTGAGACGGCTACGATTGAACTAAAATTTGAAGCTAACGATCACTAACTGCCTCAACTTCAAAACGTGCCTAACTTACTTGGTCAAGCACCAATATAAGGCACACCGCACTTAATCCCAACGAAAAGTGAAAAATGAAAGACGCTGAAAGAAGAAATTGAAGCGGGTGTCAAAAAACTACCAGTACTATGGTTCCACATCTAATAGAGTCCCTGAAACAGCAGCTAAGAGTAATAATAAATGAAGTGTGAACTGCAAAATCTGGTTTATCAAAATGAAGTCGAGCTCAAAAATCTTTGTTGGATCAAAACCCTAAAAGTTATAACAAACGAGATAATCTTAAAATTTTTTGCTTAGTAGACTAGTCTCAATGAGATGGAAAAAGTAATATCGTTGAACAAACTCCAACAAAACTTGGACTCAGTGATAATCCTTTAACTATCTGAACAGTATTTATCAATTGCGCGTAGGTTGCCTTTGAAGAAACTTTGACCGTCCGACCATTGCTCCTCTTGATAGGTGGACTCAGAAAATAGACAATGCAAGCCAAAAACAACTGCCTCAACCTGAAATGCTTTAAAACGTTATATTTTGCTAAGACGTCAGCTCTGCGAGACACAACGTTTTCGATTGATGAGAAAGCGACATTAAAGTTAGTTCAGCGTGATTGCGAAAGTGAAAAATTTCCTATGAATATTTGTTTATGGAAACGTCCAATGGAAGTACGAAAAAATTCAAACAAAAAATTAAGAACTGCAGATGAAGTTTTCACTCAAGACCAGGTCACAAATTCGAAAAATTTTGTGAACAAATTCTGCTAATATGCAAGCTTCTTGCATCCCGAAACAGCAAATAATTGTGAGGTCAAATTAAAAACACCATATTGATTTAGACGTTCGATAGCCTTGAAAATCTTCCCCCAACGAGCAAGCTAAAAATTTTTCAGATGCTGGATATTTTGATAAAAGAATTGTTAAATATCAGCAGCCCTTATTCTTTGCGATGACATAAAAATTGATGGTTTGAAACAAAATGACAAATGATTACAAATTGTGCAAAAAGCCAAATGGTATCATATTTGGTATTATCAAAAACATCCGCGAAAAAGACAAAAGCCGCACCTGTGTCAATCAATCCGTTTACCAGAAATTAAAAAACGTGGATGCTAAAGTTTTGAAAAACGATACTTTTTCAAAAAAATTATCTTCTTCTCCTTATTGCAAAATGGGATAAAAGAACAAAGTTGGCGTATCTTCTTTTCAAATTCCTTTGTCATAAATAACAAAAATTGGCTTTCTTAACTCTTCAAAGAAAACTTCACTGATAGCGGATTCAAATTAGTCAAGGCAAAATCAGCTTCACGTGCCTTTGATAAAATCAACAAAACATTTTCCCAGTGTTGAATATATTGTGTTTTCACAATCATGGCAAAGGTGTTAAAATAAAGCAAAGTGAATCACCAATTTCCTGAAACAAATGAAAGAGACAAATGAAACAACGCTCAATTAATTGTAAATTAAATTTCAAAAAGATTGACGAACGCAAATATTTCGTTTTCATTTTTTCAATAGCGCATTTAAATGCTACTTTCTTCATAAACAAAACTTATTTCTAGCATTTTTCACTGGTTTGTGAATGAAATTCAATTTCTTGTTTCTTGAAACCTTCTGAATACTTGCAATGCCTAGATGACCATCGGTCTCCATTTCATTCGCGTATGTAGTCAAATTTCCCTAAAATTTTTGTAATAATAACCACTTTATTTGACCAGTTTTCGGTAACTAGTGGGGAGTAGTGTTTTTGCAGAATTCAATACGCATCTATTTTTCAAAATTTTCAAAATTGAAGAGATGCTCAATTTATTTCTGTGGATGAATGGAGACTTGGGTCGTAACACAAATTTTCTCCGAAGAGCTGCGTATGTTTCTTGCTAATTTTACTGCCAACAGGAGAGAAATCGTCTGCTAAACGTTTATCAGCTTTTTAAAAACACCACTTTATCAATTTAGCTGTTTTGTTTCTAGAAGACAAAATATGAAAAAGCAAAGTAGTGTGGCAGGTTTTCTCTGTCGCACTAAAAATGATGATCACGTAATGAAGAATAACATCAGAAATTGAGAACTTACCACGGCCAGTTTTTCCTCAAGAGTCTCCTTCTCAATCTTAAGGTCCTGTTCTGAGTGTCTCAGTCTCTGGATCTCTATCTGGTTCTCCTCCTCCTGTCTGCTGTACTTCTCACAGTCCGCTCGAAGTCGCATTACCTAAAAAAATTTCCCAAGAGCTGGTGAGACGATATAGAAAAAAAAACTTTCTTTCTTTGATTAACATCAAGATTGTTTAGCTATTACTTCTCAGAGCGATACTGGATGGTTAACTTGTGTAACGGCTGCTCTCCTATCAAAGTCAAGGAAAACTTTACACCGCCCAGTTCGTTTCAGCGGTTTCAAATCTGTCCGGATATTGTGTTTTTGCAGTTAACTTTTGTGAACTGTTTTATCCGCTATACTGTAGAATACCGTTGCATTACTTGTTTCTCTATTACGCTTGATAACTAATTGCTCAGCTTTGCTGAATAACAAACTTGTTTCTATCAGAATAACAAAATAATTCAAATTGAAACAATCTAATTTTGTTGAGTTTTGTTAATAACTCAAGTTATATACCGAATTTAGGAATTCCCGTTCCTACAAATTGTAGCCCTATAACTTGGCTATAACTGTGCAAAGTTTCAACCTGCTGCAGTAAGCAGTTGTAAAACAGTATGTCTTACCAGTTGCAAATCTGATAATAAGAATAATTTTCTGACTTTAATGTTAGCAAGTCTCTCTATTGGTTTCAGTAACACCAATTTCGAACTAGAGTAGGCTTCGTTAAAGCCAGTAAGAGAAACTGACTTTATGCTTTGCACAAAGTTTCTCTTACTTAGGAACTTCGTTCCTCAGAAAAGAAAGTTTTGAGAATATCAAAGTTAATTCTCTTTTCACAAGTCAAAATAAAGTTAAAACTGTACAATCATTAATATGATCTACAGAAACAAGACACGATAACAAGTAATTTACCGCTCAAGAAGGTGTGCTTCAATACGCACCGTATGTCAGTTTAATATAACCAAATTGCAGATTTCAACTGATTTTTGGTAGTTTTTCAAGCTCCTTTTATGCTGCTAGTCACGTGGATTTACATGTCAAATTCAACTGTTGATTGGTTGTAGATAATAATGTCGACAGAATGTGAACAGTTTTCCATAACGTCACTTTTTCAGTGTAAATTTGATGTCATGGGAAATTTGTTAACCATGTAGAAGTTTTGTCGAATATTCTGTATCAATAACAGGTTGACTCGCAATCCAATCGCAAAGAATCTGATGCAATACTGCTAATTCGTAATGTTGTTTTGCTGGTTGTTGAGGTAGTTCGAGTTTGAGTTATAGTTTGACTTCATGAATGACGATTGTGTACTAATAATAGTTGCTAAATGTAAATGTTGAACAAAATGAACAAATCGAAATGGCTTCGATAGAATGTAGCATTAAATTTCGCTTGTCACGCTATTCTAGCTTTAAGGCTTGAAATGGCCTTGAAGCGCTATTCAATTTGATTTCTGAGTTGTTAAGCTCAACCGCAATAACTTGCCAGAAATAGCAACTTTCTCACAAAAGAACTTTGTCGCATAAAAAACTTGAAAGTTGTGAGCTAAAATTGTGAGAACTATGACTTGTAAAGATTAATTTGTATGTTTCTAAATTTGTGGAAATTTGCAAAGCGAATCGTAGCAGAAAATTTGTAAATTCTTACAATTTGCTCATTTTAGACAGAAAAACACTTTGTTAGGTGTATATGCATTCTGTACAACTGTATTTTCGTTTGAAGGTGTTTTAAAATGATGAGGTCAACAAGTCAAACCTGTTTAGAGAGGTCAACCAGTTCGACCTGGACAGCTGGTGGTATCTCTGGCTCCTTCGCCGACAACATCTTGCCGCCTTTGGCCGCTTTATTCTGTTCATTCTCAAGACGCAACATCTGTAAGACACATACAGTTTTATTTTTGAATCACCTGGTACATATTATTTGCAACCCTCAATCGCACCTTTTGCATCGTAATCTGTATACTTTCGGGCGTGGACATTTTCAGGTGATTAAATAATAAAGCAGTCAATTTTAATTAACTGGTAAAAAAATCATTCAAATGCCCTAATCTTAAATTTTTTTGGGACCGCATAATGTCCGCAATGTTGTGCCGGAATGAAAAGAATCGCGACAGCAATCTGGCTCTATCCCCCCGCCCCGCTTAGTGAATATTTGTTTTTTTTTAATTTTTACGCCCCCAGCTGCACGTGCTTTTCTACATAGTAATTAGCTACGCACAATTTGAAAGCTTGGATTACAAAACACTGGGAGGGGAGGGTGGGGGGGGGGGGCAAAAGGTGTCAACTATTAAATGGAAAGAACGGTCTGAATGTGGCAGTCTTTCCTTGAATTTGTCCTCGACTTGGTCCAGTTGTTGAGTGAGTTTGTCGTTCTGAGCAGACAGCTCCATCATCTTGGCCTCAAACTGTATCTTCATCTTCTCTATCTCCTTCTTGTGCCCACTGTCAAGGTCAGACCGCTCCTATAAATAATGCACAGTACTTTAGAGTAAAAAGTATGCGTGAATAATGAGATGTTGAATTGGAAACATATACTTAGTTACAGTCATCACTATCTAATATAGCGCATAATTGTATGTACTACTAATGTGAGGAAATAAGCTAAGCATTAGCCCTTACTGCTTGAGCTATATCGCTAAGCATTTAGCTGCCGCGCTCAGCTGAGCTTGTTGTTGTTGGCGGTTATTCCTCTGCTGCTGGGCTTGAATCGCCAGCCAGTGGATTGAGTCCTCGCAGAGTTGAAAAAAGTGCTTCTAGTACAAATTCACTGCTTTTTTAGTGATGGTTTATACTTTTTGCCAGCTGGCATAGTGTGATTGGTTGGTTCACTATGTCGACATAGACTACGGCAACAGCACAGTAGGATTGCATCAGATAGCACTAAAGATTATTGAGTTTTGTATTGTATGTAGCACTGCTACAGTACATAGCAAATAAACCACACGAGGTGAGAACTTACTTTTCACATTTATTAGTCAAGCCCGTCTTTAGAAGCTCTTCAATTGACCATAGACTCTTTAAAACACTAACTCAGTATATTTTTCTCATATACCTTTGAATTTTTAACCAATAATAATCAGCAACTCGTAAACATCTGGCTTTATTATTATCTAAAAGCCAGTCTCAATTATGTTGGGATGGGGAATGACAAGTCTAATCACTAGAAAAAAAATTGCTATATCTTTATGGTTGATCGGAGAACGGTTGATAGATAAATGAGAGGGAGCTGCGCTAAAGATTTTTCCATAACGTCTATAAATGAATGACATTTAATTAATATGGCAAACCTTTCGTCGTTTCTAAAAAAGCACAAAGGATCATTTGCAAACGAGACTTTCTAATTAATTAAATGGCTGTAAAATAAGTCCAACCTAACTAACATACATTGAGGTTGTTTTTTTTGGAGACCCATACAAACTCATACAAAAATTTCTGATTAAACAAGAGTTATAGACAAAAAAGGTGCAAACTTCTAAGAAACTGAAATGCATGAGACAAGAACTTTTTTGAAAAATCTAAAACGGGGGATTTGCATCGGTCTGTGTTTCGCAGAGAATTTGTTCCAACCTATCAAATAGCCTTTATTAATAACCTCCATCAGCTTCTCTGATGGCTAATATTTAATCGTTGTCATTTTGGTGCCTCGAAAAGGACATATGTTCAGATTCGGTTTTACTACTTGAAACGAAATTATGGTTCCTTTGATTTTTTTAACTTGCTAAGTGTCAGTGAATCAGGACGTAGAAGTCAATGCTGCACCTGAAAATAAGCGTTCATGTCAAGATACCAAAAAAAGGCAAGTAAACAAAAACCAGAAACAGTCGTTTTCGTTCTTTCACTATTCCGAGAGAGAAAGAGAGAGCAAGAAAAATAGGTGAGAAACAAAACTTTGGCTAGGCGAGCAAAATGTTCATGTGCGTGAATTTAAAACCATTTTGTGTGTTTGGTCAGTGTCTGATCAAAAAACTTTTTGAAAATTTTTTTGTGGAGGTTGTTGGTAGAAACTTGTAAAATTATGCTCACAATTCTGTTTGCAGCCTTCACAATTATTTCATTTTCTTTTTGCTCCCTAATCCCTGGGATTTTTTGTTATCCAACCCTATGCATGTTTGCTTTTTGTTGTTGAAGAGTAATTAAAAAAAATATATCTCAAAGCATATTCAGAAATAGTTTATGTTAACAAATTTGCTCTCCAATCGTATTTTTTCCTCTGTTCCTCATAATACTACTTTGACTAGATTAAAGAAGTAAAAAACTATAGGATTGAAATATGAATACATCTGTGCTTTTAGGCAAATTTTTGTGTTGAATCTACTTTTTATTTTCTATTCGGGTTTGTCTCCCCTTTTCGCTTTACAAAAGTCAAATTATAAACGTGTGATTTATAACTAACGTCACTCAATGTTTCAATTTTAATTGCTCCTCAACAACATCGATCAGGGTTGCAGTCAAAAGACAAAAATCATAACGAATGGGATTAACTGAGAAAGCGTGGGCTCGAAGTGATTGTCAACTAGGTTATCAGATTTCCTTAGAGCACTTGCTGAATTGTTTTAGTTTCAGCTGCTTAATTTAATTTACGTTGGATTGTGGGTTCATTATAATTCAAATCTATAATATATCGGCTCTACCTTTCTTGTGGGCGTATGCTTGTTTTATGTTCACTTTTATTGATGCAAGTTCTTTTCGAGCAAAAGACGTTACGAAATTGTGCAAACTTAGAACTTCTTAATTAAATTTTGTTAATTTCAGTATGACTTTTTGATGCATTCATATTTTTTTACCTGATCCCTTCTCTTTAATTACTTCACTGAGCAGTTTAAGTGGATTGATCACATTACTGTTTATATATCTTTTGTAATTAAGCGTATACGATTACAATGCGTAAAGAGATCAGAAATTAGAAAAAACTTTGAATTTCTCACACGATAAGCAAATGGGCCAGACAGGCAATTAGTCAAAAAGTGCAAGATAGGGAAATGCCATTTAAAACACATAAGTTTGGTTCTTAAAATTCTTCTGGACTGTATAAAGTAAGAGTTTTTCTCTAACAATTGTCTCCTTCTGTAAATGAATTACAAAACCTTCATCTAAAATTTCCTAATTTGCAAAGACTTCGCTTATAAAATTTTTCCTCTCTATAATGGTGCTTGTCGCCCTCAACTTTGGCAAGAATTAATAGGAAAAAATTAAAAACTTAATAATTGTACAACAATGTTCCCATTGCCCTCATTAAATTTTAATCAATTTTTTTTATTTATGTACGAAGTTGGTTGCGTGAATTTTTTGTAATTTATGTATGAAGTTGTTTTCCCGAATTTTTTTAAATTTATGTATGAAGTATGGTAATTTATGTAATTTTGGTAATTTATTTGCGAAGTATCGATTATTGTCATTTTTGTCGTTTTCGTCGGTAATTTATTCAAGAGGTGTCGATTGTTGTCATTTTTGTCGTTTTGGTCCCACGATGAGGGTAAGTTAGGTAAATTAAGTGAAGATGAAGTTAACCCTTATTGATAAGTAACAATTGACGTTCCCCTCTCTGCAGGATCCCAATTCATCATATAGAAATAACTTTTGTCATGCCCCTCAGCCACTGACCGTTTACAGGAGAGGCTCCTTATAGAGCTCTGATAAGTATACAACGGACGACGTTCGCAACCCAAGACAGGCCATACCGACTTGGGTCGCGGACAAGGGATTCCAAACCGACCATTCCAAAAACATGTCGTTGGCCAAACCAAACAGTCTATCGGCGCTAGTAGTCAGACCAAACAGTCTTGGTTAACCCTTGGTGTCAGTCCAAACCCACCTAAGGTAAGACAATTGGTCAGATCATGATCGATTACATTGATATTTACTCACATCGCAAAAACTCAAGGAAAGCAAAACTATGTTTGTTGAAGCAGATTATGGTCTATTTGCAGGAACTGGAGGATTTAATTCTGATATACTCTAACTTATTTTATATATTCTTTCCTGAACCAGCTTAACGTAAGCTGGCTAGGCGATAGAAATGGTCAACTATATGACATAAACATTACATAATGCAATGCCCTCCTTGCATTGAATGTTATACTCTTTGTCATTTAGCATTGTGTTACGCAGTATAAAACAACTCAAAATTTTACCATTGGCTCATAAACATGATGAGGGAGGTATTTTTTTTCCTTTTCATCTTACCATTTGGAAGGCGTGACACAATTCCGCCTTCTCATACTCCAACTTCTCCTCCAACTCCCTCTTCTTGTCCTGGAATGCCTGCAACTGTTTCTCGTGGTCACTGCTCAGACCCCTCTCTAAGTCCTTCTTCTCCTGTGCAAATCTCTTCGAAGCTTCCTCCTTCTCTTTTTTAAACAGTGTATCCTTCTCACGCAGTTGGCGCTCACAGTCCTAAATGTGATTTTAGTTCACACATGGATCTCATTAGCTGCAACCGTGGATATATGTTGATGAAACCTTGCTTTCTTATCAAAACAGTTATGCAATGAAAATTGGTGACGGATTACAGCAAAAGCTGTGAGAAAAATTCCTCAAAATTTTACGCTACATACTAAACCAACAACATTTAAAACGCATAAAGCGGCAGAGACTAAAATAACTGACTAAAATTTTAGAATGAAACCAGTGGAAACAGGAGAAAGGATCAGTGCGGACTGTTCAAACCTGTTTAATTTGGTTCACTTCTTTATCGTGTTTCCGCTTCATTGAAGAGTTCTCTTCTTTTAATCTCTGAATCTCAGACTCTAACCCTTCAGTGGCCCCAGTATTTGCGGGTGCAGCCACAGCTGGAGACGCAGTCCGAGGGGAGGGCTGAGGTGCTTCCACATTCGGCATTTCTGAACAATTATTAGTTTCGGACAGAGCAAAAATTTGTTCTTTATCTTTTTAGGTCTTCTGTACACAGATCAAGCTTATAATAAATTTTTTCGTGCACTTGCATGACAGCATCATACTTTATTTCTAAAAAATTCGAGCACTTAAATATTTCCGCATATCAGTTCCCTGGTTGACACTTCTTGGGAATCATACCCAAAAACCATATATGGTCTCATATCGGCCATACAAAAAATTCTTTTCTAGCAATGAATGCCCATAATTGCGTATATAATTCTTATATGGTATCCAGTGCGTAGAAATATGCATTCTTTCAACACCCATTCATCGTTTGCATAGCAGTCCCAACTTTGCGCGCTATAAACCACTTATGTCAGCTTGGTACTGTATATGGTTCCTATATTTTTCTTACATGGTTCAAATATGGTTCTTAAATGGTCCCTTCATAACTCAAAACTATAGTTTTACTTGGTGCCATGAACATAAACGGTCTTAGAAATGATTGCCAAGATACCATAAAATTCAATTTTTTCAAGTGTCTTGAAGAATTTGTCTTGTGTTTCTGTTTTAAGAGTATTTCGAGCGATGTTGACTTTTTTCATATCCAATTTACCATAACTCCATATATGTCTTTCCCAATAAAATTATGACAGCAGTCTTTTAATAATGACAGTCCTTATAGTGAGCACTCTCCAAACATAATTGGGTGCATAGGAATATTTTGATGGTTCGAGTTTGTTTGTTAAGTCACTTTTGGCCGATCCACTTATTTCGGAGATTTTGCACAAAATTACCACTAAAAAACTCTAGAGAACTGAATCGATCCATGACCATTTTCAGTTTCTCGAAAAAACTGAATCTGAGAATTTTAAGAAGTTTCTATTTTCATTTTTAATTGGTATAATGGAGATGCATAATCAAAACGAAGATTTGATTCAATAGCCTCCAATGAGAGTCTAGAAAAAAAAAGTTTTTTTTTCATCTCACGCTCGTAGTTAACCAAAAAGAGTGTTATTATTGCAGTGAAACCGTTTCTATTCTTGCAAAAGCCCATAAACACGTAATTGAAGTAATTATAAAGAAGAAGGAATTATTCTGGGGATATTTTTATTTGATCAAATTTTAAATAATCATTTTTTAGGTAACAAATTCAAGAATAGAGGCTTATTCAACTTAATTTTTCATCAAATTGTGTGCGCAAAATTTTGATATCTACTTCTTTAAAACCATGATTTAGGAAGATATGCGTTCAAAAATATAGAAAAGTTGTTGAGCAAATTGTGAACATCATCAAGTTGCAAACTTGCTCAAAATTGTTAGTGTTTTTTAAGATCTTTGTTTCACTGTAAGAGTTCTAAGCGTTGGTGAATAACAGTAACACTAAACGAAATTAGCTCAAAATTGCTTCAAATTTAGAAATATTTGTCGCCATTCTGTGTATCTGTGTTCCAGGATAGTCAACAGCACACTAATTTAAATGAAATGAAAGTAATCCTAATTAATAAATAAGTTTTAAAAAATCCTTCGCAATAGTTGTTTCGGATTAAGAAGACCATTAGTACTTTTAGAAATACCCAGATCACAGCTCATCAGAACAATTAAGACTCTATATTGGGTCTCTTCTAATTTCAGAATAGGTTTGGGCAGTAAAGTTTTAGGCTGAATGAAAAGATTTGCAAAGATTTACATGATCAAAATCGTGGACAATGGTTAACTTTATGCATTGCTCGTTACTGTTGTCCAAGACTATAGCATCCCATTTTTACCTTGGACAAAACTGACGCATATTTAGAAAATCTGGCTATTTATGGTATCTGTTGTCCTTAAATAAATGGCACCACGAAATCTCAAATTTGCAAAAGTGCACTATTTGCACCCTAATGAAGTAGGAAGATTTCTGGGCAATATTTACAAATCTCATCGTTTTAACAAAAGTATATAAAAAGGAAAATGAAAAGTTGATTACCGGATTCAATATCTAAGTCAATTATGACAGGGCTGAGTGTCCTCTGATGAAGTAACTCTCGTGGGTTTCCACTGCTGCTGTTCTCTCCCTGTGACTTTTCCGCTTCCTCCTTTTCCTTCTTACTTGAATCCTCCTTTCCAGCTTCAGAGTTTTTATCGTCTTTGGCCGCCTCCTCAGGAGATGGGGAGTCCTGTTTCTTCTGGAATATGGAAAACATTTTTCCCGGTGCCTCGATTTCTCCGTTTGTGCCGCGTTAAAAATTTTTTCCTTGTACGAGGCAGTAAAAAGTTGTGGATAAAAAGTTGAAGCTTTCAGCCAATAACTGCTCGTTTTTGTTTGTTAAGTGCTTAGCGTTGAAGGATATAATGAAAATGATAATGTGTGCAAATAAATTAAATAATATTTTAATGTCTTTGTCAGCAGTGCTGAAAAGCAGGATAAAGAGTGTAGAAATATCAGCGAATTGGTTTTTCTAGCAATATAGTTTGCTTAGTGCTCAAAACTATTTAACACTTGCGCTTAAACAAGACTAGAGTCAGTTTTGAGGATAAAAACTTTGAGGAGGATAAATATGTTAAAATATTATGTCAAAGGAAGGATAAATTTAGGAATATTTCCACAGCATTGCCACGCTTAAATACCACTATGCAATGCAAAAGATTCTGGTGGTTAAGCATATGTGAAGTGCGTTCATTTGCTTTAATGAATGGCGTCTCAACCACTGAAAAATTTTAAATAAAATGGAAAACTGTAAATTTTCCCTTTTTTGTAGTTTCGGCTAGCTGCATTGGGAAAAAAATCCGAGAAAAAATTATTAAAAAAGCCGATATTTGGTCTTCATAGGGAGTAGGAGGGAGAGAGTACATTATTTGATTATGTTGGATTTCGACCAGTTAGAGGGTCCAATGTCAATTTGAGTGCTCACCCTGACATTCTAAGACAAAAAGGTCTAATTACACATGAAAGAGTGTGAAAACGAGCGAGAAAATAACCAGACAGGCTCTCAAAAAACTCTATATTCGTTATAACACACCATCAGGAGTTCTATATAGGAGGTCATTTTGCTCCGTAAAATCTTAGTATGAGAGCATAGAATTCTGGAAGCCATCTCGAACTCCCTAAATTTTGCTCAAAAATTGATAAAATATTGACTGACTAGAGCGCAGAAACATTTATTTGCTCAGGCAATCATTTTTATCCGCAAGAGAGTGGCAATTAATGATAGGGGAACACAAATTAAAGAAATCTTGAAAATCTAAAAGAATAATTATTTCTAACTGATTATAAATAATGACAGAATTTCTTTTTATATCACTTTTAATCAATGAACAGTGGCACTAATTGGAATTATGAGTAAAATTTACAATAGAATCCTCGATAATAAATAATTTATTTTTCTGAAAATCTTATTGGAGCAAAAGTTACTAAAAGATCAAAGATTCTCGTGAAAACTGCGAATACAGTCTCCTCCCTTTTTTGAAAAAGCTATTGATATTAAAATCAACATGTGTTAAAAAAACAATTAAAAAGTACCATTTGATTAACGCGTTTTCAACATTAAAACAAAAATTTAAAAATCTTTAAAAATTATTTGTCATTGCATTGTATAAAAACACTATCTGGGTGGGTTACGTGTCCTCTTTCATTGAAGATTTTGTGATCTTGGATACTTTATACCTTAGGTTGGAATTAGATCTCAGGCAAGATCGAAGGTGCCAGATTGAATTTGACAAGATCAAATGTGCCTTGGATTGAGTATGTAACAAAAAACAATTTTGCTTTATAATTTTGCCATATAATTTGCGTACTAACTTTCAATGGTAGATAATTATGTAATTATGCTTGCGTTTGAAAGAAGAAAGCTCTGAAAAAAGAGACCAAATTCGTAGTTTTTTTAATTTTCGTATGCCAATTTGTCATTGCGGACACAAAAATCTTCGTTTGTTTTTTTTTCTGGTGTCTTTTTTCTAAAGCGTGTAATTGTGATTTGTCCTTTTTGTCATATTTAGAATCTCAAGACCAACAAAATACAGTATCATAATAGTGTTTGAAAAAATTGAAGAACAATTTAGGGATCAAATTGAATGATTAAAACTGTCACTAACTGCTTCGCAGTTAGAAATTGAAAACTCAAACAGTTTTAATGAAAATTATAACTTAAAAAATTGAAACTCAGGTTAGATGCAAAAATTGTGCCACAGTTGATGTTCAAATCAAGGCAGAGTCCGAAATCAAAGCAGCATGTTTACTTGAAGTCCCAAACTTCACTTTGGACGACTTCAAAAAACTTGCAAAGGGCATTTTTTGTAAAGGTGGCAACAAATCTTTGCACCTAACATGAGTACTATAACGCTTGGTTAAAGTTTCTGACAGGGCTAAAAATATTAACTAAAACAGAAAACAGTTATTCAACAGTTTGGCACCCAAAATTTTGTGGATAAAAAAAATAAAGTTAAAATTTTTTCTCTCTATGATAAAATTCTGAAAGTTTTTCTATTGAATACTTTTATTTTCCATTCTGCTTTCCATCTTTTTTTTCAATTTTATGATTCAGGACTTTTAAGAGTCATACTATTTGCCTCTTCTTAAATCATAAAGTTTTTAAGTGACACCGCATTGATTTCTCCGAACCTACCCGGACTTGAGTCGCAGAGCTTTTCAGCGCTGAACGAGCACATTTCAAGAGTAAAAACTTATTTCAATTCTGAAACATTGTATCTCCAGAATATTTTAGGTTTCTTTATGTGCAGTATTTCTTCATTATGATTATATTGATGGCATAGAGTTCGCCCAGGCTAAACTTATCCTGTGTAGTCTGAAAATTACTCATACCCCAAAGTTAAGTCTGAGCAGAGTAATGTCATACATTTGTAGCTCATAACTTGTAATTACTATAGAAGTATACACACAATTTATATTTAAGCTAGTTTGTAGGCAATTACAACAAAGCCCATTTAGCTCAGTGGTTACGACTTGCTACACAAATTAAATGTTACATGTACCCAGGCGCAAGTTCGAATGGCATACAAAGCAGACCTTTCTGGCGGGAATTAAGCTGAACATATTATTTTTCATGAAGTAAATTTCACTCAAAAATCAGACTGGCCATTGTAAATAGTGACATGAACAGAGTACTGGCCATCCTAAAAAACAGAATGTCTTTAGACTGATTCAGCCCTGATTTGCTCTGCCACCAACCTCCGGGTAGTTTCACAAAAAGGAAAATTCTCAGACCTGATCAAATTTATTGCTTTAGCATCTATTAGAAATGCTTTTTGCCTTTGATTTTGTAAGTTTTTAAATTATGTCTGAATGCCAATTTTCATGGTTACTTATGAATTTGAAATCGTTCCAAAGAGTAAAACAACTTACTAAGGCTTGTTGCCAAAAAATTTGTGTTTGACTCTTTGCTTTTGCTCAAGAGTTATCGCTCTATTTCTTATTTCATTTGTCGTCAGATGTTTCTTCTCGGTATTGTGGTACTTTAGATTTCAAAAAATAACAGAAATTGCTGCAGAAGTGAGATAGTAAAAGAAGTGACTCTTAGAGAAGAAAAACTTGTACCTGCGTTCAAAAAAAATCTGAATGAAGAGAAAATATTAGGGTTTTAATTAATCTTTGAAGGACACTTTCTTTCATTTTGGACACGTAAACCTTCGGTTTGTGTTTGCATGATATTTGTCTGTTCCAAATTCAACACTTCTGAATTTTTCCATTCCTTTTATCTAGAAATTCAAGGCCAGCAAAATTGCGTTTCGTGTTAATATTCGAGCAAGTTTTGTGTTAAAAAATGAATTTTAAAGCATTATTTTTGAATGCTTGAATTTGCGACAAACAATTTTAGGATATGGAATTAGAAAAATTAACAAATAACAAATTTAACAAAAATTTGAAACAAGAAATTGTAGATCAAATTTTAGATGCAGTATTTATGCCAATATTGATTTTCAGTTTGAAATGAGGTCAAGGTGAAGTGAAAATTCGTGAAATAAAACAAAAAGATCATATTTTCTCCATTTTCAGTCGCAAAATCTACTGTGGGCATTTTCCGGCCCTTTTCATGAAATATTCAGCATCTGAAATCAGATCTACATATTTTTATTTCAAGTATCTGTTGAGCTAAAAACAATAAAAAACGAAAAAATAAAAATAATTTTATTGTGATAATTCGCAGTTATTTTTTATCTGAACCTAAAACTAAAAAAAGCTTTCCTTATTGAACCACTTTTTCCTCGTGGATGATGCTTCATGCGGATGATTTTTCTTATTAAGGACTTCGATGGAACGCAAATCAAGTAAAAATTTCAGCCGTTGAAATTACATCAAATATGAACCCAGTCAAAGTTTTTGATGTCAAGGTATCGGAAGCTCTTGGAGAGCTGACATTTTTGTCTGAAATTGTATGAATTCTTCTTTAATTGCCTATTTGTTCAACAACTCTAAAAATTTTGAAAGTCTTTAAGTAAGTAGATCAACATTGATTCCTCTAAGTCTATCTAAAGTTCCAAAAATGGAAGCAGCACTAATTGCTCTATTTTTTGTTCCGACCCCAACTTTAGTGGGGAGGGAGGAACTATGTACTCAACTGGGGTTTTTTTTTGTTCAGTCAATTTTGGCCGGTATATTTATTCATCGTAGAGAATTGTGAGTGGTATCATTGAAAAGCCCGTCCAGCGTAGAATACGGAATTAAAAAGATTTTTTCAATTTTTGTGTTTTACAGGGAGTTATCGAGGTTTAAAGTTTTGTGAACATTCGACTGTTTTTGTTCACATTTTCAGTATTTTTTGCTAAAATTTGGCACAATTTCGATAATATAATTCAAAATAAAATAAAATTTTTAACGGCAGAGTGTTGTTGTTACCGTTAGAGATAGAAAAGCGTTGCTGAATTGATTGACTGAAGTATTTTTGGCTAAAATTTTTGATAACATTTTCAAAATTCAAACTATTTTCATCAAAAATGGCACAAAATATGCATTTTTGGTCCACTTTGCTAAAGTTTGCTGGACTTAGTGACCTAGAAACCTTAACACAGACTCCCTAAACTTAAAAAAGCGCTAATTGCAATTAGACGTCGTATTAAAGTCTTCTGGAATCAAAACTTTGACATTTTTTGCATATTTAACTCTATAATTATACAAAATGCATCTTTTTTTTAACATTTGAAGAATTCCACTCAACAATTGGTCTAACTCGCAAATACTCGGAACACTTGATCAGTTTATTGGACGCGTGACTCTGGGAGAGGTTCGATAATTTCATGGACTCGTAGAATCAGAGACTTTTTGGTTTTTATTTTGATGCTGCCTTTTTTCAAGATATTTTGCTTTTGTTTTTTTAATGTTAATTACTGACAATATTTTTTTCGCGGCTCCGTTAATGACGGCTCCAATTTACATAAATTGGAGGCCGAATGTAGATACAGTTTGTTTTTGGAGAACCAAAGGGTTTTTATGGCTTTGAGAAAGAGTTTAAGAAAAATATAATTGACTTCTTATCTTTTGCCTTCAATTGTTAATCTTTTGGCAGTCTGATTTTTACGTTTGACCACTAAAAGATCTAAATATCATTCTCAAAAGGTGCAAGTGAACCTTTTCTAATCTTTCGGTTATTACCTAATGTCTTTTATTTTATTGAAATTTAGATACTTTTCAGTTTTTGTGGCTCTTTTTCTTGTCAATTTGTGATAGTCGTTATGGTGATCAAAGGAGACGCAAATCAAGATGTTATATTCTCGCGGTTACTACCTTATAAATTTAATGGCTTCAAACGTGTGGTTTCGTAAAGTTGTTTTAGAAACTTATCAGTTCAGTTTGTAATTAATGTTTTTATAGTCTTATGATTTAAGTTTATGATTTAGTTTTCGGAGTATGTGCAAGACAAACTGTCTACTCTCTTAGTCGAAAGCTTTTTGTTGGCTATGAATTTTGAAAATATTTGTTTTTAATAAAAAAAGAGATAGATTTTTGAGATCTGCCCATTTTATTTCTGTTAAATTGTAGCTCAGCATCTCTATATAAAATTCACATCATTTATCTCTTGAAATATAATTGCATCTTAATAACGGTTTTATTTTCCTCAAATGGTCTTTCTTCTTGGAACAACCAGTTTTCTTAAAACAAATTTTCGTGATTTTTGCAATTTTGCTACTTTTTTGTAGGTTTTTGTTTTCTTTTCACAGTATCGCAATAATTGGCGTCATTTGACTTACAAATGTTGTCACCTGCAAAAAATGCAAATGAAGATTTTTATTGTTTTTAGTGATCACCTTAATATTTAATTGATAGGGGAGACATCGTTTTCGTGCATTATTTTTTGTGAAAATTTTGCCTGATTTGTCGTTTTTTTTGTAGTCGTATGACCTATCGTGGATAATGAAAGGCCTCAGTCGCTCTTTTTTGAGGTATAAAAGACTCTCTCAATGATTTCATTCGATGCGTAATGTTTCTAATCGTTTCGAACTTAATTCTTTTTTTAAAAAAAAGCAATGTTTTAATAATATTTGCCCCCTTTTGCTCATTTTTAGAAGACTTGTTGCAAAGTCGCATTGAGGAAAAGTCCCATATTTTGTTCGAAAAAAGTACCGGTTAATTTACTGAGTATAAATTTTATCTGATGCCATTTTGATTTTTTTATTAGTGGTTTTCAAAAAAAGGATCAGGAGTTTTGGTCTTAATTAATATTTGTAACTATTTGATTTTTATTGCCGTCTTTTTTGGTAGTCATATTATGGTAGACACAGGTCTGATAGGCCCTCTAGAGTAGATTGTTTTATTCTTTTAGTAGTTTGTTGAACGATATGTTGATATGTTAATTTTTTTATCTCTTCCTCATTTGGTAGACAATTCAGTGAAAAATGTAGATGAGCGGGGTCGGAACTTAATGTGCGAACGCTCATTACCGAGCCTCTTTGTTAGTTTTTAGTTTTACTTATTGAAAAAAATTGTTCTCTTTGGCTTTGAATAACCAAACATTGCAAATTTTTGAACTGACAATTTTCAATGGAACTGTGATAGATTTTCACATTTTTCTGGATTATGATAAAGTACGCCAAAAAACAGAGTAGTGAGTGACCACTGAAAAAATCTAGCAGCAAAACGTCAGGATTTACCTTGAATGATGACAACTGAAGTTCGGTCTCCAAGTTTAGAATGGTGTCCTCTTTAAGCTGAATAGTCTGAAACATTGTTAAAACGTGATAAGATAGCTGCATTGTTGGCCTTACTTGTATATATCAAAAACTCTTCAATTTTTTACTCTTCGGTCGGAAGAAGAATATGATGGAAAAAGAGCTACAGCATACTTTGAAAACAACATTTAGCAACAATTTCAAACATAACCATAATCATATCGAAATGGTAATTTCGATATGATTATGGTTATGAAAACAACATTTAGCAACAACTTCAAACATAACCATAATCATATCGAAATGGTAATTTCGATATGATTATGGTTATGAAAACAACATTTAGCAACAATTTCAAACATAACCATAATCATATCGAAATGGTAATTTTTTAGCATAGTTTAGCAAAGGTACATTTGCATTTCATTTTGTGCACCCTAATAGGGTTGTTCGTTAAACTACGGAATTATGGATGGTCAATGTCTACCTTTGGTAACATTTGTTGTTTTGGTTTAACATTTGATTGTATAAATAATGAAATCGCTGTGCAGTGTCATAATATCTATAATTTTTGTGGAGGGGTATCAATGTTGCAAGGCAATGAAAGCTAATTGGTTCGTGTCTGACCGGGTAATCTTTTAACAGCTGCTTACCTTGTGAAGCTGCTTGATTGTTGCGGCACTTCTGCTCAGCTTTTCTGTTGCAACTGAAAAGAGCATCTTCTTAAATTTGGTTAAACTACAAGTCTAACTTTTGAAACCAAGTCAGATTCGTTTAATAAGTTGTCTCACTTTTTGCTCAGATGGTTTTTAAATTTCAAATTGTAACAAGGCGGCTCAATGTGCGTTCGCACATGATGTTCCGACCCGAGCTCATCTACATTTTTGACTTATTTTTCAACCAAATGAAGAAATAACAAAAATAGATGTTTGAGTTTAAAACAATCGTTACACAACCTATCTACTAATTGAATAACATAATGCCATGCCTTATTACTGCGCCAATGAGATCTGACATAAAAAAGACTACGAGACAAAAAACAACAAAAAAAATTAACAAAAATAAAAATTTCACGGCAAAAAATGAATATCTAAATTTAAAAGCACATAGCAACAACGTCAAAATGCAGTCAGATAAAACCTTTACTACTCAAATTTAATTTCTCCTAAAAATACAGTGGATGGAAAATTTTCTTAATGAGACTATGTTACAAGTCAACAAAGAAAACTATCAATGAGGCGAAATTCTAAAATTAATAAACATATTTTAAACCAAGAAATTTCAAAAGTCTTAAAAATCATCAGCTTTTAACTAAATAATTTTGATAAATAACTAAAAGTTGTTGCAAAACCAAAAGGCTTTGTCTTTGGGTAGACTAAGCCTTAGAGACGAACTAAAAAAAACTTAAAAAAAATTAGAAACGGTTTGCGAAAATAAACTATTGCTACCATTAAAATCATCAGCTATTATCTGAATATTACGTATTTTTAATTTAATTCTTATTTCTACTAATTCAGCTGCAGGAATTATACTGACAGATTAAAGAAGTTTATTTAGGCAAGATTTGTAAACCATTTGGAGCTGTTACTATGCGATTGTTCTGAAAGAAGAATAGAAAAGCAAAAAATGACTACTCAAAAAACGTTTATAAAAACGCATATTGTCCAACAAACAAAGCATCGGTGACAAATATTATCAGTAGATATGTTATTTTTTGAAATACGAGAAACTGGATGTGACCTCTCATTGATGATAATAAGTTACAATTTGACGAAAGGAACAGCAAAAACAGAAAAGCTTGAAAAATGTTTGAAAATGTATATCATAAACTTTAAGACTAAGGACTATAAACTCACCAATTGATTCGTGTAACGTCAATAATTCAATCCTCAACTTCAAGTTTAAGAGACTTGTCAGCAATTTACAGCTACCTAAAGAACAAAAACAGGCAAAAACAGCAATTTCAATAAAAAAATTGGGCGAGAAAAGTGTCGAAGGCATTAAAAAATGAACTTTTCACTAAAAATTTTTCTATGTTCAATTAATTTTTAACAGCAATGAATTTCACTTTTTTATCAATATAGATTCATGAAATCAAATATGAACAAATACATTAGAACCAGGAAATTTTTGAGAAAACTCGTAGTATAAACTAGTAGTGATTTCATTAGCTTTCAACGGAATCCACTAAACACGCTAAACGAAGCCTCCAATGGGACAACAGGTTTGATGATCGAAATCATTTCCAATTGCGATTAGAATAAAGTTTGGAAAATTTGTATAATATTTGGATAATGTGATAGGAGTTCAAAAGTAACCAATAACAAGCAAATATCCAAAAAAAAATTTTTTAATTTTGAATTCTTGTGTCATTGAAGTCATATAATCATTAGTTAGAAAATTAAAAAGCCAACGAAGTTTATGTTAGTTTCAGTAGAAAGCAAATGGGTTTTGTCAATACTGAGACTGACTAACAGTTCACCAAAACTTTACGGTTGGTTAATGTTCAAAAAAAGTTTTGAAAAATTATTTTTAAATTCTTAACAGCAATTAAATTCAATAAGTTTCAACGGAAGTTAATAAGTACGCTCAAAAATACTTCAATATGTGAATGAGGATGTTTGTCATGCATAGGTGATTAATAAGACATCACAACAAGTCTTATGACTATGAAAACAAAAACAAAAACAGGCGAAAACCAAAAATCAGTAGAAAAGTGCAGGAAGAAAAGGTCGAAGCCATTCAAAACCATAAGTTTTTCTCTGAAAAATTTATCTGTGATCCACTGAACGTCTTCTTTAAGCCAATAGGAGCTGTCAATTTTAGGTTATTGTGATAAGATTTCAAAAGTAACCAATAATACAGAAATATCCAAAAAAAATAAAAAACCTTTTGAAATCTCGAAGTGTCATTGAAGTCATCAATAATAGTTTGAAGATAAAATAGCCAACTAGATCAAATTTGGTTACAGTAGGACGGAAGAGGTTGTTGTCATCACAGAGACTGACTTACAGTTCACGATAATAAGTTTATGATTGGTTAATGTTCAAAAAAATTTTCGAAAAATTATTTTAAAAGTTTCAACAGCCATTAGCTGTCCACTGAAAGCACTAGATATGCTCACTTAAATCTCTTTACGGAATATATTGCACTGTTAGTCAAAGAGTCTATGCCATAACCTCAAAAATAAATTCAAAATTTCATTTAAAATGACGAAAACTCAGAGTCGAACTTAAAAAAACATGAGCAATTCCCTGAAAACGATTTTTTTTGTTCATTGGGCTTCATTTGACTGTGAAGCAGGTTTGTAATTAACGGAACTTCGATATGAAAAGTGACTTGTGTCTAGGTGATTGAAAAAAGCAAGAAGAAGTAGAAAAGTTTTTTTAAAAAAAAGAGCTCTCAAATAGAGTTCGATTTTTGATATTGAAGCTCCCTATGAGACCAGAACTAGTTTTTTATCGCTTTTAGTCAATTAGGAACACAAAATTGGTTCATTTTTTGGCAAGAAATTCAAATTTAAAATACTATTTTTGAAGAAAATGTCTTAATTTGAAGAAAAATCAGACTAAAAGTGAACAAATATCCCGTGTTCAGACAAAACTTCAATCCTCGATAACTCCCCGAAAACAACGAAAATCAAAAAATCTTTTTAATTTTGAATTCTACGCTGGACCAGCTTTTTAATGATACCCCTCACATTTCTGTGCGATGAATATATCGATCGGCCAAAATTGACTGAACAAAAAAAACCCATTTGAGTATATAGTTCCTCCCCCCCCCACAAGTGGGGTCGGAACAATTAAAGTTATACAGCGTGGGCTTACATTGGAAAACTTTCAGGGTGTAGCCCTACAATTCAGTCAGAATTTTTTTTCACAATTAACAATAATTGTCAATATTGTACAATAGACAAAATTTTGAGTGATTTCAAAATTTTAACCAATTTTTTTCAAGTTTTCATATATATAGAACATTCTGAACGATTGAAAACTGAATACATTTTTATCTATTACAGTTAATTGATAAAAATTTTGACTGTGCTTGTCTTTATGCATAATAATCAAATTTTATATTTTCAGGAAAACGAACTTCAGAAACTAAACTTAGCTATACTCGTTCCAATATTTTCCCATCAGAGACAAGTAACAGCAAAAAAAACATGGATGAAGCTTGATGTATTCGAGTTGACTACTGCCCTTGTGGTAGACTTTTCAGAGAATTTGAAAAGTTTTTTTAAGTTAATCTTACTTTTTGGGCAGAGATTGCAATACAAAATGGTGTCCCAGTGAATCGAAACTTGGTACATCTTGATAAGAACATACTAAATCTTGGTAAATCTTGCCAAGATCTTGCCATGGTACTTACCAAGAAAATACCAAGATATGTACGAACTTGCAAGTTTTTTGCATGGCTGTCAAGAAACAAGATCTTGGCAAGATTTCCTAGAAAGATTAACCATGACATGGTAAGATATATCAAGTATTAAAAATTCAATAGCACCCAAAAACAAGATGTAGCAGGAAATCATAAGATTAAGCAAGAATTATCAAGAAATAGCAAGAATTATCAAGAATTATCAAGAATTATCAAGAATGTCGGAAAATACTGCTCCCGTTAGTTTATTGACCAACAAATGAGCCGCTTTTTTCCAGTATAATGAAATTTTTAAGTGGATGCTAGCTCGGTATGTACATAGTACACACCTTATACAGGACCGCCACCGTGAAGGCCCCCACTAAGGTCCCAAAAAAATTTAACAAATTGTAACATGACATAAGACAAAAAAGCAAGCGTTGAAAAAACAAGACAGCAAAAAAAAACAACGCTCGGCAAATTGAATACATACAAAGCAACTACAGTATTTAAGCATCAAGCATCAAATACGAAAAATGAAAAAAAAGTCAGCTTAAAAACCATAAATTGTCAGGACTCCATTTTTTTCAAAAACAAAAATTCTGGCAGTTTAGGCTCATTCTTTTTGCAATTGAGAGTAACAATTTAAACGCTAACAATTGCGCTGCTGATTGGCCGGTTAGAAGCCAAAACTATAAAGAAGTTCAAAAAATTTAAAACCTTGATTTACTTCATTTAAAGCAATCATATGCATTTATTGTTGCGCATTTGAAGATTTTTCTTAAATCATTCTTGTAAATAGTTTAAACTATCACATTGTAGATCTTCAAGACGGTTCTTGCTGTTGTGAATGCCCAAAAGTAACTGACTTTTCAAATCAGTCAAAATTTGCGTCTTCAGAAGAAATTTCTTAGTCTTAACGGCTTGCGCAGAGTTTTCGTGAATTTGAATTCAATTCTTGCATTTTGACTGCATTTGTTGCTTTTTGTAGTCTCATGATTGAGAGTTTTTATAAAATATTAAATTGGCCTCCCTTAATGGTGCAATAAACTTAGTTAATACTTTCAGCTTATACCTAATGGCTCATATGTCTTCCTATTTTTTTGTTGTAAGAAAGTAACAGTTATCGTTGAGTTTGCCACTTTTTTAGATTTGGCCAACTTGCTGCTTTGATCAACAAAAGACAGATTGCATCTTCTTTGTAGAGAATGAAAGTTAAATCTCTCTAGATGTTTAAAGTTCCAATTAATGGTTTCATGGCTTCGCTATTGGGAGTTTTCCTAGAGATTTTTAGCTTTTGGCATTTGCCAAATTTTGTACTTGTTTTTTGTTGTTCTGTCATATTATCAACTTAAAACAGGTCCCATTGACTTTTGAGGAAATCGCAATTGAATATATATTACGTTGTAATGAGCCAAAATAGCTATTTTGTTGTCTGGTTTGTCTGGTCATGGCCGATTTTTCGCTGGATTCCTGGTTCATTTTTCCACCCAGTCACTTCGGGTTGCTTAGAAAAAGTTTTTCTATGTGTCAAGAATTATCAAGATTTTATCAAGTTACGCCAAGAAAATTTCTTGACATGTCTTGATAAGATCTTGCCAAGATCTTATCAAGGTGTTCCAAGAACTTTTGTCTATCAAGATCTTGGCAAGATGTGTCAAGTTTTGCACGAGTTGGCAAGATCTTGCATGACATGGCAAGGTGTATCAAGTTTCGTTTCACTGGGGTTGTACTACTTTATTGGCTGAAGGAAAAGTGGTCAAAAGTGTAGAGGTAAAAAACATGACGCTCTCACAAATGATTCCAAATTTTCATCTACCATCACCGATAATTGAAGTAGTGATGTGAACTTTTGGCATTATAATATGTAATCCGTATGATGATATAAGTTTGGAATCAAAACTTTCCGGAAAAAGTCTTAGAAAAAGTTTCAATTCAAAATAATAGCTGAAAGTTTTTCAAGAATATTTTCGTCTTCATCGAAACCTTCTCCATGAACGTATGATAACAATAAATTCACTAATAGTCTATTACAATTCAGATTTACTTTCAATCATTTTACTTCCAGCAAACTTATTTCAGAAATTGGGCTCGAAACCCAATAACAACGTCAAAAATTACTGAGAGCTGCAAAAAAAATTGTTTCCAATTTTTTTGATAATAAAAAATCTCACTTAAACTTCAAAATATGTTCAAGTGATGTTTTCTGTTTGATATTTCGCCTCAATTTCCCAAACAAATGGTTGAGCTCAATTTATAGAAGCACAAATTAGAGGAAAATGGCCAAAAACAATTAATCAGCTGCCAAAAATGTCTAATTTTAAGGGGCACTCCATTTTAATTACTCAACAAATAACAGGCTTTCTTATAGTACAATTTACTACAGTAAACATATCAATCTGTCGGGATTGGGAAGAAAATATCAACTTTATTCTGATAGTTTATAATAAAGTAGAGGTGACGATGATATCAGCGCAGTTAGAGCTTAAGTCCAAAAAACTTTTTTATGTCCTGTAATGAATTTCAATGAATCCAAATTTGATGCACCAAGATAAGACATGCATATTGTTAACATCTGCATAATTTGTAACAATTTGCTTTGCAATACCAACAATTCCTTGTATATCGTTATAAGATTTATGAAAATTTTCTCAAAAGCTCTTGAATTAATCTTAATAAATGTTGATAGTTTCCCAAACAATCAATTATTTACATTCTATAGAAGCAAAAGCTAGAAGAGCGTAGCCAAAAATAATGAATCAACGCTCCGAAAAATCTATATCTAAAGGGAACTCCGTTTGAATTACTGTACAAATGATAGGCTTTCTTATAGAAACAAAAACTCCTTTAACCTTGTAGTTTTGAATAAAGTAGACGTAAAGATGAATTTCGGTGAGGCCGAGACATGAGTCCAATTAATTTTTTCAAGCCTCAGTTCTTTTAGAATATTGTGATCATTTTCTAGAAAAATTCATTGAAAAATGTAACCTGATGAACCGAAAATTGATGCACCATGATAAAAACTGCATAACCTTAACATCTGCATAATATGAAATATTTTTCTTAGATCTTGAAATACAAACAAATCCTGGTATAAGTTCATTTAATTTTGTTTACCCTATAACAACTTTTCAAACTTCTGTTCTTAAAGAAATTTTCTCTCGATTTCTTGAAAAATCTCTTGAAAAATGCAATCCAATGAATCCAAACTTAATGCACCAAGATAAGACATGCATAATCTTAACATCTGCATAACTTGAAACAATTTGCCTAGACCTTGAAACGCCAACATTTCCTGGTATATCTCGATAAGATTTACGTAAAATTTCTCGACAGCTCTTGAAAAATTCTTGGTAAATCGTGATAGCGCTTTTTCGTTATTCATTCCCTATTAACTATTGTTGGACCGCGCCCGCTTATTTTTGGCCTGCTCACTGATGTTATTTAATAAGTTTGCGACATAAAGTCTGATGGCTACAACGTTTTTTTCAAAAAATGGTTGGATAATGAACTAAATTGCGGGAGCTGAATTCTGCGACATATGGTAATTCCTGGTCCATAATAAAAATTTGGGTCAAATTTCTTTATCGTGCTTTTTAGTTTTTACAACTTTGTATTTCAGGCGATGTTAGTGCCATGTCAAGTGCCGTGTCAAGATTTAACTTGGTTTAGTATGTTTCTTATAAAGGTGTATCAAGTTTCGATTCCCTGGGATTGGGTAGTTTTATTTTCCCTGCCGTGATTTAGGGCTCAAATATAGTCTTCGCTTATTTTATTCCTTAAGCTTTGCGAATTTATAGCTTAAGTTCCCGATTAAGTTCCCATTCTTACAAAGTCAGAATTTGTTAGAGAATTCTGTGTCGTATACAGAACAACAGAGGTTGTTGCTTGTGTGTTAGTAATGAATGCTTGACATATAAAATCTATATCTCCACTTAAGTGTCAATGATTTAATTTGTTCAATAGATGCCTGATATCTCCTCCTCCTGTTGCGTTTGTGTCTCCAACCAGAACTGTTTCAAAGTGCACGTAGACTCCTGAAACTCCGACTCCTGTCTCTTCAGTTGTTCACAGTAATACTCCTCCAACAATCTATTGTAATCAACAAAAATACCTCTTCAAATTAAATTCGAGTAAATAAAAACAAAAACGAGTCACTGGCTAAATTATACTGCGTTGTATATGAGCAAAAGCAAAGAGTTAACTTTTTGTACACCGTCAAACAACCATTTTTATACATGGTTGCATGTATTCGAAGTTTCTGATTACTCTGCCTTGAAAACTTAATAATCATAGAATATTGACGCGCTGCTGATTGATGTGTAGAATTCAGGGCCATAAAAATCAATCAATTTTTATCCCACGTAACAAAATTTAAAACAAAATGTACCTGTCATTAATTAGAAGATGGGTGCAGAACTTTAATCAAATTTTTGGCTAACCTACTGGAGAACAGAAATTTATGCCCGTTCTTGTAATTTGATGCGAGAGACTTGTTGAACAAAAGACCTTGCATTAACCTTTTGTTTCTGCCTCGCTTTCTGAGGGAGAAGAGAAACTATATGGTTGACTGGTACTCTTTGATTCAGTCAATTGATGCTGACCGATATATTTATGGACATTACAAAGAGAATGAAGCGCAGACTTTAGGAAATATTAACTCCATATTGTCAAAATTTAAACTAATATTGTCAAATCATGCACCATTACACAATTTTACTCAGTTTTAATGGTGTCTCGCAAAACAAGCTGACTTACCAAAATATTGACTTTTAAACCTGTTGGTTGAAACTTCCAGTATTGTAATATTATATGCGCTCACTTAGCCGACAATCAACATCGTCTAAATTTTTGAAAGACTTTTTAATGCATTTCGCTATGCCTTCATAATGACTTGATATGAATCTATCACAACTGAATGCTGATTAGCAGTCACAGATATATCTCTTTTATATATCACGGATATATATCACATTTATCTATCTTTTTGGCTTTGCGTGATATCCCATCATTTTTGAGGTGGCTTGCATCTCGTTTCTCAAGACAAGGGAATTTTTGTGAGAGAATAATTCGAAACGTATCCCGTCAGAAACTAGAACTAAATATTCCTCATGCCTAGTTGAGAAGAACGAACAAAAATGACAAAAATTTGTAATATATCTTTGGTATCATCGGTTTCAAACGTAAGAAAGCTTCGGTATGTTCGGTTTGTTCAGTGTTGTTGGTTTCAAAGAAAAGAAAAATTCGATATGGTCGTTATTGGAGTGATTCGAGTGATTCAGTGTGTTCGGTTTTAGAGGCTTCGGTACGTTCGGTATTTAAACGAAGGAGATCGTCAGTATGTTCGGTTTTAGACGTAAGAATTTTTTTTTATTGGAAATTGTATTTTTTTTATATATGATAGTCAAACGTTATGACAGCATTCTTTTTGCAGGATTTTCAAACGTACTTCTTAGAGGCCAGTTTTAAAAAAATGTGCAAAATCATCTTCTTTAGCTCTTTCACAAAACTAGTTGAATGAAAACAAATTTCATGGTGATTACTGAATTCAAAATTGCAGCATACTTTCTTGTAAATTACAAGCAAGTTTCAAAATGTCCAACGCCGATCGTTTTTATAGTTCGGCCTGCTGAACTAATCTGTTTTTCAGACACAATTAACTCGGTTACGTTTAAAAACGACGTACGGAATCTCTTTTACATTTAAACGCGACGATACCCAATTTGTCTTAGGTTTAAAAACGAGGATGCTGAGTCTTTCTTATGTTAAATACCGAACAAAAACGACAATATCGATGAAAAAATCAAATGAAATTTTGTCATTTGTGACTAGAAAAAAACGACGGTACCGTCGATTTCTTGTGTTAAAAAACCGAAAAATTCTCAACCAGGAGTGTCTAGTCGATTAAACTGAAAAACCGATTTTTTGTACGGCTGCAATTTTCAACAATGCTATTTTTATCTCTTCCTAGATAGACAGCGAACTAAATGCTAGTTTGGCTTTGATTACTATTTTTTGAATAAATTGGCGAAAAGTTAAGCAACTTTCACAATATTTAATTCTTTCTTAATAGTGCTTTGAAAACCTTTAATCAATAATTTCGAGCTGCACTTAAAATTTAGTGTTCTTCGTATTTTAGTCAAATAAGCATCTGTAAAAACTTTTGCAGTGTTCGAAATCATCTACAATTTCATAGAAAATAATTCTCAGCATTTCTTTTTATTGTCTGTTTTATTAGAGAAGCCATCTGAAAAAGAATAACATGTTTTGTACAAATGATTACAAATTTTCTGAGGCTTCCTTATTATTGTTAATAGCAGGCCATTTTGTACTTAGGAAGGCAAAAACAACCATCATTATTTCATTACCTCTATTTTACAGGCCGTTGTTCATAATCAACAACGTTTTTGCGAACTTTTGGCTATTGATTATGTGATTATCTGTGAACGCGTCCAAATTCATTTTCTTCTATTTCGAAAAATAAGGTTTAATCACACTGTTTTATTTGAATATCGTGTTTCTTTTTTTGTTTGTTTTAAGAGCAGCATTCTGGAGTTTTTGTTTCGGTTGTAAATGGTTCTCTTTTCCACATGCTCAATTTTCACAATTAACAGTCTTCGAAGAACAATATTTTTATTATTGTTTTTACTAATTAGACTCTGCGTTAGAGATCAAAATTCATCTGCTCTGAAGACTTCAATAAAATTGAAGTGTTTCAGCAAACTTTTAAGATTGAACTCACCCGTCTCACTAAAATTGTAGCTGAAAAAAATTGATACAAATAAACTGTGAAGTAACAATTGGTCACAGAAAAATTAAACAATTTCGCTATTTTTTAATACAGTTGAACACATCAATGTTTATATTTGTAATTTAACGATTCCAAAAAAATATCTTTGTTTATCTTTGTTTGGGTTAACAAATACTTTTCCAAACTCTATTTTAAATATTATCTTTTAACTCGTTTACATACTATTTCAGCGCTTCATCTGTTACAAGCAATTATCTGAGGACAAACTTAAGAAAAAGGTTGACGTTACTTGTTCACCAATGCTTATTATTTCTGTATTGCTTTTGAACGCCTCATCAAACTGTAAAAATAAATTTGTTGTCTCCAAATGTTTAACATAGTTGTTTTTGTTGATTTTCTTAAACAAAGAAAGGTTTAGGGCAGTGCAGTTTTATCAGAATTAAGATTAACATCTTCAAATTTTTCATGTATAGTAATTTACTGCGACTAATAATTATAATTAGAAAAACTCTACCTCTAAAAATCATTTTATGTGGTAAAATAGGAGTTAGTTATGCGCGATGCATTAAAAAAACGTTTGCAAAATTGTTTGCTTTTATATAAAATTGCTACCACAGTTGATAAGCTGATGCTCAAAAAAACTTTGCGGAGTTCGAGTTTGTTAAAATGTAATTACCAGTTGTATGTTCTTGATAATCACGCTTTAAAACATTTTCAAAAGATGCTTGTGGCATATTTAAATTATTTCAGGTTCTTTAAAAAGTTCTTTTTCAAAATAAACTTTAATCGTTTGTCGCGGTGATGTTGCTTTTAGAAAAGATATTGTGTTTCATAAAAATTCCATTAATTTAAAGTTCTAAAGTTTTAAAACTTTTCAGCAATCTAAACTTAAAACATTTGTATTTTGACAGAATACAAGTTAGCTGCTGTTAAGAAAGACCAACAGCAAATATGTTTTCTAATTAGGTGTCAAATTTGTTATGATTTTACAGACATTGTTGAATGGTTCCACAAAAATTGATGGCTGGAACTTGCAATTGCGAAGGCAAGAATTTAGGAGTTATATTTTTTGCTCTAGAAGATCATTAAGGAATAATTTTCCTTAATCAGATGGAAAATCAGATCTTATCAGATGGAACTTCGAATCGGTTGGACAAAATGAACTGCACAAATATTTGGCAGCAAAGTATTTCAGTCATTTCATTGACCATTATAAATTTTTTCGAGACCTTTTTTTATAGTATTGCCCAAATTAAATAAATTTGACAAAAACTATAGATTAGGTTGGACTGTTGAAATCCAAAACGCAACTATTCGTGGGCAGATAATTGTTCTAAGATTTACACGATGGATATTCTGTCTACGCAAGATCTGTCGTTTAAGGTCTGTATGATAATAGAATCAATACAATCTCTAATTAGAGTCTGCTTAGAGTATAAGAACTGATAATAATCGTACAAAGATCTCACACTATAGAAGTTTGTCGAGTACAACTTTTATCGTCTAAGAGTTGCTACAATCTGACAAGATATGAATTTTGCCGGATATAGGAATATTTTGTGTCACGTACAGAATCCTTTGAGCACACGGAGGTTCCTTATACATTTCCTCAAAATAAATCCGGTTAAGTTTTTTTTTCCTTTGTAGTGAACTTACTTCAACTTGTGGCTGCTCTCCTGTTCAATATTGTGTTCCAACTGTCTGCTGTTGTCTACCATGTGATCAATATGGTCCTGTAACTGACCAATCTTCTTCTCCAGTGACACATTGTCCTCTACAAGCTCAACTCTCGAACATCTAATTAAACTACTGCTAAATTTGAGGCCAATATACTCCGAAATTATGCGTCTTCGCTCGAAGTTTCCATCTTCATGATTCGAATTGATGCGCTCACTAGTGCTCTCTGAGTCGATTCGAACAAGTGCTCTCACGAACAAGTGCTTTTTTTTTGATAATTGTTCCGACCCCTCTTGAGGGGGGAGGAACTATATACTCAACTCGGTTTTTTTTTTGTTCAGTCAATTTTGGCCGATCGATATATTCATCGTAGAGAGTTGAGACTGGTATCATTAGAAAGCTTGTCCAGCGTAGAATATGGAATTAAAAAAAGATTTTTTTACTTTCGTTTTTGACAGGGAGAAATCGTGGTTTAAACTTTCGAGAAAATAGAGTGAATTCCATTGATTTCATTCACCTTTTTCGGAATTTTTGACTAAAATTTTGCCTATTTTGATAATTTAATAAAATTTCATGAAAATGTTGTTGATTTTTCGTTTAAAGACAAAATATATTGTCGCTTATTTTCATTGAATTTTTTTGTCACAAAAAATTTCACAAAATTCAGACTTTTTCATCAAAAACAGCACGAAATAAGTTTCTTTAGTCCACTCTGATTAAATTTGCAGGAATTGCACACCCAAACACCACTAACACAATCTTTGTAGACTGAAAAGGGGGATAATTGCACTTCAATTTCCGTTGAGAGTGCTCTGTAAATAAAAGTTTGCCGTTTTTTGCAAACTTTATTCTTTGATTATCAAAAACGCAGCATTTACTTTTGATTTTTTAACAAACAAAATATCTATATCAATGACATTATAAAAATTAATTATTCCTAATGGACAATCAACACTAGCAAGACTAGTTCTGTTCTAATCTTGGAACGTTACAATCCAAAAATACTTCGGATTGTCATCAGTCGGTTTTTTATAAAAAAAAAATTCGGTTTCTATTTTTTATATTAATCAAATAACAGAACATTTCAAATCATCGCTCACTAATGATAAGTCCTATTAGCTTCCTAATTAGCTTTCAATTGATTTATCTAGTTGATGGCTTGAAAGCTTATGGTCGTTTTGACTTTTAAATTATTTGATCTTTAAATAAAAAAATGGCTTATTGAACTTTGCCTCCATTTTTCTCTTTCTTTGGTCCACTTGTGGCTTAGTGTCAGAGTGCTTCTACCCTATGCTGAATTCAAATCTAGTCTTTATTGCGGTTTATTGTGTTCTGGCTTTGATACTACTAGATTTCACAAATTTTTTTCAAATTTTCAGGTAATTGCCCATTTTTCATGTTTCCTAATTTTTTCAAATTATAACGTTATTGTCAATTCATATATCTAATTTTTCGCGTTCAAAATAACGCAAAAATGATAATATTTAAATCCTTAAAGATATAGATTGTGGTTCTTTACCGCTTCGACAATACATTCTCGAAGAATTTAATTGATATTTTTAATTTTGTCTTTAAGTGTCGTTTTTACTTTATCTTTTTAGTCGTACTTAATGTCCTGTACAATGACCCGGTTTGATTTGCCTTTCCTCAAAGAGTAGAGGAGCCGACGTTCTGATATTAGAAGATAGATATGGCTTTCATGACTTTGAGAACAATTGTTTTCCAAAATGAAAAAAAAAACAATTCAACTTCGCGATTTTGTTCCTTATATTGTCTGTCTGTTATCTGGTCATTTTAATTAAAGAGATTTTTTGATGAGATTTTTTGTCTTGTCAAAATGGATTGGTGTGACAAATTCTAATGTTGTTAAAGAATTCGTTAGGAATTTGTTGCCTTCGATACTGGTTTTTCACAAAAAGTAAATTAATTTTTGACTTTTGTCATATTTGACGTTCTTTTTGTAGACGTAAGACATGTTCTGTTTAATTGCAGGTCTTGGGGGCTTCCTTTGAAAAAATAAGCGAACCTATTCAATTTTTTCATTTTGGAATAAATGGCTTTTATGTCTTTGGAAATCATTTTTTTTTCGATAAAAACAGGTTTTACATAATCTTGCTTTTTCTTTTTGGACTAAATGTTACCTAGTTTCATTAATGAGAGGTCACTTAATACATTTCAAGGGAAGGCGTCAGAAGGAATTGATGTAACAAAATCTAATGTTTTAAGTGAATTCGTTATAACTTTACTGGTTTCCACACGCGTTTTTCACAAAAAAAAGTAAATGAATTTTTGATTTTTGTCATATTTGACATTCTTTTTGTAGACGTAAGATAAATTCTGGATAATAACAGGTCTGGAGGGCTTCTTTTGTAAGAAAAAACGAACCTATTCAATTTTTTCTTTTTGTAATTAATGGCTTTTATGTCAAAACAAGAAAACAAATCAATAAATCAATTTAAGAAAACAAGTATTAAATAATTTTGCATTTTTTTTTGTCTAATTGTTGCTTATTTTCATTAATGAGGGGCCAGAAAATACAGTATTGGTGTTTGTAGAGGGTGCAATCGAACATACTTTGGGGACCAAAGTATGGCTTTACGGCTTCCAAAGCATTTTCTGGCAAGTTTTAATTGATTTTTAGTTTGTTGTCTATTTGATTGTTTTTTTTTGTTACTGCTTAAAAAATTGAATACCACCAAGAGTTCCTATTTCCCTACTATGAAAGCATTGGTAATTTTAAACCTATGGGATATTTTAGTTGATTTCTATTGGTTTTCATTACTTTGAAATTAATTGTTTGTTTTTTTAAATTCAGCGACTTTTCTAAGTTTCTGTTCTTTTTCTAAGTTTACTGTCTAATTGTTACCAAGCTTTATTATGAACTGGTGAATGACCATTTTTTTCTGGTGAATTACAAGTTATTTTGTTTCTTTTCAGTTTTATCTGACGCTATTTTGAATTTGTTATTAAGTTTTGTTTTTGAAAACGGACATATATTTTTTAGATGTAATTAATGTTTGTTGTTGTTGTTGTTTGATTTGCCGTTCGTCTTCGCTCGCTTTCTTAATATCGGCATATCTCATCAATCTAATGCATCATTTTTTACTCCACTGAATTATTTGCTTTGGAGGCTATCTTTTCGTTCATACACCAGTTTTTTTTTTTGAAAAATACTTGAAGTTTTTGGGTTTTTTCTATCTTTTCCTCATTTGGTAGACAATTATCCCAAAATTGTGGATGAGCGGGGTCGGAACCTTATGTGCGATCTCACATTACCGAGCCGCCTTGTTGAGCATATTCATTCGTTTCATGAAATCCCAGGTTTAGGCCTCGACTTATGAAAAGACACAAATTCTTGATTGTGATGATGGCCTTTACTGACTAAAATTGCACAGTCGAGCTTCCCACTTAAAGTTAAGTAAAACTCTTTTGATGGGTCGAGCAAAACTCTTTCTAGAGGCATCTTGGGTCGAGCATGCGCTTTCGTAGTTCAAGAAATAGCCTTTTAAACGTCTGGCCACTGAGAATTCACCCGTCGACCATGGTCTTTTGATAAGTCGATGTCTAAACCTGGGATCATCTCAACCGAAAAATAATCATATGGTATATTATAATCATCTGTTTTTTACATAATTTAAAAGAAATTGCTCGAAACGGAAATTTTCTCCTTAAAACATATAACACCTCAGTTGTTTATTTATTTACAGTAATTAATTGATGACAGACACTAACAGAAGGTATCTGATTTCGGCCATGAGCATCGCTAGAGTCACTGTCAGGAATAATGTCGTTGAGGATTCGGCTAAATCAACTGCTACTCTCAAGGTCAGCTGCCACATAACCTCCACGTCCACTCGTCCCTCAGAGGACAAAATGTGATCTAATAAAAATGATTTGTATTGAAGTTTGATTGGTTAATGGCTATTGTCCGAGACTAACTCCAAGAATTTTTTTGTTCCGACCCCTCTTGAGGGGGGAGGAACTATATGCTCAACTGGGTTTTATTTTGTTCAGAAAGTTTTGACCGATCGACATATTCATCGTACAGAGTGGTATGATTCAAAAACCCGTCAAGCGTAGAATATGGATTTAAAAAGTTTTTTTTAATTCGCTTTCTAGAGCGGGTTATCGTGGTTTAAATTTTTGCGAATATTAGATCGATTTGCAATATTTTTGTTCACATTTTCCGGAATTCTTGCCTAACATATTGTCAATTTTGCTAAAAAATGTAAAAATTGTTAACAATAATAATGTTGATATTTTTTAAAAGAAAAAAGTATTGCTGACTATTTTTATTTATTATTGTTGGCTAAAATTTTGGCTAAACATTTAAAAAATCAGCCTTTTTCATCAAAAACTGTCAGAAATAAGCTTCTTTAGTCCACTTTGATTAAGTTTCCGGAAGTACACACCCGAAAACAACTAACACAATCTCTGTAGACCACAAAGGGAGTTAGTCCTCAATCCGCTTCCATTGAGAGTATTATGGAATCAAAATCATGATTAGCAAAAACGGAATATTTTGTTTTGATTAGCAAAAACGCAGCATTTATTTTCGATCTTTTAACTAACAACCTATCTAGATCTATAATATTCTAAAGATTTGAGTGATCTTAGGGGACAAACAGCAATAGCATGGCTGGTTTTGGTTAAATATTGGACTGTTACAATCCAAAAATAATTCGGTTTGTAATCAGTCGGTCGATTTTACAAAAAATCGATTTTTTTATATTAATTAAAGAAGGAACAATTCAAATCAAAGCTCAGTGTCGATAAGTTCAATTGGCTTCCTACACAGTTCTAAATAAAGGCATCTATTTTTTTACTCAAAAGATATTGGTCGTTTTTCTTTTAAAATGTTTGATTTTTCAAATAAACAATGGATTACTGAATTCGCCACTATTTTTCTTTTAATTTGGTCAACTTGTAGCTTAATGTCAGAAATGAAAAAATGCTTCTGCTTCCTATTTTTTCTGAATGAATGCAAATTTTTGGTTCGTTAAGAAATGGTTTAGTGGCTTTTATACTACTAGATTTCATATTTTTTTATTCTTAGGCATTGGCCCATTCTTCACGTTTTTTTCTCGTTTTGTCACATGATCGCATGATTGAAAGTTCACAAATTACATTTTTGGTGTTCAAAACAAGGCACAATTGAACCTATCATAATCTTTAATGGCATGGATTACTGTTTTAACGGCTTCGACGCCCCTTTCTCGAAGAATTTAATTGAATTTTTCGTCTTTGACTGTCGTTTTTTTTGTCTTTTTAGTTGTATATAAATTCCTGGATTTTGACAGCTCTCATCAATTTCTCATGAAAAAAACGAGTCTATTTTCTGATTTGAATAGATAGCTGTTGGTTTTCAAGACGTTGAAAACAATTGTTTTCAAAATATAAAAAAAAACATTTTTTAACTTTTGTTCTTTTCTGTCGGTTTGTTACCTAGTCTCGTTAACTACAGTTTACATAAAAAATTTTTTGTCATCGTCGAAAAAAATGCAAGTGTGCAAAGTTTAATGATTTTAAAAACTTTAGGAATTTACTGGTTTCGCCTCAGGTTTTTCGCAAAAAAATAATAAACTAAATTTTGATTTTTGTCTAAATTTGACGTTGTCCCTTAAGACCTTAGACATATTCTGAAAAATTACAGGTCTCAAGTGCTCCTTTCAGACGCATAAACGAACCAATTGGATGATTTCATTTTTTGCTAATGGTTTTCTGGCTTTGAAAAAAATGGCTTTCGAAAAAATACAAAAGAAAAATTTTTTTTAAATACAAAAAAAATTACAAAAGAAATAATTTTCTTTAAAAAATACGACAGAAATACAAAAGAATTTCTTTTTTTCTACTTATTACCTATTGTCATTAAAAATAACTCGCATACCCTCTTATTAGCGTCCGAGGTAGGCACAATTGAACATGTTTTGAGGGGCATATATGCCTTTACGGCTTCGACAGCGTTTTCTCGCAAGTTTAATCGAATTTTTGTTTGTTGTCTCTATTCGTTTTTCTTTTTGTAACCGCATGAAAAAAAAGGAATGGAGACAAGTCTTCAAGCCCTCTTGTAGAGGCGTATGTGATAATAGAATTGTTGAAAGTTTTCAAATGCTTTCTAAAGGTTTTCATCACTTTGAAATTAATTGTTTTTAAAAATTTAAGCCAATTTTTTAATCTTGCTGGTTTTTGTTCTTTTTTGTCGAATTTTTACGGAGCCTTATTATTGAGTAGTCTCATATTTTTTCTGGCGGAGTACAAGTTGTGTTGTTTTGTTTCAGTTTTATCTAACGCTATTTTGACCTTGCCAATATTTTTTTTAAATAGACAAAAAATTTTGGATGTAATTATTATTTGTTATTTTTGTTTCATTTTGTTTTTTGTCTTGACTTGCATTCTTAAAAATGGCTGATAAGATCAGTCTAGTGCGGCATTTTTTACTTCACTGAGTTATTTGCGTTGGAAGCGATCTCTGTTCATATGCATTTCTTTTTTTTAAAAAAAATTGAATTTTTGGGGGGTTTTCTATCTGCTCCTCATTTGGTAGACATTTATCCAAAAATACGAATGATTAAGGTCGGAACTTTATTTGCGAATGAACATTACTGGACCTCCTTGTTGAATTATACTTTTTGATTTAAATATTAGACAAAATAGAAAAAAAATTTTGTGTTTCTGTGAACATGTAATGTTTCTTTTAATGCTGTGTTCGGTCAACATTTTATTGAATTTATTTGAACATCAGGAAGACATTGGATCAAATATATCATTATCAGAAAAATGAAAATGAACTCTTTAATGGTTAAAAAAGTATGATAAGTCAAGAATGAAATAGTACTTTATATTGAGTAAACTTACTCAAAACTGTCAGTGTTATTATTCACCATGGTTCAATGATTAGAAACATAAGCGTGCGTGACGATAAGCAAGTCTAATTCCGATTTGCTTCAGAATTGAAAATATCAGCCAGTTTGGCCACGATGCCTGTGTTGAGCAAACAGTGGACACCAGTGACCCGATCTTGTCACTGTTCTCCGCGCTGACCATCATTGCTGTCCACATGATCGCTATTATTGTCCATGGTTTAAAGGAGGAATTTTGATTGACAATTAACTTGGTTAACATAACTATGGTTATCAATACAACAGATCAACAGTCTCATTAATTACACTTCATCAGTCCATTTCATTTTTCCACACATCAAATGTTTGCTTTTATTCTCCCCACTTTGGAGAGGTAAGAATAAAAACTCGTGCATCAAGGAATTAAAAAAGTCTAAATTAAGTGCAGAAATATGTTCCTCGCGATGCTAATTAAAGATTGAGAAGAATTGAGAAGACTAAGAAGAGATTTAGCTGTTTCCCCTCACTCCCCATTAATTTCACCGCATTCACTGCTGATCTCACACAATTTTGACATTTTTTCTAAGCGGTGAATTTATGTAAGTTCACCACTAAGTTAAGTGGTGAATTTATGTAATTTCATCGCAATCACTGCTTATCTCACATAATTTGGACACTTTTTTCAGTGCGGTGAATTTATGCAAATTCACAGCTAAATTCAGCGGTGAAATTATGTAATTTCACCACTACCAGGCGATAAATTTTTTTTTCACCGCATTCACCGCCTGATTTATGTAATTTTACCGCATTCACCGCTTATCTTACAAAACTTCCCGCATTTACCGCTTATCTTACATATTTTTGCGTTGAATGGCGGTGACACCACGACCCTGGGTAATTGACGAGTTATTGTCACTGCTGTCCACGAAAATTACAATCCAAAAATCTCAGAATTACAAAATGTCCAATTTGGGATTATAAAATTAATATTTATAATCAATTATACCGTTGGTTCTGCACGACATTTTTTATGTTTGAGAACCGAAAATCTCAATACCAGTGAGATACCCACTAGACCAATGAAAAAAGAATAAACGCTTTTCGACCCTTTTGTCGTAGCAAAATCAAATGTGCCAAAATTTTTCTTACGTTTTAAACCGACAGCTACTCCTCTAATGATAGTACCTACCAGAAGTTCCTCTCATGACCTCTTGATCAAAGTGAGAACACAGTTCAAAGAGATGGAAGTTCTCCAGACCAGCTGCATCTGACATCAAATGATCGAAGTCACTCTCGTGCACTAATCTAAAAACCAGACAACAGACAGATTGATTTATTAATATAAAATTATGTATTCGCATAAGTTTGTTGCACAAAAACAATAAACGAATCATATCAGAGAAAACAGAAAATTATTGTTCTTTCAAAGTTTTAGCTGAAGGTTGAAGCTCTGATGCAGTACAACACTTCTAATTTTTATTATATCAAAATTTTATAACAAATTTTAAATCGCTTTCCGTTTTTGCCAAAAAATCTACTGTCCTAGCCCGAAGTCTTCAATTTAAAACAAATAAGGTACAACCATCAGCAGCAGAAAAAGTTTAGCACGTATTAAAAAGTAAAGAGTTTGAGTTTAAGAATGGAGTTCTTTTTCGTTAAAATGATGGCTCAGTTTTCTCGTGCTGGAAACCATTCCTTTTTCATTCGCATATGGTGTACTCAGCATTTTCAAGAACCACGGAGGACTTCTACTGGTTGAACTTGGTATTTATTTATTCCGTGTTATATTATGTTATCTAGCCTTGCAGGTTCTGCAATGGGCAATCTTCTTTCGACATTTAAGCATTTTCTTAGTTATAAATGTGTAAAATAACACTAAAAAAGAGCGATAAGATGTAAAAGTATCGAAGTTGTAGTTTGTGGGTGGGATCAAAGTACTTTGGCCTTGGTCACTCAATCCCAACAGTGCGCTACAACAGGTGGTCTTGAGAGTTAATTTTGTCTTTTTAGTCATTTGAATATTCGATTAATCGTTCTATAAGCAATCTTACAGGGGTCGAGGTTTGGTGGTGAATTTTCGTAAGAAATGCGGTGAAATGTGGTGACAAAAAATAATTTTCACCGCGTATTTCTTACATCTTTTTGCGGTGAATGCGGTGAATCGCGGTGAATTATTCTTTTTCACCGCTTAAAGCGATGAATTATTTTTTTTCACCGCCAGATGCGGTGAAAAAAAATAATTCATCGCATTAAGCGGTGAAAAAGAATAATTCACCGCCAGCGAGAACGCGGTGAATAAAAATAATTCAACGCGATTCACCGCATTCACCGCAAAAAGATGTAAGAAATACGCGGTGAAAATTATTTTTTTTCACAGCATTTCACCGCATTTCTTACGAAAATTCACCGTGTCTTCTATGAATTCACCCTGCTGAACTTTTCTTATCTGAATCAGCGCTTCAGCTGATTTTTTTGTCAAACCAGGCATCATCAGACAGCTCACTGCAGACAATCTCCATCAGCAACAATTTTTTACTGTTCAACAACTTTTACTCATTTTTTAAAATTATTCAAGAGTTTCAAACAAAACCGCTAGTTTTGATTAATTTCACATTTGAGCCTCTACGCAACAACGCTAGCGCTGTTTTTCTCTTTTCAAAAACCGAAAGAATCAATCAATCAATCAATTATCAAATCGAACAAAATTCAAAGTCGGCAATACAAATAAGTACAATTCGTTCGTTAAACAAACTTCAAAATGAGAAAATCAAAAAGAGACAATATACTGCTAAACGGCAAACACCAAATCAAAATTCGAAAATTTAACGCAGAAAAGAATTGGAATGTTTCAAACAACCTTGGAATTTCTGCAGTTCAGTGTCCAGTGTTTGTAATTTTTTGCGCTTTTTTCTTGTTTTTTGAACTTCTCCATTACAAGACGGACTTGGCTTCTTTTCCATTGCTTTTTTACATAAACCTTCTTTATATCGAATAATGGCTGCCGTTCAAACCCGTTGATTTCAATTTTAATAAATTCCATATAGCACAATTTTCTCGACTTTTTCTGTTGTATTTTTGAATGTGCCAACATCAAGTTGATTTTCCTATCAAATAAGATCCAACCGTTGAAATGGTTTTGGTTTTTGCTGTTAGAAATGTCACTGCCACAACTCCCTTGAACACTTTGAAGATGTGCGTTTTCATATCCCGAGCAAGAAGACTTTTGAATCGCAACGCAAATCTGTGACGAAATGTCGACTTTTTCTTTTGAACTTTGCACTTAGATTGTTGACATTTCAGCTTCGTTGCGTTCAACCTTTTCTTGAAATCGTCTTTTTCTCTTATCATGGCCAATAATTTGGTCCTTTCAGGCGAGGTCACCTCCATAAACAAAAACCTGGAAATATGAAATAAAAACCAAAATGCCTGCTATTTTATACAAGAGAACACACACGGTAAAATACAATAATCTAATAGTGGCACTCAGTTTGAACACTCTAATTACACAGGGTATACTCCATGCCAAGTTTCGTTCAATTTGAGCAACTTTTTGACCAGATGAAATAGACCTAGTTTTTAAATTCGTTAATCGCAAAATTCGCAAATTTCCGTATGAAAACCTAACTTTTTTCCTACTCAAGCAATAGCAAAAATTCCTTTCATTCTAGACTCTATGTACAATGGAGATAATCTATACCGAGTTTGGTTCAATTTGAATAATTTCTTGACCCGATAAAAGAGACCTATTTTTAAAATTACTTATTTGAAATAATAGCAAATTTCCGTATGAAAAACTAACTTTTTTCCTAGGCAAGCTATACCAAAAATTCTTTTTGTTTTACAATCTAGTTACCCATGGGATACTCGATACCAAGTTTGGTTCACTTTGAACAACTCCTTGACCCGATCAAAAAGACCTATTTTTAAAATTCGTTATTTGCGAAAATCGCAAATTTCCGTATGCGAAACTAACTTTTTTCCTAGGCAAACTATACCAAAAATTCTTTTTGTTTTACAGTCTAGTTACCCATGGGATACTCTATTCCGAGTTTGGTTCAATTTGAATAACTTCTTGACCCGATAAAAGAGACCTATTTTTAAAATTTCTTATTTGAAATAATAGCAAATTTCCGTATGAAAAACTAACTTTTTTCCTAGGCAAGCTATACCAAAAATTCTTTTTGTTTTACAATCTAGTTACCCATGGGATACTCGATACCAAGTTTGGGTCACTTTGAACAACTCCTTGACCCGATCAAAAAGACCTATTTTTAAAATTCGTTATTTGCGAAAATCGCAAATTTCCGTATGCGAAACTAACTTTTTTCCTAGGCAAACTATACCAAAAATTCTTTTTGTTTTACAGTCTAGTTACCCATGGGATACTCTATTCCGAGTTTGGTTCAATTTGAATAACTTCTTGACCCGATAAAAGAGACCTATTTTTAAAATTTCTTATTTGAAATAATAGCAAATTTCCGTATGAAAAACTAACTTTTTTCCTAGGCAAGCTATACCAAAAATTCTTTTTGATTTACAGTCTAGTTACCCATGGGATACTCTATTCCGAGTTTGGTTCAATTTGAATAACTTCTTGACCCGATAAAAGAGACCTATTTTTAAAATTTCTTATTTGAAATAATAGCAAATTTCCGTATGAAAAACTAACTTTTTTCCTAGGCAAACTATACCAAAAATTCTTTTTGTTTTACAGTCTAGTTACCCATGGGATACTCTATTCCGAGTTTGGTTCAATTTGAATAACTTCTTGACCCGATAAAAGAGACCTATTTTTAAAATTTCTTATTTGAAATAATAGCAAATTTCCGTATGAAAAACTAACTTTTTTCCTAGGCAAGCTATACCAAAAATTCTTTTTGATTTACAGCCTAGTTACCCATGGGATACTCTATTCCGAGTTTGGTTCAATTTGAATAACTTCTTGACCCGATAAAAGAGACCTATTTTTAAAATTTCTTATTTGAAATAATAGCAAATTTCCGTATGAAAAACTAACTTTTTTCCTAGGCAAGCTATACCAAAAATTCTTTTTGTTTTACAATCTAGTTACCCATGGGATACTCGATACCAAGTTTGGTTCACTTTGAACAACTCCTTGACCCGATCAAAAAGACCTATTTTTAAAATTCGTTATTTGCGAAAATCGCAAATTTCCGTATGCGAAACTAACTTTTTTCCTAGGCAAACTATACCAAAAATTCTTTTTGTTTTACAGTCTAGTTACCCATGGGATACTCTATTCCGAGTTTGGTTCAATTTGAATAACTTCTTGACCCGATAAAAGAGACCTATTTTTAAAATTTCTTATTTGAAATAATAGCAAATTTCCGTATGAAAAACTAACTTTTTTCCTAGGCAAGCTATACCAAAAATTCTTTTTGTTTTACAATCTAGTTACCCATGGGATACTCGATACCAAGTTTGGGTCACTTTGAACAACTCCTTGACCCGATCAAAAAGACCTATTTTTAAAATTCGTTATTTGCGAAAATCGCAAATTTCCGTATGCGAAACTAACTTTTTTCCTAGGCAAACTATACCAAAAATTCTTTTTGTTTTACAGTCTAGTTACCCATGGGATACTCTATTCCGAGTTTGGTTCAATTTGAATAACTTCTTGACCCGATAAAAGAGACCTATTTTTAAAATTTCTTATTTGAAATAATAGCAAATTTCCGTATGAAAAACTAACTTTTTTCCTAGGCAAGCTATACCAAAAATTCTTTTTGATTTACAGTCTAGTTACCCATGGGATACTCTATTCCGCGTTTGGTTCAATTTGAATAACTTCTTGACCCGATAAAAGAGACCTATTTTTAAAATTACTTAATTGAAATAATAGCAATTTTCCGTATGAAAAACTAACTTTCTTCCTAGGCAAGCTATACCAAAAGCTCTTTTTGTTTTACAATCCTGTTACCCATGTGATACTCGATACCAAGTTTGGTTCAATTTGAATAACTTCTTGACCCGATAAAAGAGACCTATTTTTAAAATTACTTATTTGAAATAATAGCAAATTTCCGTATGAAAAACTAACTTTTTTCCTAGGCAAGCTATACCAAAAATTCTTTTTGTTCTACAATCTAGTTACCCATGGAATACTCGATACCAAGTTTGGTTCACTTTGAACAACTCCTTGACCCGATCAAAAAGACCTATTTTTAAAATTCGTTATTTGCGAAATTCGCAAATTTCCGTATGCGAATCTAACTTTTTTCCTAGGCAAACTATACCAAAAATTCTTTTTGTTTTACAGTCTAGTTACCCATGGGATACTCTATTCCGAGTTTGGTTCAATTTGAATAACTTCTTGACCCGATAAAAGAGACCTATTTTTAAAATTACTTAATTGAAATAATAGCAAATTTCCGTATGAAAACCTAACTCTCTTCCTAGGCAAGCTACACCAAAAACTCTTTTTGTTTTACAATCCTGTTACCCATGGGATACTCGATACCAAGTTTGGTTCAATTTGAATAACTTCTTGACCCGATAAAAGAGACCTATTTTTAAATTTACTTATTTGAAATAATTTTACATTTCCGTATGAAAAACTAACTTTTTTCCTAGGCAAGCTATACCAAAAATTCGTTCTGATTTAGACTCTAGGCACCCATGGGATAATCGATACCAAGTTTGGTTCACTTTGAACAATTTCTTGACCCGATGAAAAAGACCTATTTTTAAAATTATTTATTCGAAATAATTGCACATTTCCGTATGAAAAACTAACTTTTTTCCTAGGCAAGCTATACCAAATAATCGTTCTGTTTTAGACTATAGGCACCCATGGGATACTCCATACCGGGCTTGGTTCGATTTGGATAAGTCCTTGACCCGATGAAAAAAACCTATTTTTAAAATTCAATAATCTCAAGTTAATCGAAAAAATTGCAAATTTCCGTATGAAAAACTAACTTTTTTTCCTAGGCAAGCTATACCAAAAACTCTTTTTGTTTTACAATCCTGTTACCCATGGGATACTCGATACCAAGTTTGGTTCAATTTGAATAACTTCTTGACCCGATAAAAGAGACCTATTTTTAAAATTACTTATTTGAAATAATTTTACATTTCCGTATGAAAAACTAACTTTTTTCCTAGGCAAGCTATACCAAAAATTCGTTCTGTTTTAGACTCTAGGCACCCATGGGATACTCCATACTGGGCTTGGTTCGATTTGGACAGGTCCTTGACCCGATGAAAAAGACCTATTTTTAAAATTCAATATCTCAAGTTATTCGAAAAAATTGCAAATTTCCGTATGAAATACTAACTTTTTTCCTAGGCAAGTTATACCAGAAATTCGTTCTGTTTGAGACTCTAGGCACCCATGGGATACTCGATACCAAGTTTGGTTCACGTTGAACAACTTCTTGACCCGATGAAAAAGACCTATTTTTAAAATTATTTATTCGAAATAATTGCACATTTCCGTATGAAAAACTAACTTTTTTCCTAGGCAAGTTATACCAGAAATTCGTTCTGTTTTAGACTCTAGGCACCCATGGGATAATCGATACCAAGTTTGGTTCACTTTGAACAATTTCTTGACCCGATGAAAAAGACCTATTTTTAAAATTTTTTATTCGAAATAATTGCACATTTCCGTATGAAAAACTAACTTTTTTCCTAGGCAAACTATACCAAAAAATCGTTCTGTTTTAGACTCTAGGCACCCATGGGATACTCCATACCGGGCTTGGTTCGATTTGGATAAGTCCTTGACCCGATGAAAAAGACCTATTTTTAAAATTCAATAATCTCAAGTTAATCGAAAAAATTGCAAATTTCCGTATGAAAAACTAACTTTTTTCCTAGGCAAGCTATACCAAAAATTCGTTCTGTTTTAGACTCTAGGCACCCATGGGATACTCCATACCGAGTTTGGTTCACTTTGGACAACTCATTGACCCGATGAAAAAGACCTATTTTAAAAAAATTATTTATTCGAAATAATTGCACAATTCCGTATGAAATACTAACTTTTTTCCTAGGCAAGCTATACCAAAAATTCGTTCTGTTTTAGACTCTAGGCACCCATGGGATACTTGATACCAAGTTTGATTCACTTTGAACAACTTCTTGACCCGATGAAAAAGACCTATTTTTAAAATTATTTATTCGAAATAATTGCACATTTCGTATGAAACACTAACTTTTTTCCTAGTAAAGCTATACCAAAAATTCGTTCTGTTTTAGACTCTAGGCACCCATGGGATACTCCATACCGGGCTTAGTTTGAATTGGACAAGTCCTTGACCCGATCAAAAAGACCTATTTTTAAAATTCAATAATCTCAAGTTATTCGAAAAAATTGCAAATTTCCGTATGAAAAACTAACTTTTTTCCTAGGCAAGCTATACCAAAAATTCGTTCTGTTTTAGACTCTAGGCACCCATGGGATACTCCATATCGGGCTTGGTTTGATTTGGACAAGTCCTTGACCCGATAAAAAAGACCTAATTTTAAAATTAATTATTTGAAATAATCGCAAATTTCCGTATGAAAAACTAACTTTTTTGCTACGCAAGCTATAGCAAAAATTCTTTCTGTTTTAGACTCAAGATACAAATGGGATACTCCATACCAAATTTGGTTTAATTTGGACAACTCCTTGACACGACGAGATTTCTATATTTTTGAAAATAAAATAAGCAAATAATAAGCGAAAAAGTCGATATTTCCGATTGAAATACGAACTTTTTTTCTAGGCAAGCTATACCAAAAATTCTTTCTGTTTTAGACTCTAGGTACCCATGGGATACTCCATACCTGGCTTGGTTCGATTTGGACAAGTCCTTGACCCGATGAAAAAGACCTATTTTTAAAATTCAATAATCTCAAGTTATTCGAAAAAATTGCAAATTTCCGTATGAAAAACTAACTTTTTTCCTAGGCAAGCTATAGCAAAAATTCGTTCTGTTTTAGACTCTAGGCACCCATGTGATACTCCATACCGGGCTTGGTTCGATTTGGACAAGTCCTTGACCCGATAAAAAAGACCTAATTTTAAAATTACTTATTTGAAATAATCGCAAATTTCCGTATGAAAAACTAACTTTTTTCCTACGCAAGCTATAGCAAAAATTCTTTCTGTTTTAGACTCAAGATACACATGGGATACTCCATACCAAATTTGGTTTAATTTGGACAACTCCTTGACACGACGAATTTTCTATATTTTTGAAAAAAAAATAAGCGAATAATAAGCGAAAAAGTCGATATTTCCGATTGAAATACGAACTTTTTTTCTAAGCAAGCTTTACCAAAAATTCTTTCTGTTTTAGACTCTAGGCACCCATGGGATACTCCATACCGCGTTTGGTTCACGTTGGACAACTCCTTGACCCGATAAAAAAGACCTAATTTTAAAATTACTTATTTGAATTAATCGCAAATTTCCGTATGCAAATCTAACTTTTTTCCAAGACAAACTATACCAAAAATTCTTTTTGTTTTACAATCTAGTTACCTATGGGATACTCGATACCACGTTTGGTTCACTTTGAACAACTTATTGACCCGATCAAAAAGACCTATTTTTAAAAATCGTTATTCGCAAAATTCGCAAATTTCCGTATGAAAAACTAACTTTTTTCCTACGCAAGCTATAGCAAAAATTCTTTCTGTTTTAGACTCAAGATACACATGGGATAATCCATACCAAATTTAGTTTAATTTGGACAACTCCTTGACACGACGAAATTTCTATATTTTTGAAAATAAACTAAGCGAATAATAAGCGAAAAAGTCGATATTTCCGATTGAAATACGAACTTTTTTCTAGGCAAGCTATACCAAAAATTCTTTCTGTTTTAGACTCAAGATACACATGGGATACTCCATACCAAATTTGGTTTAATTTGGACAACTCCTTGACACGACGAAATTTCTATATTTTTGAAAATAAACTAAGCGAATAATAAGCGAAAAAATCGATATTTCCGATTGAAATACGAACTTTTTTCTAGGCAAGCTATACCAAAAATTCTTTCTGTTTTAGACTCAAGATACACATGGGATACTCCATACCAAATTTGGTTTAATTTGGACAACTCCTTGACACGACGAAATTTCTATATTTTTGAAAATAAACTAAGCGAATAATAAGCGAAAAAGTCGATATTTCCGATTGAAATACGAACTTTTTTCTAGGCAAGCTATACCAAAAATTCTTTCTGTTTTAGACTCTAGGTACCCATGGGATACTCCATACCGGGCTTGGTTCGATTCGGACAAGTCCTTGACCCGATGAAAAAGACCTATTTTTAAAATTCAATAATCTCAAGTTATTCGAAAAAATTGCAAATTTCCGTATGAAAAACTAACTTTTTTCTAGGCAAGCTATACCAAAAATTCTTTCTGTTTTAGACTCAAGATACACATGGGATACTCCATACCAAATTTGGTTTAATTTGGACAACTCCTTGACACGACGAAATTTCTATATTTTTGAAAATAAACTGAGCGAATAATAAGCGAAAAAGTCGATATTTCCGATTGAAATACGAACTTTTTTCTAGGCAAGCTATACCAAAAATTCTTTCTGTTTTAGACTCTAGGTACCCATGGGATACTCCATACCGGGCTTGGTTCGATTCGGACAAGTCCTTGACCCGATGAAAAAGACCTATTTTTAAAATTCAATAATCTCAAGTTATTCGAAAAAATTGCAAATTTCCGTATGAAAAACTAACTTTTTTCCTACGCAAGCTATAGCAAAAATTCTTTCTGTTTTAGACTCAAGATACACATGGGATACTCCATACCAAATTTGGTTTAATTTGGACAACTCCTTGACACGACGAATTTTCTATATTTTTGAAAATAAACTAAGCGAATAATAAGCGAAAAAGTCGATATTTCCGATTGAAATACGAACTTTTTTCTAGGCAAGCTATACCAAAAATTCTTTCTGTTTTAGACTCTAGGTACCCATGGGATACTCCATACCGGGCTTGGTTCGATTCGGACAAGTCCTTGACCCGATGAAAAAGACCTATTTTTAAAATTCAATAATCTCAAGTTATTCGAAAAAATTGCAAATTTCCGTATGAAAAACTAACTTTTTTCTAGGCAAGCTATACCAAAAATTCTTTCTGTTTTAGACTCAAGATACACATGGGATACTCCATACCAAATTTGGTTTAATTTGGACAACTCCTTGACACGACGAAATTTCTATATTTTTGAAAATAAACTAAGCGAATAATAAGCGAAAAAGTCGATATTTCCGATTGAAATACGAACTTTTTTCTAGGCAAGCTATACCAAAAATTCTTTCTGTTTTAGACTCTAGGTACCCATGGGATACTCCATACCGGGCTTGGTTCGATTCGGACAAGTCCTTGACCCGATGAAAAAGACCTATTTTTAAAATTCAATAATCTCAAGTTATTCGAAAAAATTGCAAATTTCCGTATGAAAAACTAACTTTTTTCTAGGCAAGCTATACCAAAAATTCTTTCTGTTTTAGACTCAAGATACACATGGGATACTCCATACCAAATTTGGTTTAATTTGGACAACTCCTTGACACGACGAAATTTCTATATTTTTGAAAATAAACTAAGCGAATAATAAGCGAAAAAGTCGATATTTCCGATTGAAATACGAACTTTTTTCTAGGCAAGCTATACCAAAAATTCTTTCTGTTTTAGACTCTAGGTACCCATGGGATACTCCATACCGGGCTTGGTTCGATTCGGACAAGTCCTTGACCCGATGAAAAAGACCTATTTTTAAAATTCAATAATCTCAAGTTATTCGAAAAAATTGCAAATTTCCGTATGAAAAACTAACTTTTTTCCTACGCAAGCTATAGCAAAAATTCTTTCTGTTTTAGACTCAAGATACACATGGGATACTCCATACCAAATTTGGTTTAATTTGGACAACTCCTTGACACGACGAATTTTCTATATTTTTGAAAATAAAATAAGCGAATAATAAGCGAAAAAGTCGATATTTCCGATTGAAATACGAACTTTTTTTCTAAGCAAGCTATACCAAAAATTCTTTCTGTTTTAGACTCTAGGCACCCATGGGATACTCCATACCGGGCTTGGTTCACTTTGGACAACTCCTTGACCCGATGAAAAAGACCTATTTTTAAAATTATTTATTCGAAATAATAGCAAGTTTCCGTATGAAAAGACTCTAGGCACCCATGGGATACTCCATACCGGGCTTGGTTCGATTTGGACAAGTCCTTGACCCGATAAAAAAGACCTAATTTTAAAATTACTTATTTGAAATAATCGCAAATTTCCGTATGAAAAACTAACTTTTTTCCTACGCAAGCTATAGCAAAAATTCTTTCTGTTTTAGACTCAAGATACACATGGGATACTCCAAACCAAATTTGGTTTAATTTGGACAACTCCTTGACACGACGAATTTTCTATATTTTTGAAAATAAAATAAGCGAATAATAAGCGAAAAAGTCGATATTTCCGATTGAAATACGAACTTTTTTTCTAGGCAAGCTATACCAAAAATTCTTTCTGTTTTAGACTCTAGGTACCCATGGGATACTCCATACCGGGCTTGGTTCGATTCGGACAAGTCCTTGACCCGATGAAAAAGACCTATTTTTAAAATTCAATAATCTCAAGTTATTCGAAAAAATTGCAAATTTCCGTATGAAAAACTAACTTTTTTCCTACGCAAGCTATAGCAAAAATTCTTTCTGTTTTAGACTCAAGATACACATGGGATACTCCATACCAAATTTGGTTTAATTTGGACAACTCCTTGACACGACGAATTTTCTATATTTTTGAAAATAAAATAAGCGAATAATAAGCGAAAAAGTCGATATTTCCGATTGAAATACGAACTTTTTTTCTAAGCAAGCTATACCAAAAATTCTTTCTGTTTTAGACTCTAGGCACCCATGGGATACTCCATACCGGGCTTGGTTCACTTTGGACAACTCCTTGACCCGATGAAAAAGACCTATTTTTAAAATTATTTATTCGAAATAATAGCAAGTTTCCGTATGAAAAGACTCTAGGCACCCATGGGATACTCCATACCGGGCTTGGTTCGATTTGGACAAGTCCTTGACCCGATAAAAAAGACCTAATTTTAAAATTACTTATTTGAAATAATCGCAAATTTCCGTATGAAAAACTAACTTTTTTCCTACGCAAGCTATAGCAAAAATTCTTTCTGTTTTAGACTCAAGATACACATGGGATACTCCAAACCAAATTTGGTTTAATTTGGACAACTCCTTGACACGACGAATTTTCTATATTTTTGAAAATAAAATAAGCGAATAATAAGCGAAAAAGTCGATATTTCCGATTGAAATACGAACTTTTTTTCTAGGCAAGCTATACCAAAAATTCTTTCTGTTTTAGACTCTAGGTACCCATGGGATACTCCATACCGGGCTTGGTTCGATTCGGACAAGTCCTTGACCCGATGAAAAAGACCTATTTTTAAAATTCAATAATCTCAAGTTATTCGAAAAAATTGCAAATTTCCGTATGAAAAATTAACTTTTCTCCTAGGCAAGCTATACCAAAAATTCGTTCTGTTTTAGACTCTAGGCACCCATGTGATACTCCATACCGGGCTTGGTTCGATTTGGACAAGTCCTTGACCCGATAAAAAAGACCTAATTTTAAAATTACTTATTTGAAATAATCGCAAATTTCCGTATGAAAAACTAACATTTTTCCTACGCAAGCTATAGCAAAAATTCTTTCTGTTTTAGACTCAAGATACACATGGGATACTCCATACCAAATTTGGTTTAATTTGGACAATTCCTTGACACGACGAATTTTCTATATTTTTGAAAATAAAATAAGCGAATAATAAGCGAAAAAGTCGATATTTCCGATTGAAAAACGAAATTTTTTTTCTAAGCAAGCTATACCAAAAATTCTTTCTGTTTTAGACTCTAGGCACCCATGGGATACTCCATACCGGGCTTGGTTCACTTTGGACAACTCCTTGACCCGATGAAAAAGACCTATTTTTAAAATTATTTATTCGAAATAATAGCAAGTTTCCGTATGAAAAGACTCTAGGCACCCATGGGATACTCCATACCGGGCTTGGTTCACTTTGGACAACTCCTTGACCCGATGAAAAAGACCTATTTTTAAAATTATTTATTCGAAATAATAGCAAGTTTCCGTATGAAAAGACTCTAGGCACCCATGGGATACTCCATACCGGGCTTGGTTCACTTTGGACAACTCCTTGACCCGGTGAAAAAAAACCTATTTTTAAAATTATTTATTCGAAATAATAGCAAATTTCCGTATGAAATACTAACTTTTTTCCTAGGCAAGCTATACCACAAATTCTTTCCGTTTTAGACTCTAGGCACCCATGGGATACTCCATACCGGGTTTGGTTCACTTTGGACAACTCCTTGACCCGATCAAAAAGTCATATTTCTAAAAGTCGTTATTCGCAAAATTCGCAAATTTCCGTATGAAAAACTAACTTTTTTCCTACGCAAGCTATAGCAAAAATTCTTTCTGATTTAGACTCAAGATACACATGGGATACTCCAAACCAAATTTGGTTTAATTTGGACAACTCCTTGACACGACGATTTTTCTTTATTTTTGAAAATAAAATAAGCGAATAATAAGCGAAAAAGTCGATATTTCCGATTGAAATACGAACTTTTTTCTAAGCAAGCTATACCAAAAATTCTTTCTGTTTTAGACTCTAGGCACCCATGGGATACTCCATACCGGGCTTGGTTCGATTTGGACAAGTCCTTGACCCGATGAAAAAGACCTATTTTTAAAATTCAATAATCTCAAGTTATTCGAAAAAATTGCAAATTTCCGTATGAAAAACTAACTTTTTTCCTAGGCAAGCTATACCAAAAATTCGTTCTGTTTTAGACTCTAGGCACCCATGTGATACTCCATACCGGGCTTGGTTCGATTTGGACAAGTCCTTGACCCGATAAAAAAGACCTAATTTTAAAATTACTTATTTGAAATAATCGCAAATTTCCGTATGAAAAACTAACTTTTTTCCTACGCAAGCTATAGCAAAAAATCTTTCTGTTTTAGACTCAAGATACACATGGGATACTCCATACCAAATTTGGTTTAATTTGGACAACTCCTTGACACGACGATTTTTCTATATTTTTGAAAATAAAATAAGCGAATAATAAGCGAAAAAGTCGATATTTCCGATTGAAATACGAACTTTTTTTCTAAGCAAGCTATACCAAAAATTCTTTCTGTTTTAGACTCTAGGCACCCATGGGATACTCCATACCGGGCTTGGTTCACTTTGGACAACTCCTTGACCCGATGAAAAAGACCTATTTTTAAAATTATTTATTCGAAATAATAGCAAATTTCCGTATGAAAAGACTCTAGGCACCCATGGGATACTCCATACCGGGCTTGGTTCGATTTGGACAAGTCCTTGACCCGATAAAAAAGACCTAATTTTAAAATTACATATTTCAAATAATCGCAAATTTCCGTATGAAAAACTAACTTTTTTTCCTACGCAAGCTATAGCAAAAATTCTTTCTGTTTTAGACTCAAGATACACATGGGATACTCCAAACCAAATTTGGTTTAATTTGGACAACTCGTTGACACGACGAATTTTCTATATTTTTGAAAATAAAATAAGCGAATAATAAGCGAAAAAGTCGATATTTCCGATTGAAATACGAACTTTTTTTCTAAGCAAGCTATACCAAAAATTCTTTCTATTTTAGACTCTAGGCACCCATGGGATACTCCATACCGGGCTTGGTTCGATTTGGACAAGTCCTTGACCCGATGAAAAAGACCTATTTTTAAAATTCAATAATCTCAAGTTATTCGAAAAAATTGCAAATTTCCGTATGAAAAACTAACTTTTTTCCTAGGCAAGCTATACCAAAAATTCGTTCTGTTTTAGACTCTAGGCACCCATGTGATACTCCATACCGGGCTTGGTTCAATTTGGACAAGTCCTTGACCCGATAAAAAAGACCTAATTTTAAAATTACTTATTTGAAATAATCGCAAATTTCCGTATGAAAAACTAACTTTTTTCCTACGCAAGCTATAGCAAAAATTCTTTCTGTTTTAGACTCAAGATACACATGGGATACTCCATACCAAATTTGGTTTAATTTGGACAACTCCTTGACACGACGAATTTTCTATATTTTTGAAAATAAAATAAGCGAATAATAAGCGAAAAAGTCGATTTTTCCGATTGAAAAACGAACTTTTTTCTAAGCAAGCTATACCAAAAATTCTTTCTGTTTTAGACTCCAGGCACCCATGGGATACTCCATACCGGGCTTGGTTCACTTTGGACAACTCCTTGACCCGATGAAAAAGACCTATTTTTAAAATTATTTATTCGAAATAATAGCAAATTTCCGTATGAAATACTAATTTTTTCCCTAGGTAAGCTATACCAAAAATTCTTTCTGTTTTAGACTCTAGGCACCCATGGGATACTCCATACCGGGTTTGGTTCACGTTGGACAACTCCCTGACCCGATAAAAAAGACCTAATTTTAAAATTACTTATTTGAATTAATCGCAAATTTCCGTATGCAAATCTAACTTTTTTCCAAGACAAACTATACCAAAAATTCTTTTTGTTTTACAATCTAGTTACCTATGGGATACTCGATACCACGTTTGGTTCGCTTTGAACAACTTCTTGACCAGATCAAAAAGACCTATTTTTAAAAATCGTTATTCGCAAAATTCGCAAATTTCCGTATGAAAAACTAACTTTTTTCCTACGCAAGCTATAGCGAAAATTCTTTCTGTTTTAGACTCAAGATACACATGGGATACTCCATACCAAATTTGGTTTAATTTGGACAACTCCTTGACACGACGAAATTTCTATATTTTTGAAAATAAACTAAGCAAATAATAAGCGAAAAAGTCGATATTTCCGATTGAAATACGAACTTTTTTCTAGGCAAGCTATACCAAAAATTCTTTCTGTTTTAAATTTTAGGCACCCATGGGATACTCCATACCGGGTTTGGTTCAATTTGGACAACTCCTTGACCCGATAAAAAGACCTAATTTTAAAATTACTTATTTGAAATAATCGCAAATTTTCGTATGCAAATCTAACTTTTTTCCTAGGCAAACTATACCAAAAATTCTTTTTGTTTTACAAACTATTTATCCATAGGATACTCGATACCAAGTTTGGTTCACTTTGAACATTTTTTTGACCCGATCAAAAAGACCTATTTTTAAAATTCGTTATTCGCAAAATTCGCAAATTTCCGTATTAAAAACTAACTTTTTCCTACGCAAGCTATACCAAAAATTCTTTCTGTTTTAGACTCTAGGCGCCCATGGGATACTCCATACCGAGTTTGGTTCACTTTGGACAAATCCTTGACCCGATGAAAAAGACCTATTTTTAAAATTATTTATTCGAATTAATAGCAAATTTCCGTATGAAATACTAACTTTTTTCCTAGGCAAGCTATACCAAAAATTCTTTCTGTTTTAGACTCTAGGCACCCATGGGATACTCCATACCGGGTTTGGTTCAATTTGGACAACTCCTTGACCCGATAAAAAGACCTAAATTTAAAATTACTTATTTGAAATAATCGCAAATTTTCGTATGCAAATCTAACTTTTTTCCTAGGCAAACTATACCAAAAATTCTTTTTGTTTTACAAACTAGTTACCCATAGGATACTCGATATCAAGTTTGGTTCACTTTGAACATTTTTTTGACCCGATCAAAAAGACCTATTTTTAAAATTCGTTATTCGCAAAATTCGCAAATTTCCGTATTAAAAACTAACTTTTTCCTACGCAAGCTATAGCGAAAATTCTTTCTGTTTTAGACTCAAGATACACATGGGATACTCCATGACAAATTTGGTTTAATTTGGACAACTCCTTGACACGACGAAATTTCTATATTTTTGAAAATAAACTAAGCAAATAATAAGCGAAAAAGTCGATATTTCCGATTGAAATACGAACTTTTTTCTAGGCAAGCTATACCAAAAATTCTTTCTGTTTTAGACTCTAGGCACCCATGGGATACTCCATACCGGGTTTGGTTCAATTTGGACAACTCCTTGACCCGATAAAAAGACCTAATTTTAAAATTACTTATTTGAAATAATCGCAAATTTTCGTATGCAAATCTAACTTTTTTCCTAGGCAAACTATACCAAAAATTCTTTTTGTTTTACAAAATAGTTACCCATGGGATACTCGATACCAAGTTTGGTTCACTTTGAACATTTTTTTGACCCGATCAAAAAGACCTATTTTTAAAATTCGTTATTCGCAAAATTCGCAAATTTCCGTATTAAAAACTAACTTTTTCCTACGCAAGCTATACCAAAAATTCTTTCTGTTTTAGACTCTAGGCGCCCATGGGATACTCCATACCGAGTTTGGTTCACTTTGGACAACTCCTTGACCCGATGAAAAAGACCTATTTTTAAAATTATTTATTCGAATTAATAGCAAATTTCCGTATGAAATACTAACTTTTTTCCTAGGCAAGCTATACCAAAAATTCTTTCTGTTTTAGACTCTAGGCACCCATAAGATACTCCATACCGGGTTTGGTTCACTTTGGACAACTCCTTGACCCGATCAAAAAGACCTATTTTTAAAATTCAATATTCGCAAAATTCGCAAATTTCCGTATGAAAAACTAACTTTTTTCCTACGCAAGCTATACAAAAAATTCTTTCTGTTTTAGACTCTAGGCACCCATGGGATACTCCATACCGAGTTTGGTTCACTTTGGACAACTCCTTGACCCGGTGAAAAAAAACCTATTTTTAAAATTATTTATTCGAAATAATAGCAAATTTTCGTATGAAATACTAACTTTTTTCCTAGGCAAGCTATACCACAAATTCTTTCTGTTTTAGACTCTAGGCACCCATGGGATACTCCATACCGGGTTTGGTTCACTTTGGACAACTCCTTGACCCGATCAAAAAGTCATATTTCTAAAAGTCGTTATTCGCAAAATTCGCAAATTTCCGTATGAAAAACTAACTTTTTTCCTACGCAAGCTATACCAAAAATTCTTTCTGTTTTAGACTCTAGGCACCCATGGGATACTCCATACCGAGTTTGGTTCACTTTGGACAACTCCTTGACCCGATGAAAAAGACCTATTTTTAAAATTATTTATTCGAATTAATAGCAAATTTCCGTATGAAATACTAACTTTTTTCCTAGGCAAGCTATACCAAAAATTCTTTCTGTTTTAGACTCTAGGCACCCATGGGATACTCCATACCGAGTTTGGTTCACTTTGGACAACTCCCTGACCCGATGAAAAAGACCTATTTTTAAAATTATTTATTCGAAATAATAGCATATTTCCGTATGAAAAGACTCTAGGCACCCATGGGATACTCCTTACCGGGTTTGGTTTTGACCCGATCAAAAAGACCTATTTTTAAAATTCGTTATTCGCAAAATTCGCAAATTTCCGTATGAAAAACTAACTTTTTTCCTACGCAAGCTATACCAAAAACTCTTTCTGTTTTAGACTCTAGGCACCCATGGGATACTCCATACCGGGTTTGGTTCACTCTGGACAACTCCTTGACCCGATCAAAAAGACATATTTTTAAAATTCGTTATTCGCAAAATTCGCAAATTTCCCTATGAAAAACTAACTGTTTTCTACGCAAACTATACCAAAAATTCTTTCTGTTTTAGACTCTAGGCACCCATAAAATACTCCATACCGGGTTTGGTTCACTTTGGACAACTCCTTGACCCGATCAAAAAGACCTATTTTTAAAATTCAATATTCGCAAAATTCGAAAATTTCCGTATGAAAAACTAACTTTTTTCCTACGCAAGCTATACCAAAAATTCTTTCTGTCTTAGACTCTAGGCACCCTTGCGATACTCCATTCCGAGTTTGGTTCACTTTGGACAACTCCTTGACCCGATGAAAGAAACCTATTTTTAAAATTATTTATTCGAAATAATATCAAATTTCCGTATGAAATACTAACTTTTTTCCTAGGCAAGCTATACCAAAAATTCTTTCTGTTTTAGACTCTAGGCACCCATGGGATACACCATACCGGGTTTGGTTCACCTCGGACAACTCCTTGACCCGATCAAAAAGACCTATTTTGAAAATTCAATATTCGCAAATTTCGCAAATTTCCGTATGAAAAACTAACTTTTTTCCTAGGCAAGCTATACCAAAAATTCTTTCTGTTTTAGACTCTAGGCACCCATGGGATACTCCATACCGGGTTTGGTTCACTTTGGACAACTCCTTGACCCGATCAAAAAGACATATTTTTAAAATTCGTTATTCGCAAAATTCGCAAATTTCCGTATGAAAAACTAACTTTTTTTCTACGCAAGCTATACCAAAAATTTTTTCTGTTTTCGACTCTAGGCACCCATGGGATACTCCATACCGAGTTTGGTTCACTTTGGACAACTCCCTGACCCGATGAAAAAGACCTATTTTTAAAATTATTTATTCGAAATAATAGCAAATTTCCGTATGAAAAGACTCTAGGCACCCATGCGATACTCCGTACCGGGTTTGGTTCACTTTGGACAACTCCTCGACCCGATCAAAAAGACTTTTTTATAAAATTCGTTTTTCGCAAAATTCGCAAATTTCCGTATGAAAAACTAACTTTTTTCCTAGGCAAGCTATACCAAAAATTCTTTCTGGTTTAGACTCTAGGCACCCATGGGATACTCCATACCGAGTTTGGTTCACTTTGGACAACTCCCTGACCCGATGAAAAAGACCTATTTTTAAAATTATTTATTCGAAATAATAGCAAATTTCCGTATGAAAAGACTCTAGGCACCCATGCGATACTCCGTACCGGGTTTGGTTCACTTTGGACAACTCCTTGACCCGATCCAAAAGACATATTTTTAAAATTCGTTATTCGCAAAATTCGCAAATTTCCGTATGAAAAACTAACTTTTTTCCTACGCAAGCTATACCAAAAATTCTTTCTGTTTTAGACTCTATGCACCCATGGGATACTCCATACCGAGTTTGGTTCACTTTGGACAACTCCCTGACCCGATGAAAAAGACCTATTTTTAAAGTTATTTATTCGAAATAATAGCAAATTTCCGTATGAAAAGACTCTAGGCACCCATGGGATACTCCGTACCGGGTTTGGTTCACTTTGGACAACTCCTTGACCCGATCAAAAAGACCTATTTTTAAAATTCGTTATTCGCAAAATTCGCAAATTTCCGTATGAAAAACTAACTTTTTTCCTACGCAAGCTATACCAAAAATTCTTTCTGTTTTATACTCTAGGCACCCATGGGATACTCCATACCGGGTTTGGTTCACTTTGGACAACTCCTTGACCCGATCAAAAAGACCTATTTTTAACATTCGTTATTCGCAAAATTCGCAAATTTCCGTATGAAAAACTAACTGTTTTCCTACGCAAACTATACCAAAAATTCTTTCTGTTTTAGACTCTAGGCACCCATGGGATACACCATACCGGGTTTGGTTCACTTTGGACAACTCCTTGACCCGATCAAAAAGACCTATTTTGAAAATTCAATATTCGCAAATTTCGCAAATTTCCGTATGAAAAACTAAATTTTTTCCGACACAAGCTATACCAAAAATTCTTTCTGTTTTAGACTCTAGACACCCATGGAATACTTCATACCGAGTTTGGTTCACTTTGGACAACTCCTTGACCCGATGAAAAAGACCTATTTTTAAAATTATTTATTCGAAATAATAGCAAATTTCCGTATGAAAAGACTCTAGGCACCCATGGGATACTCCGTACCGGGTTTGGTTCACTTTGGACAACTCCTTGACCCGATCAAAAAGACCTATTTTTAAATTTCGTTATTCTCAAAATTCGCAAGTTTCCGTATGAAAAACTAACTTTTTTCCTAGGCAAGCTATACCAAAAATTCTTTCTGTTTTAGACCCTAGGCACCCATGGGTTACTCCATACCGGGTTTGGTCCGATTTGAATAACTCGTTGAACCAATGAAAAAGACTAGATTATTATTAAAGACTCGGCTAGATTAAAGACTCGGCAAAAGGCGGACTTTTGGTATAGGGCATCAACCCTTGCAAACTTGCTTAGTACTAGTATTGACTTATTTCACGACACAGAAACTCTGAAAACCCGACTATCAGACATCTACTGGGAATATTTTCTGGAATACTACAACGAACTGACTTCTTGCACTTGGCATATCAGATGTGGATGTCCTATTGGTAGTTGTTCTGTACGGAAACGACTTAAAACTACTCAAACTGTGACTGATTGAATTGATATGGGTCTAAAGAACCCCTGAGTTTACTCTAAAGTCCATATTATTATTATTATTATTATTATTATTATTATTATTATTATTATTATTATTATTATTATTATTATTATTATTATTATTATTATTATTATTATTATTATTATTATTATTATTATTATTATTATTATTATTATTATTATTATTATTATTACTATTATTATTATTATTATTATTATTATTATTATTATTATTATTATTATTATTATTATTATTATTACTATTATTATTATTATTATTTTTATTGTTATTAATTTTTTGTTATTATTATTATTTTTATTACTATTATTTTTGTTAGTGTTATTATTTTATTAGTTTTATTATTATTACTATCATTTTTATTATAATTAATATTATTATTATTATTATTATTATTATTATTATTATTACTATTATTATTATTGTTTTCATTATTATTAATTTTATTGTTATTATTATTATTTTTATTACTATTATTATTGTTAGTGTTATAATTATTATTAGTATTATTATTATTTCTATTATTAATACTTTTACTATTATTATTATTATTATTATTATTATTATTTTTATTATGATTATTATTATTATTACTATTATTATTATTATTATTATTATTATTATTATTAATACCAGGGGTTTCGAGATCATTTGTTTTTCGGCTGTCTAGTGACTTAAGTCCCTGCAAAACTTGAAAAACAAATGATCTCTAAGCGTTCCGACGGCGGAAAACAATACGTGCATGTTCCCCCAAAAAAACTGGACGCAGCTAGAAGAGACAGTAATATATATGATATCATAACATCATAAACGTCAAAAATACACATATTTCATATATAAATTAACAGGATCTTTACCGTTTGGGCCCCAAATAGGTTGGTTATATTCCCAAGTTATAATACCTGTACAAGCCATTAATTAGTAAATGTTACGTGCGGTTGGGGGCTGCAAACAGTATGCACCCACTAAGCTGGGGGGCTCAAACGGAAGAGATCCAAACATCGTACTCGCACTCTAAAACATCATGTACGAAAGCCAATACCCTCAGGTTTAGCTAAAAAACAACCATCCAAAAGCTGATCTTCTATCAACAAATTTTATCCATAAGCTATCTTCTATCTTCTATCCATAAGGGTCTCGAACATCTGGGCCTCGAGCTGGCACGGGGTTCTATATGGTGATCTTCTGAAGCTCTTCAATAATAATCCTTCAACAACGAAAAGGCAACAGCCTTATCTGAAATTGCATTTAACAATATCAAAGCTCAAAAACAAAACACCAGGGACCAACCAATAGCATAATAGTAAAGTTATAAGTATGGGTACTGACATATATCCTATCGAAACCGCCTCGATTAGAGCTTTTCAACGATATAACTCTTTCATATTTGGCCATAGAGCACCCCTCCCCTCCCCCTGGCTACAGAGCTGGTGCTATCACCCGGCAACAAACCTGGTGCTATCACCCGGTTCCCATATCATTACTACTTTCCTTGCCCCTTTCGCCCAATTCATTTCATCAACCACCACCCTCGACTTCTTTCTCTATTTCCTTCTCGCGGGACCTTTTGCTTTTGAAACTTTCTATTTGGTTTCACATTCAAAGTTATACATGCTTACCCCGTGGAAGTGGGAGGCAGTGAATGAGTCTCTCTCTGCTGTCACTTGACGGAACAGCACACGCATAAGCATGTCACGTGACCGGATGGAGGCGGCAAACGAAAGTTTCACTTTGTCATCTAGGTTAGCCGCTATAACTATGAAGTAAAATTATCAGACTGATAAAAATAATATATTCGAGAAGCTCTATAGCTGTAATATAGTGCGACTATAAAATTACGTATGAAAAAAAAAGATTTGCACTTGCAACAGAGGGGAGATGGAAAGGAGGATGGGGGGGGGGTGGGCTGGGGGGCTGGTATGCGTCCGAAAAAGGCTTATATCTCGAAAACTAATGAACCAAATTTAAAAAATGAAAATGTTTTGGAATCAGCATGAACTGGGGCATCAACTTGGCGTTAAAAAAAGTTTAAAAAATCAAAGGAATCAAAACTCGATTTTTGTGATTTCGGGCTCTACATTGCCCTCGCATTCTCTTGTTTGGCAATGCTTTGAAAATATAATTATATTGCCGTTGGAAGCGTGAGTTATAGTTTATTTTGATACGAAAAACTTGTATGTTTTGTGCTTTTAATTGTTCGAATTTAGTCGAAGTTTGTCAAAAATGGCAAATTTTTACACCTAGACCGACAATTCTTTGGAAAATTTGGGTGTAAATTAACAAAAGAGATAATTTTTGCTATATAAATTCAAAAAGTACAATATCACCACATTAAAATGAGCTAACATACGCTTCCTAAATCGTCTTTTCCAAAAAGTTATAAGGAACTGACTTTCAAGAAGTTCGACATTTTTTTCCTTTAAGGCGAGAGTTATTTGAAAATTTTGTATAGAAAGCAACACATTGACATTTGTGTCTACCTGAATTCAAACATTACGTCATTAGTGCAACAAAATGCGCTATCATACATCTTCTATCTTGTTTTCTTCAAAAAGTTATAAACAAACGTTTTTCATGAAGTCCGACATATTGATCACCAAACTCGACAGTTGATTGAAAATTTTGTATAAAAATAAGCATATTGGCATTTATTTCTACATGTATTCAAAAGTACGTTATCGGAGCAACAAAATGCGCTATCATTCGCTTTCTATCTCGTTTTCTTCTAAAAGTTATAAATAAACGTTTTTCAAGAAGTCCGAAATTTTGTTCACGTAACTCGACAGTTCTTTAAAAATTTCGTACAGAAATCATCATTTTGGACTTTATTTCTACATGTATTTAAACAGTACGTTTTTAGTGCAGCAAAATGCACTATCATACCTTTTTTATCTCGTTTTCTTCAAAAAGTTATAAACAAACGTTTTTCATGAAGTCAGAGAAATTGATCACCTAACTCGACAGTTGATTGAAATTTTGAAAATTTTATATTAAAATAAGCATATTGGCATTTATTTCTACATGAATTGAAAAAATACGTTATCAGAGCAACAAAAATGGGCTATCATGCACTTTCTATCCCGTTTTCTTCAAAAAGTTATAAACAAACGTTTTTCATGAAGTCTGAAATTTTACTCACTTAACTCGACAGTTCCTTAAAAATTTCGTATAGGCCATTATTTCTACATGTATTCGAACAGTATGTTATTAGTGCAGCAAAATGCGCTATCATACATCTTTTAACTCGTTTTCTTCAAAAAGTTATAAACAAACGTTTTTCATGAAGTCCCACAAATTGATCATCTAACTCGACAGTTAGTTGAAAATCTTGTATAAAAATCAGCATATTGGAATTTTTACATAAACTAAAAAAATATGTTACTTAGGCAACAATATGAGCTATCTTATACCTTCTATCATGTCTTTTTCGAGAAGTTATAAACGAATGTTTTTTTAAAACATCGTCATTTTCTTCGCCTAATTCGACAGTGCTTTGAAAATTCCAGTTTCACTTGCATCCAACTGATTTTTTGATAAAATTGCAAGTATAATTTGAAAGCAGGTTACAGCAAGAGTTCAATAATTTAGGTTGGGGGTCAATTTTTTGCTCCATCACATAGAAAAAATGGTTTGAAAATAAAATTTTTTGATATTCTCACAACAGTTGTCTGCTTTCAATACTTTCCAGTTTTATTTGCATCCAACTGATTTTTTTTGGAAAATAGCAAGTATACTTTTAAATTAGGTTACTACAAGAGTTCGAAAACCTAGGTTGGGGGGTCGATAATTTACTCTATCATATAGAAAAAATGGTTTTAAAAAAATTTAAGATATTTTCACTACTTTTGTCTGCCTTCAACACTTTCCAGTTTCAATTGCATCCAATTATTTTTTTTTAATTTGCAATAATAATTTGAAAGTAGATTACAGCAAGAGTTCAAAAATTTAGGTTGGGGGGGTCGATAATTTGCTCCATCTTATAGAAAAAATGGTTTAGAAATATTTTTTTGTTATTTTCACTACTTTTGTTTGCTTTCAAATCTTTCCAGTTTCACTTGCATGCAACTGATTTTTTTGAAAGTTTGCAATAAAAATTTGAAAGTAGATTACAGCAAGAGTTCAAAAAAACTGAGGTTGGGGGGTCGATTATTTGCTCCATCATATAGAAAAAATGGTTTAAAAATATTTTTTTGTTATTTTCACTACTTTTGTTTGCTTTCAAATCTTTCCAGTTTCACTTGCATGCAACTGATTTTTTTGAAAGTTTGCAATAATAATTTGAAAGTAGATTACAGCAGGAGTTCAAAAAAACTGAGGTTGGGGGGTCGATTATTTGCTCCATCATATAGGAAAAATGGTTTAAAAATATTTTTTTGTTATTTTCACTACTTTTGTTTGCTTTCAAATCTTTCCAGTTTCACTTGCTTGCAACTGATTTTTTTTGAAAAATTGCAAGTATACTTTTAAGGTAGATTACTACAAGAGTTCGAAAACCTAGGTTGGGGGGTCGATAATTTACTCAATCATATAGAAAAAATGGTTTAAAAAAACTTTTGATATTTTCACTACTTTTGTCTGCCTTCAACACTTTCCAGTTTCAATTGCATCCAATTATTTTTTTAAAATTTGCAATAATAATTTGAAAGTAGATTACTACAAGAGTTCGAAAACCTAGGTTGGGGGGTCGATAATTTGCTCCATCATATAGAAAAAATGGTTTAAAAATAAAAAATTTTGATATTCTCACTACTTTTGTCTGCTTTCAACACTTTCCAGTTTCATCTGCATCCAACTGATTTTATTGAAAACAATATGGATACTTCAGCCCACAACAAATTTTCGCATAATTTAACGCTTTTTAGCGTTGACACCTAGAACTGGGGTCGAATAGCGGTGAATTATTTTTTTTCACCGCATTCACCGCATTCACCGCATTTCTTACATTAATTTGCCATAATAGTCTATGCGGTGAATTTTTGTAAGAAATGCGGTGAATTTGGTGGTGAATTTTTGTAAGAAATGCGGTGAAAAGCGGTGAATTATTTTTTTTCACCGCATTCACCGCAGTCACCGCATTTCTTACGAATATTCACCGCATTCACCGCATTTCTTACGAAAATTCACCCTAAAACCTCGACCCGGGTGTAACTTTGAGATCTCATAATGAGAATTATTAATAAGGTCCCGATGGGTAACATTTACATTGCTTACATTTCTGTATTGCAATTCTGAAATTCTTAAGGGCTTTTAATGAAATTTTTACTCATCTGAAATTTTAGTACCTCATACGTTATTTAGTACCTCATACGTCTATTGATCACAAGAATAGCTTAAAAGTAAAAAATTTCACTGCCGTTTCTTTTCATTAGAAAAAGAAAACACTTCTTTTGCACATTTGTGGTGGTGAGGTCACAAGAAATATCTCAAATTGTTGTACGCTTAACAAGCTAGCATTTGAATACACTGCTTATGAAAACGAGTTTTCTCCGTCAATATTTGTTGGATAAATTAGTTCTCCCACAATTCAGACTTCTCTTCTGCACGAGAGCCATATCACGTTTGGTGTTGCTGCAGGGCTGGTAACAAATGGTGATGTGCAGCTGGAATATAAATTTAGTTTTTCTTTTTTTTCTCATTCTTCAAAAGGAGCAACTAATTTCATGCAAACTTTTTCTCTGAATTTATATGCAGCGAAGTTTTGAAATTAAGATATAAACGAAAATTAAACTTTGCTTATAATATATAAGCAGACGTATAATAAAGGGTGTTTTTCCTTTTTTTTTGCTTTTATCTTTTACAGAAACAGCTTTATGTCACTACTTTATGGGATCTCTCAGGACCAAAAAGATCCAATTTAGGGGGGTGGGGGCAAATAGACTGGTAGACTGGATATGTATGACTGGGGGGGACATAAAAGATCCTGGTTTTGAATAGGTAATTGTAATCAGTTCATCGAGGAACCATCAAAGACTAAATTTGGCAAGAGGCAAATTCCTCTCTTTTTGTCTTAAATTTTGAATCTTTGAAAATTCTGAAATTCATTTCCTGTTGTGTACTACCGAACTAAGATTTTAAGATTCAAGTTTTTTAAACCTGAGTTTTAAACTGCAATGCATGTAGTAGTACCAGTAACTTTTCAGCATTTTAAACCAATCGTTTCATCGCAAACCAAACCATTCATCATAATAGCAAAAGAAGTATACCATTTAGTAAATTCTGTCACTCTAGTTGGCACAGTTATTTAAATATTACTAACCAACCACCTCGTAATTTTAAACATGTAGCGATTTGCTTGCCCCAACATTCAGAAGTTTGCAGTTCGACAAAAGCAAACAAATTTTCAAATGAGAGGAGACCCATTCATTGTTTGAGTTCAAAAGAGTTATTACTTATCCAACATTCATGTATATCTTCTAGTCAGGTTCACAAGTATTGAATAAAAGTTAAGCTCTTAATCGATACTTTGAGCTATTCTGGTTATTAACTGATAAATATTTTGCAGCTGTTCATTGGTGCTCTAAATATTTCGTTCATTTACTGCATGCATGTAACAAAAGTGTTACTTCATTTTTGTTAAATTTTAAATAATTTTTATAAAAACATTTTTTGTAATAATTTTTATCCTAAATTGCCTGAACTCAATTCTACTTCTTGACGAAAGAACAGATGTAAAATTTTCTTACACTTATTTTCCTATATTGTTATGTTCATTCTCATCATCAAGATATATCCTATACAAGCAAAAAAGCCGGATTAGAGCTCAGAGAAATTCCGAATAAATTCCGAAAGCCCTAATAAAGAGTAAGAAAAAAGTAAACGTTTATTTACAATTGGTGCTAGTTTGATACACTTCTAAAAATCAATTGCAAAACTTGAGATAATCGATAATCAGAGAAAAATAATTCACAATTTAAGAAATAAGCATTTCTGATTCAGAAAAAAAGCTGTTCACAATTTATCAGTTAAAAGATACCAGAAATGACATTGCAACCATCAGAAGATGCTAATGGTCAAGGTCAAGTTAAGATAGTGGTGGTGGGAGACGGAGCTGTTGGGAAGACTTCCATGATAGCCTCCTACGCCACAAACAGTTTCGACGATGACCATGTACCCACAGTCTATGATATGTACAGATGTCAGGTAGAGGTCAACGGGAAAAAGGTCAAAGTGGACATACATGACACTGCAGGACAGGAAGATTACGACAGGTCCTTTTCAAAATTTAAAATTTGAAATATTTGAAACTTGCAAGGGAACTATGTTAACACTTGTAAAATTTTGCTTTCATTTTGAAAAAAAAAGTTTAAAATTTTTATATCATAGCATCGTAAGTTTTTACGAGAACACTTCTACTCTCGTGCATCGCAGTGGAACAAAACTTGATAACCTTTATGAAATACGTAGTGAAATATGGACAATAATGACTAAATCTTGTCAGGTTAAATGGCAAAATTACATCAGAATACGTTCAAACTTGCATGGATATCAAGCAAGTAACATTGTCGTGAGATGATGGTACCGTTAAATGATAAGATTGAGCAATAACTGTCAAGATTTATCTCAAATTATCAACATTCATTATTAAAAAAGTTTTGTAAAATTCAACTTCCATTACCTTAATAACCAACAGTTTCCTTATCTCGTCTTACACCAAAATGCAACAAATATCTCTTCTCCAAAATTTGTTTAAATTTTAATGCTTCTTCGTGGTTAAGTTTTGCTCTCTATTAACTGTGACTTGCATCACTTCTTATACATTTTTATTTAAAAAAACTACTATTTCTCATTGCTCCGTTTATTTTGTTAAAAAACAGTTTATTTTGGTTCAAAAAAGCACCTTTCTACCTTTTTTAATCTTTAACTATTTTATTCATGTACCAAAACTTATAAAGATCATAGCAAATTCCGCGAAGAGATTTTTTGACAAGCCTTGATAAGATTTTTTAAGATCTCACCGAGGTGTTACAAAAAATTTTGCCTAGCAATATGTAGGCAAAGTGTTTCGAGGATCACAAGAGTTATCGAGACTTTGCAAGAGTCTCCAAACTCAGTTCGCTGTTTCATGGCGCAGTGGTTTTCAACAACCTCATTTGTTCCTCTAACTCCATTGCTCAAAATTTTCTCACAAATTGTGTAATAACACAGTTCTTATTTACCATAATTAATAATATTTAGTGTAAAGTGAAAAATTGGAAATTTATTTTCCTCCAAAATAATAGAAAAATTCTTTATACTCAATGAAACCTATGTTAGGCATATTAGATTTGAATAATTGAAGGAATTGAACAGAAAGCAGCCCATAATTTATCCAAAATATATTTATAGCATTGTGTATTCAAGATCAAATAGATCTAAAAAATTTATAACACAACTTTGATGTTTGCACTTTTTTCTTTTTTGTTCAAATATTGACAATATTTGACCAGTGAGATGTATTTTTTCCGTTTTTACTCAAATTTACAGAGCAATTGAAAAATGTCAGATAATCAAAAACTTTTGAACCCGACCTTTTTTCCCTTTTTTCTATTTCGACAAATTTGATATTTTTGATGTTCTCTTTACAGAAAATACGTTTTTCCACACTCAGAGACAAGCTGTCAAATTTATAATAGAGAATACGGATTTTACTCAATATTCTACTATGTAAGATATTTACTTTCAAATATAATATGATATAATTCAAAAATTCTTACGTTTTCTCTTCTTTCCAATTTTATCTTACATCAGAGAAGAATACAGTTACTGAAAAAACCAACCAGATAGCTGAAATGAGCTGACTTTTCGCAAGGAATGCGCTGAATTTTTAGCAGATTTTTTACATAGCTTTAGCGCTATTAAGCTTTTTCAGAGCAGTTATTACAACACGTTCACTTATGTAGCATCAAATTGAATGTTAAAAATGCGGGATTTAGTCCTAAAACGCGTTGAAGAGCACAGCAATTATTTTAAAAATGCGCTCAGATTTGACATCATTTCTCACAAACATTTAGCTTATTTCAGCGTAATTTTGTGTAAGGATTTTGAGCTGAATTTTTGATAAAATAAGCACATCGAGCGCATTCGACACATTTGTTTTACATAATTTAGGCACAGTCAACGCATTTCTTTCATAATTTCAGCACATTCAACGCATTTCTTACATAATTTCAGCGCATTCAACGCATTTCTTACATAATAACAGCACATTCGACGCCTTTTTTTAACATAATTTCAGCGTATTTGTTAAAAAAAAACAATGCACTGAAACGGTGCTGACCTCTCAACCAGGGATGTGATTATTTGTGCGTTCTACTAATCTAATTTTTTAATTCAAAATAATGCCTTCTATTCTTCTAATATTCTTAGGCTAATTTTCTATTCTGTAAATATTCACGGCACCATATCACCTGTTCATGTGTAGGACACGGCCCATTGCATACCCGAACACGACCTGCTTCGTAATGGTGTACGGCATAGACAGTGAAGTATCATTCGACCATATTCAACTCAAATGGCTGCCCGAAATCAGACACTTCAGTAAATACACCTACTTCTTATTAGTAGCAAACAAGATAGACAGACGAAGAGACACTGCACCCCACAGTTTGATCACAACCCAGCAGGGTAAAACTGTTGCCCAGAAGGTGAAAGCGGATGGGTTTCTCGAGTGTTCGGCTAAGACGAGAGAGGGTATCAAGGTTGTGTTTGATAGAGCTATAGCGTTGTCGTTGGCACCCCCGAAGAAAATTAAGAAAAAAAGTTGTAGATTGATCTAATGGGTCAAACTGTCTGTCCTAACTTTTTACTCAATTTCAAGACTTTTGACCTTTAAAAAATTATATTGAAAAAATATTTTTTATTATAAACAAGTTTTGGTCTGGAGCTAGACCAGCGAGAACCGATAGGAACGCGACGGTTTAAAAGTTTATAACTTTAAACAGTTCTACAACCTTCCTACGTATAATTTGTCCAATGCAGTTTTACTCTCATGGCTCCGATTTGATTTTCATTCTAGACCCTGACTGCCACCCCCACAACAGCAAAACTACAACAGCAAAGATGCATGGATTAGTAGAAAAACTGTAAATAATGAGCAAAATTATAAAAGCAGCGCCTATACGGAGCGTAGAACACAAAAAAAAAAACATTATTGGAAGTATGGATAACAGGCAACTAGCGGAGTGTGTACAACTACCCCATTGAGCAAAAACTTAAGACAGCTTGATAAGAAACACGAAATCGCGTTGAATCTTTACGAGATCTTGCCATGACTCATGTCAGGAAAACATCAAGATATGTAAAAGATTTCTGAGTGCTGTCAACAAATCTTCTTAGTTTATCTTAATAAGTTATTACCAAGATCTTACAAAAATTTGCCAACTTTTGCTGATTCAAGCATGGTAATATACTGCAAGATGGCAAGTGTTAACATGTGTTAACAGGTATCAAGTTTCGATTCACTACAAGGAAATTATTCAAGACGTTAATGTAAAATAAGATCCACTGACCTTCCGTAGACTTCACCGATGAAGGTCAAAGGTTCACTCTTTATCCGTCTCATATAGACGTGATTCTCCTTTCCATCATCTGTTGCTGACAGATTTAAAGTACTGTCACGTGAACAACCTGGCCTATCAGCTCCAATATTTGCTATGCTCCCATTGTCATAAGCGCTACTGGCTCTTTTGTTGTGTTGCGGAATGAGGTCTGGAACAGCTCTGGATAGGAAACCGGAAGCCCGCTGCTTAAACTTCTTACTCATTGCCGTAAATGCTTTTGTAACTTTTGATGTTAGAAAATGTTATTTGGATAATCGGAAGAGTTACAGAATTAATATTTATTCAGTGATGTTATCAAGTTCTGTCATGTTTCTCAATTTATTACTAAATTCATGAGCAAACCGAATAGCTCTTTAAAAAACTCGTTCACAATTCCTGGTCCGAAAGAGGCCATTCGAAAATTTTACTACCCGATAATGGCAATAATGACTTTTTGACGGTTTTTGTTCGCTTAGAACTTTTCAAAATAATTCGTGCATGAACTAAAAATTGACAAAAACTGTAACATTGAATTGATAAAAAAATTAATCGACAAAATAAAATTTCGTTAAAATAAATCCTATCCGCTTCATAAAGAAAAGGCTAACAGGCTGAGCCTTTTTTAAAAATTGGTATAACACGCTATGAGCTGATCGGAACATATACGTTTTAATTCACGCTCTGTGATTTTTACGACTATCAAGCAATCAAATTCCACATTCATTTTCTTTTAAGCTTGGATGCAAACATATTTTGCGAAATTCTTAAAGCATATATTACGCATTCCGCTTCCATAATAGCCGGGAACACCATCATGTATGTATATAGTTGTAACAAAGCATCCCTACTACAAAATTTCAGAAACACCGTTTGTAGATCTGGAATTGATTAATGATGATAAAAATTATTTCATGTTAGCGGTTTATCTAAAGCCAGCTGCTATTTCCCAGACTTTACTAGAGCATTTTGCTTCCGCTTTCCAAGTTTAATTTTTTCCCGGGTCGAGGAATTATTTATTTTCACCGCGTTCTCGGTATTCTTTAAAAAAGACACTTTCATACACAATTTCTGACCTCTTACCTCCTGCATGTTGTCAACCGCTATGCAATTAAAGTGGTTCTTGCCTTTTAGTGCGAAATTTGCTGTAGTATGTTAAACTATTGCATATGAGACTGAATAGCGTTTCGAGATCAAGATGTTTCTCGAGAAAAAGTGCATCAAAAATCCCAATTTCCTCATGTTTTGAAATATTTTAATTCATTTATTAAACAAGGAGGCTCGGTAATGTGCGTTTGCACATTAATTTCCGACCCCGCTCATCTACATTTTTCACTTAATTGTCTAACAAATGAGGAAGAGATAAAAAAAAATTAACATATCAACACATCGTTCAACAAACTACTAAAAGATAAAACAATCTACTCTAGAGGGCCTATGAGACCTGTGGCTACCATAATATGACTACCAGAAAAGACGGCAATAAAAATCAAACAGTTACAAATATTAATTACGACTAAAACTCCTTGTCCGTTTTTTGAAAGCCACTAATAAACAAATCAAAATGGCATCAGATAAAATTCATACTCAGAAGATTAACCGGTACTTTTTGAAAAAAAAATATGAGACTTTTCGTCAATGCGACTTGGCAACAAGTCGACTAGAAATGAGCAAAAGTTTATTAAAACATTGCTTTTTAAAAAAAAAAAGAATTAAATTCGAACTGATTAGAAACATTACGCATCAAATGAAATCACTCAGAGAGTTTTTCATACCTCAATCAAGAGCGAATGAGGCCTTTAATTATCCAGGATATGTCATACGACTACAAAAAGAACGACAAATACAGGCCAAAACGAAAAATTTGAACGAAATGTTATGCAGGAAAACGATGTCCCCCCAATCAATTAAATATTAAGTTGATCACTAAAATCAATAAAAATCTTCGTTTGCATTTTTTGCAGTTGACATTATTTGTAAGTCAAATGACGCCCATTATTGTGATATTGCGAAAAGAAAACAAAAACCTACAAAAAAGGGGCAAATTTGCAAAAATCACGAAAATTGGTTTTATGAAAACCGGTTGTTCCAATAAGAAGGACCATTTGAGGAAAATAAAACCGTTATGAAGAGCAAATTGTATTTCAAAAAATAGATGATGTGAATTGTGTATAGAGATGCTTAGCTACAATTTAACAGAAATAAAATTGGCAGATCTCAAAAATCTATCTCTTTTTTTTAATTAAAAACAAATATTTTCAAAATTCATAGCCAACAAAAAATTTCGGCTAAAAGAGTAGTCGGTTTGTCTTGCAAATAATCGGAAAACTAGTTGCGACTGTTATTAATGAGACTAAATCATAAGACTATAAAATAACATTCAATACAAGCTGAACTAATAATTTTCACAAACAACTTTACGAAACCCTAGTTTTGAAGCCATAAAATTTATAAGATTTTAACCGAGAGAATATAACATTTTCATTTGCGTCTCCTTTGATCATCATAACATCTTTTTGTAAAAACAGAAATTACAAAATGACAACAAAAAGAACCACAAAAACAGGAAAGTAACTAGACTTCACAAAATTCTTCAGAAATAAATTGTCTAAGCCCTGAAGACATCATTAAAAAATTTTAAACAACAGAAAAATTATTGTTTGATTCAACAAAACATCAAAAAAAGATCTAAATATTGAGGCTAATTTACCAAATTGACACAACACTGTAAAATACGAAAAAAACGCAAACCAGAACAAAAAAGGATAAGTTGAAGAATACTTTTACTTTTTTTTAGAAGTTTCATTTGAAAGTCAAAACAGCCATTAGTTATTTACCGATATCAGTTATTTATGTTCATTTGTTTATCTATAGTTTATTTGTAGTTTAAACTTAAAAATCAGACTGCCAAAAGAAAAAAATTGGAAGGGAAAAGACAAGAATTCAGTTAAATTTTGCTAAAACTCTTCCTCAAAGCCATAAAAACCCTTTGGTTCTCTGAAAACAAACTGTATCTATATTTGGCAGCAAATTCACGTAAATTGGAACTGCCATTTACGGAGCCGTGAATAAAAAATATTGTCAGTAATTAACATTAAAAAAACAAAAATATTTTGTAAAAAGGCAGCATCAAAATAACAACCAAAAAGTCTCTGATTCTAAGAGTCCATGATATTAACGAACCTCTCCCTCGCCCAGCAAACCAACCAGGAGTTCCAAGTGTTTTTGAATTAGACCGATTGTTGAGTTGAATTCTTGAAATATTGAAAAAAGTATGCATTTTGTATAATAATCGAGTTAAATCTGCAAAAAAACGGCAAAGTTTTTAATTCCAGAAGACTTTCATACGGCGCCTAATGGCAACCAGCGCTTTTTTGAGATTAGGGAGTCTGTTTTAAGGCTTCTAAGTCACTAAGTCTGGCAAACTTTAACAAAATGGACCAAAAGTGCATATTTTGTGCCATTTTTGATGAAAATTTTGACTTTTTGAAAATTTTATCAAAAATTTTAGCCAAAAAAACTTCAATCAAACAATTCAGCCACGTTCTTCTATCTCTATCGGTAGAAACAACACTCTGTTGTTAAAAATTTTTACTGATTTTGAATTATATTAGCGAAATTGTGCTAAATTTTAGCAAAAATTACTGAATATGTGAACAAAAACAGTCTAATGTTCACAAAACTTTAAACCTCGATAACTCCCTGTAAAGCACGCAAATCGAAAAAATCTTTTTAATTCTGTATTCTACGCTGGACGGGCTTTTTAATTATACCACTCACAATTCTCTACAATGAATATATCGGTCGGCCGAAATTGACTGAACAAAAAAACCAGTTGAGTATATAGTTCCTCCCTTCCCACTAAAGTGGGGGTCGGAACAAAAATGAGACCTCTATAACCAACAATTCAAATGCTTTTCCTAGAAAGATGAATATATGGCAAATAAATGAAAATCTATGGCTTTGCTGACAAAATGGCAGCTGGTCGTATATCACAAGAAAGGGCTATAGAAACCTTTTTCTTCTCAAGAACTAATTTTTTTCTGAAGACTCCGAAGCACTTTTCTCAGGTGTTTTTCACGAATATGCATGTAAAAATGAAGCCAGTGGCGCTTGGATTTTGTAGATAAGATTTAAGTAAAAGCCCGGTGCTTGCAGGTGTTGCTCAGGTCAGAACAATTTGCCTCAAGGATTCAAGTAAATCCAAGTGTTCTTTTTATACCCTTTGAAAGGGTGAATTACTAAAATAAACATTAGTTTTTATATAAAATTTTCTAAAATTTCCAATATTCTATATCCTTTGCTAACTTCAATATCCTATTTTACCAGAAACAAAATGGCTGGTTCCAATTAAACTAGTTTATCGATTAAGCGCTAGTTTAATCCGCATATTCGTTTCAAAGAATTCCAGAATTCAATGCTAGCTCGAAAATATCACAAAAACTGTTTGGTTTTGAACAGCA
>NC_134472.1:26709836-26768454 GCF_964194025.1 Convolutriloba macropyga
CAGTAGACCGAAAAAAGTAAATGCACAGACGCTTCCGCATGTTTCGTTGGTTTATACTTTGGATTTTCAAGCGAAAGAAATAGAAATGGAAATAAACAAAATGCTCATTAATGGTTTAAAAAATATGATAAGTCAATAATGAAATAGTACTTTATATTGAGTAAACTTACTCAAAACTGTCAGTGTTATTATTGACCATGGTTCAACGATTAGAAATATAAGCGTGCGTGACGATAAGCAAATCTAATTCCTAACTGCTTCAGAATTAAAAATATCAGCCAGTTTGGCAACGATGCCTGTGTTGAGCGCGATCTTGTCACTGTTCTCCGCGCTTGCCGTCATTGCTGTCCACATGATCGCTATCGTCCACGGTTACAGTATTCAATAACCAAGATAGTTAACTCGGTTTCAATTCGACAGCAATTAATGAAAGTCTTTTAAAGGAGGAATTTTAATTGACAATTAACTTGGTTAACATAACTATGGTTATCAATAAAACAGATCAACAGTTTCCTTAATCATACTTCATCAGTCCATTTCATTTTTCCACACATCAAATGTTTGCTTTTATTCTCCCCACTTTGGAGAGGTAAGAATAAAAACTCGTGCATCAAGGAATTAAAGAAAGCCTAAATTAAGTGCAGAGATGTTCCTCGCAATGCTAATTGAAGATTGAGAAGACTAAGAAGAGATTTAGCTGTTTCCCCTCACTCCCCTTTAATTTCACCGCATTCACTGCTGATCTCACACAATTTTAACAATTTTTTCTAAGCGGTGAATTTATGTAAGTTCATCACTAAGTTAAGTGGTGAAATTATGTAATTTCATCGCAATCACTGCTTATCTCACATAATTTGGGCCCTTTTTTTCAGTGCTGTAAATTTATGCAAATTCACCGCTAAATTCAGCGGTGAAATAATGTAATTTCACCACTACCAGGCGATAAAGTTTTTTTTCACCGCATTCACGGCCTAATTTATGTAATTTTACCGCATTCACCGCTTATCTTACAAAATTTCCCGCATTCACCGCTTATCTTACATATTTTTGCGTTGAATGGCGGTGACACCACGACCCTGGGTAATTGACGAGGTATTGTCACTGCTGTCCACGAAAATTACAAACCAAAAATCTCAGAATTACAAAATGTCCAATTTGTGATTACAAAATTACTATTTATAATTGTTCCGACCCTCTTGAGGGGGGAGGAACTATATACTCAACTGGGTTTTTTTTTGTTCCGTGAATTTTCGCCGCTCGATATATTCATCGTAGAGAGTTGAGACTGGTATCATTAGAAAGCTCGTCCAGCGTAGAATATGGAATTAAAAAGATTTTTTTAATTTTCGTTTTCTACAGGGAGTTATCGAGGCTTAAACTTCTGAGAAAAGAAGAGTGAATTCACGTTGTTTTTATTCACATTTTCCGGAATTTTTGCCTAAATTTTCGTCAATTTTGCTAAAATTTGTTATAATTTTTAAGAATAGTGTCGTTGATTTTATTTTTGAAGACGAACAAGCATTTTTGATTGTTTTGATTTAATTTTTTGGTCAAAAAATCTGGATACACATTTCAAAATTTAGCCTTTTTCATCAACAACAGCACGAAATAAGCTACTTTAGTCCACTTTGATTAAATTTGCCTACAGTACACCCCCAAACAACACTCATACAATCTTTGTAGACTCAGAGGGGGGCTATTTCTACTTCAGAGTCCGCAGAGAGTGCCTTGTAGTTAAAACTTTGCCGTTTTTTGCTAACTTTACTCGTTGATTATCAAAAATGCAAAATATATTTTGAGTTTCAACTCAGAAATTATCTATACCCGGTGCAACGATTCCTACTAATCTCACTAGGATTCCTGATTATCTTACTAAAACCCGCTTTTCCGTAATTTCCTGCTCGGAAAAAAAATTTTCACCCGCTTTTCCGTAATTTCCTGCTCGGAAAAAACTTTTACCCGCTTTTCCGCAATTTCTTGCTCAGAAAAAAACTTTCGCCTGCTTTTCTCGCAAATCCTAGTAGGAAATCTTACAATTTCTTTTTTTCCAGAATTTCCTGCTAGGAAAGTTTTCTCGCTTGTTTCACTTCGTTTTCTAATAGGATATGGGATATTTCCGAGTCGGAATTTTACCTCAACCAAGATAAAACTTGTAAACACTAAAAAAGTTCAGGTAACTAGAAGTTCAGGTGAAGTTCAGGTGTAAAAGCACCTGAAATACACCTGAACTGTATTTTAGGTAAATTTTCACCTGAACAAGTTCAGATGTGGTTACCACCTTTTTCGTATTCAGCAGTGAAACGACAAAAAATAGCAGTAAACTGAAACACAGTACAAATACAAACTTTATAAACGGTAACGACATATGTTCCTCATTTAGCTTCCTTTTCTCTAAAGACTTTAAGGATCAGATTGATATTCTTTTTAAGTCGAACTAATTCCATTTTCCATTATAAGCACTGCTTCAAAACTCTGTAAATCGCACTTTTAGGTGAGTAAGTTGAAAATTTTAGATACATGTTTCCGAAACTGCGCTCTCTACAATTTTAAGAGGACAAAACAAACATTTATGAAACTATTTCCTGCGTTTCGCAAAGTTACGGTTAAGTTTAATATAAAAATCTCCCTCTCTTCAGCCCTACTGATGTTTCTTCATCAAACAAGTAAATAAGGAACCATTTGGGATGTTTACAGTGAACATCAATAATGAGGTTTCCAAAAAAACAGTTTGAAGAAACTTTAGTTTTTTAAAATCATAACAACAGGAAACGCAGTGGTTTTAAAGTGGATCAACTTGAATGTAAATCAAAAACTACATTTCTTGCAGAAAATACATCTCTGTAGAACTGTATTACACAGACATAGAAACGATAACGACATATGTTCCTCATTTAGCTTCCATTTCTTAAAAGGTTTTCCTGCCGTAGATTAAGTTTCGCAAAGTAACGGTTAATTTTAATATAAATTCTCCCACTCTTCAGCTTTACTCATTATGCTAGATTGAACACGTCATTTAGGAACGATTAGGGGATTCTGAAGTGAATATCAATACTGATGTTTCAAACAAACGGTTTAAAAAAACTTAAATTTTTCAAAATCATACTAACAGGAAACGCAGTGGTTTTAATGTGGATCAACTTGAATCCAACCTCTGTTCCTTATATATTAAATCAAAGTTAGTATTCCTGCATAAAAAAGATGTCTGTAGAACTGGATGACACAAATATAGAAACGGTAACGACATATGGTCCTCATTTAGCTTTCATTTCTTTAAAGTCTTTTAGAATCAGATTGATATTCCTTTTAATTCGAACTATTTCCATTTTCCAACCTTAGCACTGCTTCAAAACCCTGTCCGTCGAAGTGAAGTTAGTCTTCTAATTTTAGGTACATGTTTCCGAAAAATAGTTCTCTGCAAATTTTAAAGGACAAAACAAATATTTATGAAACTATTTCCTGCGTTTATTAAGTTTCGCAAAGTAACGGTTAATTTTAATAGAAAGGTCTGCCACTCTTCAGCCCTACTGATGTTTTCAGATTAAACAGGTAATTTGGGAACCATTAGGGGATTCTGAAGTGAATATCAATACTGACGTTTCAAGCAAACGGATTAAATAAACTTAATTTTTTTAAAATCATACTAACAGGAAACGCATTGGTTTTAAAGTGGATCAACTTGAATCCAATCTCTCTTCCTTATATAGTAAATCAAAAATTACTTCTCTTGCAGAAAATAGATCTCTGGAAAACTGGATTACACAAATTTAGAAACGGTAACGACATATGGTCTTCATTTAGCTTCCATTTCTTTAAACGATTTCCTGCCATTAATTAAGCTTCGCAAAGTAACGGTTATGTTTAATATAAAGGTCTCCCACTCTTCACGCCTACTGATGTTTCTAGACTGAACAAGTAAATTGAGAACCTTTAGGGGTTTGGGAAGTTAATTTCAATACTGAGGTTTCAAACAAACGGATTAAAAAAATCTAATTTTTTAAAATTATAACAACAGGAAATGCAGTGGTTTTAAAGTGGATCAACTTGAATTCAATCTCTCTTCCTTATATATTACATCAAAAGATAGTTTCCCCGAATAAAATAGACCTCTGGAAAACAGGATTACACAAGTATAGAAACGGTAACGACATATGGTCCTCATTCAGCTTCCATTTCTTTAAAGTCTTTCAGAATCAGATTGATTTTCTTTTTAATTCGAACAAATACCATTTTCTACAGAATACTGCTTCAAAACCCCGGTCCTTCAAAAACTAGAATCTGTTTGTTATTTTCGGTACATGTTTCCGAAACAGGGCACTCTACAAATTATAGAAGACAAAACAAACATTTATGGAACTCTTTCCTGCCGTTTATAAAGTTTCGCAAAGTTTCGGTTAAGTTTAATATAAACATTTCCCACACTTTAGCCCTACCAATAATTCTGGATCAAACAAGTAATTTAGGAGTCGTTGGGAGTTTCTGAAGTGAATATCAATACTGAAGTTTCAGAAAAAAACGGTTTAAAGGACTTTAATTTCTTCAAATGACAACAACAGGAAACGCAGTGGTTTTAAAGTGGATCAACTCGATTGCAATCTCTCTTCCTTGTGTATTAAATCAAAAACTATACTTTCTGCATAAAATAGATCTCTGGAAAACTGAATTACACTAATAAAGAAGCAGTAACGACATAGGGTCCTCATGTTGCTTCCATTTTTTAAAGTCTTTCAGATTCAGATTGATAGAGGTACAATTAGTTGTTTTGTTGATAAGTAGGCAAGTGCTTTCCAGAATTCTTCCAACATGGGCTCATTGTGTTGGTATTGTAATTGTCGGGCTCCTCCGAGAATTTTTTAACCCAAATTTGGCTTGGTAAAAAAAAGTTATGGAGTGGTAACTTTGAAACAAATCACCATTTTAGGTGATATTGGAGTCCCCAAAATTGGATACTCCAAAAGACCTTAATATCCCTACATATATCAGTTCCTTGGATTCCTCTGATAGTGGTGAGTATCCCCATATATATTTTTCAATTGGTTTTATGGAGTTGAGTGGGCCAATTTCTGCTCTGTAAGCGCCGAACCTCGATTATCGGCCATTTTCGGCTATTTCGGCGATGACATAGATGCAGTTTTTTGTGTCAAGATTAAGTATTATAGTGTTTTGGATTGCTCATTAGATGAGGAGTATCCCTAAATACATACTGTACTACTTTTTCACAAGTTTTGATGGTTTATTTCAGCGAAACTTGAAATTTGGTAATCAAAATAGTTCATTCGACCAAATGAATGCGTCAAGTGGTGTTTTCTTGCAATTGAACAAGTTTTTGGGCGTGCTTTTTGTGTTTTCTCGGCAGTATTTAGGTTCTTGAAGCTATTTGTAGCAATTAATGTGGTTAACTCGACAATTTTTCTTTTTTCACGATTTCATCAAACTTCTGTGGATGTTGTTTTATGTCAAAACACACAAAACATCATAACCTTCATGGTGAGGTGGGAAATTTTTTCCCACCTCCTCATGAAGGTGTTCCCAGACCCAGAACGTCGAAGTGGACCAGAATCACACCCAGAAATACGCCGGCAACTCTGTTTCACGTTGTTTTACGTCAGTTCCGGAGATTTTGGGCTTCGGTTTTAGCCCAAAAAATGGGGTACAAGACAGTATTTTGTTAATATCTGCTAAAGTACTGGACCAAATTAAACGGGAGTAGTCGCTTTTTGTCGGCACTGAACCCCTCTTGCTTGCAGTTTTTAGTTGGTTTCTCAAATCGATCTCATCAGAAAGTTATTAATGTTTAAAGTTGAAAAAAGTCGCATTTTTGGGCTATTCTGGGTGACCCAAATTTCGGTACAACATAACAGCTGATTTGCGGAATAAATGTTAGTGTTTTAGAATTCCCAGTTAATGGGGAGTATCCCCATATATATTTTCCATAGCGTTTTACGGAATTGTGATAGTCAAATTTGGCTCTGAAATCACGTCACCTCGCTTTTTGGGCCATTTGGCAGGGTACCTACTTTTTGCTATAACTTCTTCTAGAGTGGACCGATTGTGCTCATTTTTTGATATGATGCGTATCTTAAGCAGTGCTACAAGCTGTACTAAGGGCGTTCGTTTTTGTCCCGCCGTTTTAGAGAAATTGGCAAGTAAACTTGCCCTCCGTTTCAGCCCCAGAAGCGGTTGACACCACCTGGCACCAGTTTTGAAGCTTTGAATTTTGTTACTTCAGGTAACAAAATTAGTGTTCTGAATAGCCCATCTAACGTAAATTCCGAATATGTATACTTTACATAGCGTTTTCAGAGGTTCAGGTGTTCAATTTTAGCTCTGAAGGGGAGGTACCTCTCCTCTATGGTGATTTGATACGGTACCTTATTTTTGCTATAACTCCTTGAAGAATACACCGATTGGACTCATTTTTTAATATGATGCGTATCTCAAGCCGTGCTACAAACTGTACTAAGGGCGTTTTTTTTTTGTTTAGCCGTTTTTGAGAAATTGGCCAGGACACATACCCCTATTTTGACAAATTGGTGTCCGGTACCTTTGGTGTATCTACAAGTTACACCATCAAAACTCGTTGTTTTAGACTCCATAGTTAGTTCGTTAGATTGCTCCGATAATGGGGATTGTCCCCATATATATTTTACAGGTGGTTATAACGAGTGGTTATTGGTTATAGTAGAGAAACAGGACACGAAATGGGTCATTTTGGTCATTTGGTACGGTACCTTGATGTTGGAATATCTCCTCCTAGAATGAATCGATTTTTGATCTGATTTTTGATTTGAACTCAGCTTGAGCAGTACTTGACTCCCTGTAAATGGCGTTTTGTTTCTTTCCGCCGTTTTCGAGAAATTGGCCTCGACACATACGGTCATTTTGCCCTTTTAGTGACTGGTACGTTTCACGTTTCTACATGTGAAACGTTGAAATTATTGACTTTGACTGCAAGATTAGGCTCGTTGAACTCCATTTGTAATGGGAAATCTCCCCATATATATTTTGTATAGGGTTTTCCGAGATCTAGGGGGTCAATTTTCACTCTGCAGGTGACCCCCCCCCCCCCCCAACACCCATGAATATATGCCCAAAATCATGAAATTTCCTTGGGAAAATAGGAAAATTGTTGTTTTTGGGGTCTCAGTATAAGCACTGTAGTCCCCATGTGTTGTGGGTAAACTCTACTCCAATTTTCACTCATATTGGTTGAGGGGTTGATCTTCTCTCCTCTTATTACTTATGTATACTATTATTCTAAGGTGAGGGCGTCTCGCCCCATGGGGTGCACCTCCCCCCCTGTCCCGTTGAGACGCCGGTTAGTCGGCTCCCCCCCCCTTCTGGCCTTTGGTGCACCTCATGATGGGGACGTACGTGCGGTGCGGGCGAATTTTGCGGGCGTCTTTCGTTGCGTTTCGGTGCGTTTCTCTGTGTTTATGTTTCTTTTCATGTAAGAATAATGCTCTTTTTTAGAGCATTTGTTTGTTTGTTTCGTGCAACAACAGCTGTCTTCAACCCTCAAACGGTGAGTTCGCACGTTGTGCTCTCTTTGCTTTTTCAGCGCTCACAGTGATGGCCTGAGCTTCTTTTTTGTGCTTGCTCTGAGCCTCCTGTGATGAAGCGCTGTAATTGTTTGAGTCCTGTGAGCACTCATCGAGAGCCTTGTTTTTTGTAGCAGTGCTGCGGTGCAGCGCTCTTTCTTGGGCAACACAGTGACGGCTTGAGCAATGCGTGTCTCTGTTTTTTCTTTTGCTCAAGACCGCCTGTGACCAAGCCCGGCAATTATTTAGGTCGTGTGTGTCAGCACTCACCGAGTGCTCTTCAGCCTCCTGTGGTGAGGCAAAGCAATTATTTGAGTCCAGTATGCACCCACTGAGCGGGTTGTGTCGGCGTTGTACATAGCTAATTTTCGATCTAGGTGGTCTACAAAAAACGTAATTAACACGTTGTCAGATTTCGCTCTCAAAATACTATCTTTATACAGTTTAACAAAAAGTGTTTTTCAATATAGGGAAGGACTTATTCAAATCAATTGAGGGCCTAAGCAGGAGTGGGAAAGTCCAAATAGGTTCTAAAGCCGAAAGAATTATCGTTCTAGGTTGTCTGAGATAGAAGAACTTAACACGCTGTCAGATTTCGCTCTCAAAAAACGATCTTTATACAGTTTAACAAAAAGTGTTTTTCAATATAGTGAAGGACTTATTCAAATCAATTGAGGGCCTAAGTAGGAGTGGGAAAGTCCAAATAGGTTCTAAAGCCCAAGGGATTATCGTTCTAGGTTGTCTGAGATAGAAGAACTTAACACGTTGTCAGATTTCGCTCTCAAAATACGATCTTTATACAGTTTAACAAAAAGTGTTTTTCAATATAGTGAAGGACTTATTCAAATCAATTGAGGGCCTAAGTAGGAGTGGGAAAGTCCAAATAGGTTCTAAAGCCCAAGGGATTATCGTTCTAGGTTGTCTGAGATAGAAGTACTTAACACGTTGTCAGATTTCGCTCTCAAAATACTATCTTTATATAGTTTAACAAAAAGTGTATTTCAATATAGGGAAGGACTTCTTCAAATCAATTGGGGGCCTAAGTAGGAGTGGGAAAGTCCAAATAGGTTCTAAAGCCCAAGGGATTATCGTTCTAGGTTGTCTGAGATAGAAGTACTTAACACGTTGTCAGATTTCGCACACAAAATACGATCTTTATGCAGTTTAACAAAAATTGTTTTTCAATATAGTGAAGGTCTTATTCAAATCAATTGAGGGCCTAAGAAGGAGTGGGAAAGTCCAAATAGGTTCTAAAGCCCAAGGGATTATCGTTCTAGGTTGTCTGAGATAGAAGAACTTAACACGTTGTCAGATTTCGCTCTCAAAATACGATCTTTATACAGTTTAACAAAAAGTGCTTTTCAATATAGTGAAGGACTTATTCAAATCAATTGAGGGCCTAAGTAGGAGTGGGAAAGTCCAAATAGAATCTAAAGCCCAAGGGATTATCGTTCTAGGTTGTCTGAGATAGAAGTACTTAGCACGTTGTCAGATTTCGCGCTCAAAATACTATCTTTATACAGTTTAACAAAAAGTGTTTTTCAATATAGCGAAGGACTTATTCAAATCAATTGAGGGCCTAAGTAGGAGTGGGAAAGTCCAAATAGGTTCTAAAGCCCAAAGGATTATCGTTCTAGGTAGTCTGAGATAGAAGAAATTAACACGTTGTCAGATTTCGCTCTCAAAATACGATCTTTATACAGTTTAACAAAAAGTGTTTTTCAATATAGTGAAGGACTTATTCAAATCAATTGAGGGCCTAAGTAGGAGTGGGAAAGTCCAAATAGGTTCTAACGCCCAAGGGATTATCGTTCTAGGTTGTCTGAGATAGAAGTACTTAGCACGTTGTTAGATTTCGCACTCAAAATACTCTCTTTATACAGTTTAACAAAAAGTGTTTTTCAATATAGCGAAGGACTTATTCAAATCGATTGAGCGCCTAAGTAGGAGTGGGAAACTCCAAATAGGTTCTAAAGCCGAAAGAATTATCGTTCTAGGTTGTCTGAGATAGAAGAACTTAACACGTTGTCAGATTTCGCTCTCAAAATACGATCTTTATACAGTTTAACAAAAATTGTTTTTCAATATAGTGAAGGTCTTATTCAAATCAATTGGGGGCCTAAGTAGGAGTGGGAAAGTCCAAATAGGTTCTAAAGCCCAAGGGATTATCGTTCTAGGTTGTCTGAGATAGAAGTACTTAACACGTTGTCAGATTTCGCTCTCAAAATACTATCTTTATATAGTTTAACAAAAAGTGTATTTCAATATAGGGAAGGACTTCTTCAAATCAATTGGGGGCCTAAGTAGGAGTGGGAAAGTCCAAATAGGTTCTAAAGCCCAAAGGATTATCGTTCTAGGTAGTCTGAGATAGAAGAAATTAACACGTTGTCAGATTTCGCTCTCAAAATACGATCTTTATACAGTTTAACAAAAAGTGTTTTTCAATATAGTGAAGGACTTATTCAAATCAATTGAGGGCCTAAGTAGGAGTGGGAAAGTCCAAATAGGTTCTAACGCCCAAGGGATTATCGTTCTAGTTTGTCTGAGATAGAAGTACTTAGCACGTTGTTAGATTTCGCACTCAAAATACTCTCTTTATACAGTTTAACAAAAAGTGTTTTTCAATATAGCGAAGGACTTATTCAAATCGATTGAGCGCCTAAGTAGGAGTGGGAAACTCCAAATAGGTTCTAAAGCCGAAAGAATTTTCGTTCTAGGTTGTCTGAGATAGAAGAACTTAACACGTTGTCAGATTTCGCTCTCAAAATACGATCTTTATACAGTTTAACAAAAATTGTTTTTCAATATAGTGAAGGTCTTATTCAAATCAATTGAGGGCCTAAGAAGGAGTGGGAAAGTCCAAATAGGTTCTAAAGCCCAAGGGATTATCGTTCTAGGTTGTCTGAGATAGAAGAACTTAACACGTTGTCAGATTTCGCTCTCAAAATACGATCTTTATACAGTTTAACAAAAAGTGCTTTTCAATATAGTGAAGGACTTATTCAAATCAATTGAGGGCCTAAGTAGGAGTGGGAAAGTCCAAATAGAATCTAAAGCCCAAGGGATTATCGTTCTAGGTTGTCTGAGATAGAAGTACTTAGCACGTTGTCAGATTTCGCGCTCAAAATACTATCTTTATACAGTTTAACAAAAAGTGTTTTTCAATATAGCGAAGGACTTATTCAAATCAATTGAGGGCCTAAGTAGGAGTGGGAAAGTCCAAATAGGTTCTAAAGCCCAAAGGATTATCGTTCTAGGTAGTCTGAGATAGAAGAAATTAACACGTTGTCAGATTTCGCTCTCAAAATACGATCTTTATACAGTTTAACAAAAAGTGTTTTTCAATATAGTGAAGGACTTATTCAAATCAATTGAGGGCCTAAGTAGGAGTGGGAAAGTCCAAATAGGTTCTAACGCCCAAGGGATTATCGTTCTAGGTTGTCTGAGATAGAAGTACTTAGCACGTTGTTAGATTTCGCACTCAAAATACTCTCTTTATACAGTTTAACAAAAAGTGTTTTTCAATATAGCGAAGGACTTATTCAAATCGATTGAGCGCCTAAGTAGGAGTGGGAAACTCCAAATAGGTTCTAAAGCCGAAAGAATTATCGTTCTAGGTTGTCTGAGATAGAAGAACTTAACACGTTGTCAGATTTCGCTCTCAAAATACGATCTTTATACAGTTTAACAAAAAGTGTTTTTCAATATAGTGAAGGACTTATTCAAATCAATTGAGGGCCTAAGTAGGAGTGGGAAAGTCCAAATAAGTTCTAAAGTCGAAAGAATTATCGTTCTGGGTTGTCTGAGATAGAAGTACTTAACACGTTGTCAGATTTCGCGCTCAAAATACTATCTTAATAAAGTGTAACAAAAAGTGCTTTTCAGTATAGTGAAGGACTTATTCAAATCAATTGAGCGCCTAAGTAGGAGTGGGAAACTCCAAATAGGTTCTAAAGCCGAAAGATTTAACGTTCTAGGTTGTCTGAGATAGAAGAACTTAACACGTTGTCAGATTTCGCTCTCAAAATACGATCTTTATACAGTTTAACAAAAAGTGCTTTTCAAAATAGTGAAGGACTTATTCAAATCAATTGAGGGCCTAAGTAGGAGTGGGAAAGTTCAAATAGAATCTAATGCCCAAGGGATTATTGTTCTAGGTTGTCTGAGATAGAAGTACTTAGCACGTTGTCAGATTTCGCGCTCAAAATACTATCTTTAAACAATTTAACAAAAAGTGTTTTTCAATATAGCGAAGGACTAATTCAAATCAATTGAGGGCCTAAGTAGGAATGGGAAACTCCAAATAGGTTCTAAAGCCGAAAAAAATATCGTTCTAGGTTGTCTGAGATAGAAGAACTTAACACGTTGTCAGATTTCGCTCTCAAAATACGATCTTTATACAGTTTAACAAAAAGTGTTTTTCAATATAGTGAAGGACTTATTCAAATCAAATGAGGGCCTAAGTAGGAGTGGGAAAGTCCAAATAGGTTCTAAAGCCCAAGGGATTATCGTTCTAGGTTGTCTGAGATAGAAGTACTTAGCACGTTGTTAGATTTCGCACTCAAAAATACTATCTTTATACAGTTTAACAAAAAGTGTTTTTCAATATAGCGAAGGACTTATTCAAATCAATTGAGCGCCTAAGTAGGAGTGGGAAACTCCAAATAGGTTCTAAAGCCGAAAAAAATATCGTTCTAGGTTGTCTGAGATAGAAGAACTTAACACGTTGTCAGATTTCGCTCTCAAAATACGATCTTTATACAGTTTAACAAAAAGTGTTTTTCAATATAGTGAAGGACTTATTCAAATCAATTGAGGGCCTAAGTAGGAATGGGAAAGTCCAAATAAGTTCTATAGTCGAAAGAATTATCGTTCTGAGTTGTCTGAGATAGAAGTACTTAACACGTTGTCAGATTTCGCGCTCAAAATACTATCTTAATACAGTGTAACAAAAAGTGCTTTTCACTATAGTGAAGGACTTTTTCAAATCAATTGAGCGCCTAAGTAGGAGTGGGAAACTCCAAATAGGTTCTAAAGCCGAAAGAATTATTGTTCTAGGTTGTCTGAGATTGAAGAACTTAACACGTTGTCAGATTTCGCTCTCAAAATACGATCTTTATACAGTTTAACAAAAAGTGTTTTTCAATATAGTGAAGGACTTATTCAAATCAATTGAGGGCCTAAGTAGGAGTGGGAAAGTCCAAATAGGTTCTAAAGCCCAAGAGATTATCGTTCTAGGTTGTCTGAGATAGAAGTACTTAGCACGTTGTTAGATTTCGCACTCAAAATACTATCTTTATACAGTTTAACAAAAAGTGTTTTTCAATATAGCGAAGGATTTATTCAAATCAATTGAGGGCCTAAGTAGGAGTGGGAAAGTCCAAATAGGTTCTAAAGTCGAAAGAATTATCGTTCTGGGTTGTCTGAGATAGAAGTACTTAACACGTTGTCAGATTTCGCGCTCAAAATACTATCTTAATACAGTGTAACAAAAAGTGCTTTTCAATATGGTGAAGGACTTATTCAAATCAATTGAGCGCCTAAGTAGGAGTGGGAAACTCCAAATAGGTTCTAAAGTCGGAAGAATTATCGTTCTGGGTTGTCTGAGATAGAAGTACTTAACACGTTGTCAGATTTCGCTCTCAAAATACGATCTTTATACAGTTTAACAAAAAGTGTTTTTCAATATAGTGAAGGACTTATTCAAATCAATTGAGGGCCTAAGTAGGAGTGGGAAAGTCCAAATAGGTTCTAAAGCTCAAGGGATTATCGTTCTAGGTTGTCTGAGATAGAAGTACTTAGCACGTTGTCAGATTTCGCGCTCAAAATACAATCTTTATACAGTTTAACAAAAAGTGTTTTTCAATATAGCGAAGGACTTATTCAAATCAATTGAGGGCCTAAGTAGGAGTTTGAAAGTCCAAATAGGTTCTAAAGCCCAAGGGATTATCGTTCTAGTCTGTCTGAGACAGAAGTACTTAGCACGTTGTCAGATTTCGCGCTCAAAATACTATCTTAATACAGTGTAACAAAAAGTGCTTTTCAATATAGTGAAGGACTTATTCAAATCAATTGAGCGCCTAAGTAGGAGTGGAAAACTCCAAATAGGTTCTAAAGCCGAAAGAATTATCGTTCTAGGTTGTCTGAGATAGAAGTACTTAGCACGTTGTCAGATTTCGCGCTCAAAATACTATCTTAATACAGTGTAACAAAAAGTGCTTTTTAATATAGTGAAGGACTTATTCAAATCAATTGAGCGCCTAAGTAGGAGTGGGAAACTCTAAATAGGTTCTAAAGCCGAATAAATTATCGTTCTAGGTTGTCTGAGATAGAAGAACTTAACACGTTGTCAGATTTCGCTCTCAAAATACGATCTTTATACAGTTTAACAAAAAATGTTTTTCAATATAGTGAAGGACTTGTTCAAATCAATTGAGGGCCTAAGTAGGAGTGGGAAAGTCCAAATAGGTTCTAAAGCCCAAGGGATTATCGTTCTAGGTTGTCTGAGATAGAAGTACTCAGCACGTTGTCAGATTTCGCGCTCAAAATACTATCTTAATACAGTGTAACAAAAAGTGCTTTTCAATATAGTGAAGGACTTATTCAAATCAATTGAGCACCTAAGTAGGAGTGGGAAACTCCAAATAGGTTCTAAAGCCGAAAGAATTATCGTTCTAGGTTGTCTGAGATAGAAGAACTTAACACGTTGTCAGATTTCGCTCTCAAAATACTATCTTAATACAGTGTAACAAAAAGTGCTTTTCAATATATTGAAGGACTTATTCAAATCAATTTAGCGCCTAAGTAGGAGTGGGAAACTCCAAATAGGTTCTAAGGCCGAAAGAATTATCGTTCTAGGTTGTCTGAGATAGAAGAACTTAACACCTTGTCAGATTTCGCTCTCAAAATACGATCTTTATACAGTTTAACAAAAAGTGTTTTTCAATATAGTGAAGGACTTATTCAAATCAATTGAGGGCCTAAGTAGGAGTGGGAAAGTCCAAATAGGTTCTAAAGCCCAAAGGATTATCGTTCTAGGTTGTCTGAGATAGAAGTACTTAGCACGTTGTCAGATTTCGCGCTCAAAATACTATCCTAATACAGTGTAACAAAAGGTGCTCTTCAATATAGTGAAGGACTTATTCAAATCAATTGAGCGCCTAAGTAGGAGTGGGAAACTCCAAATAGGTTCTAAAGCCGAAAGAAATATCGTTCTAGGTTGTCTGAGATAGAAGAACTTAACACGTTGTCAGATTTCGCTCTCAAAATACTATCTTAATACAGTGTAACAAAAAGTGCTTTTCAATATATTGAAGGACTTATTCAAATCAATTGAGCGCCTAAGTAGGAGTGGGAAACTCCAAATAGGTTTTAAAGCCGAAAGAATTATCGTTCTAGGTTGTCTGAGATAGAAGAACTTAACACCTTGTCAGATTTCGCTCTCAAAATACGATCTTTATACAGTTTAACAAAAATTGTTTTTCAATATAGTGAAGGACTTATTCAAATCAATTGAGGGCCTAAGTAGGAGTGGGAAAGTCCAAATAGGTTCTAAAGCCCAAAGGATTATCGTTCTAGGTTGTCTGAGATAGAAGTACTTAGCACGTTGTCAGATTTCGCGCTCAAAATACTATCTTAATACAGTGTAACAAAAAGTGCTTTTCAATAAAGTGAAGGACTTATTCAAATCAATTGAGCGCCTAAGTAGGAGTGGGAAACTCCAAATAGGTTCTAAAGCCGAAAGAATTATCGTTCTAGGTTGTCTGAGATAGAAGAACTTAACACGTTGTCAGATTTCGCTCTCAAAATACGATCTTTATACAGTTTAACAAAAAGTGTATTTCAATATAGTGAAGGACTTATTCAAATCAATTGAGGGCCTAAGTAGGAGTGGGAGAGTCCAAATAGGTTCTAAAGCCCAAGGGATTATCGTTCTAGGTTGTCTGAGATAGAAGTACTTAGCACGTTGTCAGATTTCGAGCTCAAAATGCTATCTTAATACAGTGTAACAAAAAGTGCTTTTCAATATAGTGAAGGACTTATTCAAATCAATTGAGCGCCTAAGTAGGAGTGGGAAACTCCAAATAGGTTCTAAAGCCGAAAGAATTATCGTTCTAGGTTGTCTGAGATAGAAGAACTTAACACGTTGTCAGATTTCGCTCTCAAATTACGATCTTTATACAGTTTAACAAAAAGTGTTTTTCAATATAGTGAAGGACTTATTCAAATCAATTGAGGGCCTAAGTAGGAGTGGGAAAGTCCAAATAGGTTCTAAAGCCCACGGGATTATCGTTCCAGGTTGTCTGAGATAGAAGAACTTAACACGTTGTCAGATTTCGCTCTCAAAATACGATCTTTATACAGTTTAACAAAAAGTGTTTTTCAATATAATGAAGGACTTATTCAAATCAATTGAGGGCCTAAGTAGGAGTGGGAAAGTCCAAATAGGTTCTAAAGCCCAAAGGATTATTGTTCTAGGTTGTCTGAGATAGAAGTACTTAGCACGTTGTCAGATTTCGCGCTCAAAAATACTATCTTATAACAGTGTAACAAAAAGTGCTTTTCAATATAGTGAAGGACTTATTCGACTCAATTGAGCGCCTAAGTAGGAGTGGGAAACTCCAAATAGGTTCTAAAGCCGAAAAAATTATCGTTCTAGGTTGTCTGAGATAGAAGAACTTAACACGTTGTCAGATTTCGCTCTCAAAATACGATCTTTATACAGTTTAACAAAAAGAGTTTTTCAATATAGTGAAGGACTTATTCAAATCAATTGAGGGCCTAAGTAGGAGTGGGAAAGTCCAAATAAGTTCTAGAGTCGAAAGAATTATCGTTCTAGGTTGTCTGAGATAGAAGTACTTAGCACGTTGTCAGATTTCGCGCTCAAAATACTATCTTAATACAGTGTAACAAAAAGTGCTTTTCAATATAGTGAAGGACTTATTCAGATCAATTGAGCGCCTAAGTAGGAGTGGGAAACTCCAAATAGGTTCTAAAGCCGAAAGAAATATCGTTCTAGGTGGTCTGAGATAGAAGAACTTAACACGTTGTCAGATTTCGCTCTCAAAATACGATCTTTATACAGTTTAACAAAAAGTGTTTTTCAATATAGTGAAGGACTTATTCAAATCAATTGAGGGCCTAAGTAGGAGTGGGAGAGTCCAAATAGGTTCTAAAGCCCAAGGGATTATCGTTCTAGGTTGTCTGAGATAGAAGTACTTAGCACGTTGTTAGATTTCGCACTCAAAATACTATCTTTATACAGTTTAACAAAAAGTGTTTCTCAATATAGCGAAGGACTTATTCAAATCAATTGAGGGCCTAAGTAGGAGTGGGAAAATCCAAATAGGTTCTAATGTCGAAAGAATTATCGTTCTGGGTTGTCTGAGATAGAAGTACTTAACACGTTGTCAGATTTCGCGCTCAAAATACTATCTTAATACAGTGTAACAAAAAGTGCTTTTCAATATAGTGAAGGACTTATTCAAATCAATTGAGCGCCTAAGTAGGAGTGGGAAACTCCAAATAGGTTCTAAAGCCGAAAGAATTATCGTTCTAGGTTGTCTGAGATAGAAGAACTTAACACGTTGTCAGATTTCGCTCTCAAAATACGATCTTTATACAGTTTAACAAAAAGTGTTTTTCAATGAAGTGAAGGACTTATTGAAATCAATTGAGGGCCTAAGTAGGAGTGGGAAAGTCCAAATAGGTTCTAAAGCCCAAGGGATTATCGTTCTAGGTTGTCTGAGATAGAAGTACTTAGCACGTTGTCAGATTTCGCGCTCAAAGTACTATCTTAATACAGTGTAACAAAAAGTGCTTTTCAATATAGTGAAGGACTTATTCAAATCAATTGAGCGCCTAAATAGGAGTGGGAAACTCCAAATAGGTTCTAAAGCCGAAAGAATTATCTTTCTAGGTCGTCTGAGATAGAAGAACTTAACACGTTGTCAGATTTCGCTCTCAAAATACGATCTTTATACAGTTTAACAAAAAGTGTTTTTCAATATAGTGAAGGACTTATTCAAATCAATTGAGGGCCTAAGTAGGAGTGGGAAAGTCCAAATAAGTTCTAAAGTCGAAAGAATTATCGTTCTGGGTTGTCTGAGATAGAAGTACTTAACAAGTTGTCAGATTTCGCGCTCAAAATACTATCTTAATACAGTGTAACAAAAAGTGCTTTTCAATATAGTGAAGGACTTATTCAAATCAATTGAGCGCCTAAGTAGGAGTGGGAAACTCCAAATAGGTTCTAAAGCCGAAAGAATTATCGTTCTAGGTTGTCTGAGATAGAAGAACTTAACACGTTGTCAGATTTCGCTCTGAAAATACGATCTTTATACAGTTTAACAAAAAGTGTTTTTCAATATAGTGAAGGACTTATTCAAATCAATTGAGGGCCTAAGTAGGAGTGCGAAAGTCCAAATAAGTTCTAAAGTCAAAAGAATTATCGTTCTGGGTTGTCTGAGATAGAGGTACTTAACACGTTGTCAGATTTCGCGCTCAAAATACTATCTTAATACAGTGTAACAAAAAGTGCTTTTCAATATAGTGAAGGACTTATTCAAATCAATTGAGCGCCTAAGTAGGAGTGGGAACCTCCAAATACGTTCTACAGCCGAAAGAATTATCGTTCTAGGTTGTCTGAGATAGAAGAACTTAACACGTTGTCAGATTTCGCTCTCAAAATACGATCTTTATACAGTTTAAGAAAAAGTGTTTTTCAATATAGTGAAGGACTTATTCAAATCAATTGAGGGCCTAAGTAGGAGTGGGAAAGTCCAAATAGGTTCTAAAGCCCAAGGGATTATCGTTCTAGGTTGTCTGAGATAGAAGTACTTAGCACGTTGTTAGATTTCGCACTCAAAATACTATCTTTATACAGTTTAACAAAAAGTGTTTTTCAATATAGCGAAGGACTTATTCAAATCAATTGAGGGCCTAAGTAGGAGTGGGAAAGTCCAAATAGGTTCTAAAGTCGAAAGAATTATCGTTCTGGGTTGTCTGAGATAGAAGAACTTAACACGTTGTCAGATTTCGCTCTCAAAATACGATCTTTATACAGTTTAACAAAAAGTGTTTTTCAATATAGCGAAGGACTTATTCAAATCAATTGAGGGCCTAAGTAGGAGTGGGAAAGTCCAAATAGGTTCTAAAGTCGAAAGAATTATCGTTCTGGGTTGTCTGAGATAGAAGTACTTAACACGTTGTCAGATTTCGCGCTCAAAATATTATCTTAATACAGTATAACAAAAAGTGCTTTTCAATATAGTGAACGACTTATTCAAATTAATTGAGCGCCTAGGTAGGATTGGGAAACTCCAAATAGGTTCTAAAGCCGAAAGAATTATCGTTCTAGGTTGTCTGAGATAGAAGAACTTAACACGTTGTCAGATTTCGCTCTCAAAATACGATCTTTATACAGTTTAACAAAAAGTGTTTTTCAATAGAGTGAAGGACTTATTCAAATCAATTGAGGGCCTAAGTAGGAGTGGGAAAGTCCAAATAGGTTCTAAAGCCCAAGGGATTATTGTTCTAGGTTGTCTGAGATAGAAGTACTTAGCACGTTGTCTGATTTCGCGCTCAAAATACTATCTTAATACAGTGTAACAAAAAGTGCTTTTCAATATAGTGAAGGACTAATTCAAATCAATTGAGCGCCTAAGTAGGAGTGGGAAACTCCAAATAGGTTCCAAAGCCGAAAGAATTATCGTTCTAGGTTGTCTGAGATAGAAGAACTTAACACGTTGTCAGATTTCGCTCTCAAAATACGATCTTTATACAGTGTAACAAAAAGTGCTTTTCAATATAGTGAAGGACTTATTCAAATCAATTGAGCGCCTAAGTAGGAGTGGGAAACTCCAAATAGGTTCTAAAGCCGAAAGAATTATAGTTCTAGGTTGTCTGAGATAGAAGAACTTAACACGTTGTCAGATTTCGCTCTCAAAATACGATCTTTATACAGTTTAACAAAAAGTGTTTTTCAATATAGTGAAGGACTTATTCAAATCAATTGAGGGCCTAAGTAGGAGTGGGAAAGTCCAAATAGGTTCTAAAGCCCAAGGGATTATTGTTCTAGGTTGTCTGAGATAGAAGTACTTAGCACGTTGTTAGATTTCGCACTCAAAATACTATCTTTATACAGTTTAACAAAAAGTGTTTTTCAATATAGCGAAGGACTTATTCAAATCAATTGAGGGCCTAAGTAGGAGTGAGAAAGTCCAAATAGGCTCTAAAGTCGAAAAAATTATCGTTCTGGGTTGTCTGAGATAGAAGTACTTAACACGTTGTCAGATTTCGCGCTCAAAATACTATCTTAATACAGTGTAACAAAAAGTGCTTTTCAATATAGTGAAGGCCTTATTCAAATCAATTGAGCGCCTAAATAGGAGTGGGAAACTCCAAATAGGTTCTAAAGCCGAAAGAATTATCGTTCTAGGTTGTCTGAGATAGAAGAACTTAACACGTTGTCAGATTTCGCTCTCAAAATACGATCTTTATACAGTTTAACAAAAAGTGTTTTTCAATATAGCGAAGGACTTATTCAAATCAATTGAGGGCCTAAGTAGGAGTGGGAAAGTCCAAATAAGTTCTAAAGTCGAAAGAATTATCGTTCTGGGTTGTCTGAGATAGAAGTACTTAGCACGTTGTCAGATTTCGCGCTCAAAATACTATCTTTATACAGTTTAACAAAAAGTGTTTTTCAATATAGCGAAGGACTTATTCAAGTCAATTGAGCGCCTAAGTAGGAGTGGGAAACTCCAAATAGGTTCTAAAGCAGAAGCAATTATCGTTCTAGATGGTCTGAGATAGAAGAACTTAACACGTTGTCAGATTTCGCTCTCAAAATACTATCTTTATACAGTTTAACAAAAAGTGTTTTTCATCATAGCGAAGGACATATTCAAATCAATTGAGGGCCTAAGTAGGAGTGGGAAAGTCCAAATAGGTTCTAAAGCCCAAGGGATTATCGTTCTAGGTTGTCTGAGATAGAAGTACTTAGCACGTTGTTAGATTTCGCACTCAAAGTACTATCTTTATACAGTTTAACAAAAAGTGTTTTTCAATATAGCGAAGGACTTATTCAAATCAATTGTGGGCCTAAGTAGGGGTGGGAAAGTCCAAATAGGTTCTAAAGTTGAAAGAATTATCGTTCTGGGTTGTCTGAGATAGAAGTACTGAGCACGTTGTCAGATTTCGCGCTCAAAATACTATCTTTATACAGTTTAACAAAAAGTGTTTTTCAATATAGCGAAGGACTTATTCAAATCAATTGAGCGCCTAAGTAGGAGTGGGAAACTCCAAATAGGTTCTAAAGCAGAAGGAATTATTGTTCTGGATGGTCTGAGATAGAAGAACTTAACACGTTGTCAGATTTCGCTCTCAAAGTACTATCTTTATACAGTTTAACAAAAAGTGTTTTTCAATATAGCGAAGGACTTATTCAAATCAATTGTGGGCCTAAGTAGGGGTGGGAAAGTCCAAATAGGTTCTAAAGTTGAAAGAATTATTGTTCTGGGTTGTCTGAGATAGAAGTACTTAGCACGTTGTTGGATTTCGCGCTCAAAATACTATCTTTATACAGTTTAACAAAAAGTGTTTTTCAATATAGCGAAGGACCAATTCAAATCAATTGAGCGCCTAAGTAGGAGTGGGAAAGTCCAAATAGGTTCTAAAGACCAAGGGATTATCGTTCTAGGTTGTCTGAGATAGAAGTACTTAGCACGTTGTCAGATTTCGCGCTCAAAATACTATCTAGAGTTTGGTCTACTTTTTTTCCAAAATATACGTTCTTTTTTTTCAAAATATCTCTTTGAGTTAATTTTGTTTGGACTTCTGACAATCAGGATTAATTAGTTAGCACTGGTAGATGTCTCCAATAGTAAAAAGAACCAGAGTTTTGGTGTATCTACATTGTGAATCGCTTGTTGCGCTTAATCCGTACCATCGGTAAAGATTGGACCACCCATCCCCGGGTATCAGGGGACGCCACCAAGTGCGAACTGGGACCACCACCACGGGTCAATGTGGGACCACTCAGCCCCGGGTATCAGGGGTACTAAGCTATAGGGGTTAATTTATGCTGTAAATTTTTTAGGGCCGGTCGGTGAGGTTTCTATGTACCATACCTGTTTTAGTGCATATAAAGTCAAAATTTCTGTTACATTAGATCTGTGTTGATACACTCTATTAATCATGTTTGACTTCCATTAAACCGCGCCTGGTCGTGTTTTCTCACTACATGTAATACTAGTAGTATCTTGTGTCATGTTCACTATTTTACCAATATCACTTTGTTCTTTTTTTGTTTCAAGTTGGATATGAATTTGAATCATTTATCTATCGCTGTTTTTGGTGACTCTCATGTTACGAAACTTATCATACCTCCAAACATAGTGATTATTGGCAGAGGAGGTGAGAAATTGGCGAATTGGAAGTCTTATGAAAGTGAACTCGTCGGATACGACGTTCTTGTTATTATGATGGGGGAAATGATATCTCGTCAAAAGACCCTCTTGTGACCACCCCGTCTGACTTAAAAGGGCTTATGAAAACCATGGGTGAAGTGGTCAGCTTTGTGGAGGCTAACAATGGACTTTGTCTCATTGCTGACATTATTCCAAGACTGTCAAATGGACAAGGTATTCATTATGCCAATTCGAGACTGGCCAAAAAGTACAAACAGCGCCATATTAAGCTGGCAGGTAGCATCAAGCAGGACGATTTGTGCGATGGAGTTCACCTGAAGTGTTACAAGAATTTAAGCAAGTTGTTGCTTAAGAAAATTTCAACGCTGTCATCAAAAAAATTTTAGACCTTTAACTTGACAGAACTCTTCCTGTTCAGTTTATTTCATAACTTGATTTCGTCATTTAGTATCCCGACCATTGCCATTGTTTTTGTTGCTTTTGGGATCAAACTAATACCCCTTGAATCGCAAAAAACTGAAAACTTTTTGATAAGTTTTTGATTTTGAAAGCACTTCAGTTTATAAATGGTGCGTAAACCTATAATATTAATATTTGTTATTTTGAAGCTTTGTTAATCTTTGTGATTTGATCGAGGAGCTAATAAAATTTCCAGTGTTTCCGTCTTTAAGACCCCGCTAAGAGGTACAAGTTATTTTAGGCAGGTTTTTTGTCTCTTAGGCTGATTTTTGATCGCCCTCGCCTACGGACGTGCTTTTTTTTGGTGCTGTTTTTCTGAAAAAAGTAGACTCTGCTTCGATCACGATTTTGAAATTATTGAACAGCCAATTTGAGGCTGAATGAAGAGCCAATTGTGTGGCTCATTGAACAGCCAATTGGGTGGCTGACTGGTATGATTAGTTTTTTTATTGAATAGCCAAGTTTTGGCTGAAGGAAGAGCCGATTGTGTGGCTCCTTAAACAGCCAATTGCGTGGCTGTCTGAAATGCTTAAGATGTTTATTGAACAGCCAAGTCGTGGTTGAAGGAAGAGCCGATTTTGTGGCTCCTTGAACAGCCAATTGTGTGACTGAATGAAATGCTTAATGTGTAATTATTGACCAGCCAATTTGTGGCTGAAGGAAGAGCCGATTGTATGGCTCATTGAACAGCCAATTGCGTGGCTGACTGAAATGCTTAATATGTTTATTGAACAGCCAAGTTGTGGCTGAAGGAATAGCCAATTTTGTGGCTCCTTGAACAGCCAATTGCGTGGCTGACTGAAATGCTTTACTTGTAAATATTGACCAGCCAATTTGTGGCTGAAGGAAGAGCCAATTGAGTGGCTCATTGAGCAGCCAATTGCGTGGCTGACTGAAACGCTTAAGATATTTATTGAACAGCCAGGTTGTGGCTGAAGGAAGAGCCGATTGTGTGGCTCATTGAACAGCCAATTGCATGGCTGACTGAAATGCTTAATGTATAATTACTGAACAGCCAATTTGAGGCTGACTGAAGAGCCAAGTGTGTGGCTCATTGATCAACCAATTGCGTGGCTGACTGAAATGCTTAATGTATAATTATTGACCAGCCAATTTGTGGCTGAAGGAAGAGCCAATTGTGTGGCTCATTGATCAGCCAATTGCGTGGCTGACTGAAATGCTTAATGTATAATTATTGACCAGCCAATTTGTGGCTAAAGTAAGAGCCGATTCTGTGGCTCATTGAGCAGCCAATTGCGTGGCTGACTCAAGTGCTTAATGTATAATTATTGAACAGTCAATTTGTGGCTGAAGGAAGAGCGGATTGTGTGGCTCATTGAACAGCCAATTGCGTGGCTGACTGAAATGCCTTCTGTGTAATCATTGACCAGCCAATTTGTGGCTGAAGGAAGAGCCGATTGTGTGACTCATTGAGAAGCCAATTGCGTGGCTGACTAAAATGCATAATATGTTTATTGAACAGCCAAGTTGTGGCTGAAGGAAGAGCCGATTTTGTGGCTCCTTGAACAGCCAATTGCGTGGCTGACTGAAATGCTTAATATGCAAATATTGACCAGCTAATTTGTGGCTGAAGGAAGAGCCAATTGTGTGGCTCATTGAACAGCCAATTGCGTGGCTGACTGAAATGCTTGATGTATAATTACTGAACAACCAATTTGAGGCTGACTGAAGTGCCAATTGTGTGGCTCATTGATCAGCCAATTGCGTGGCTGACTGAAATGCTTAATATATTTATTGAACAGCCAATTTGTGGCTGAAGGAAGAGCCGATTGTGTGGCTCATTGAACAGCCAATTGCGTGGCTGAATGAAATGCTTAATGTATAATTACTGAACAGCCAATTTGAGGCTGACTGAAGAGCCAATTGTGTGGCTCATTGATCAGCCAATTGCTTGGCTGACTAAAATGCTTAATGTATAATTATTCACCAGCCAATTTGTGGCTGAAGGAAGAGCCAATTGTGTGGCTCATTGAACAGCCAATTGCGTGGCTGACTGAAATGCTTAATATGTTATTGAACAGCCAATTTGTGGCTGAAGGAAGAGCCGATTGTGTGGCTCCTTGAACAGCCAACTATGTGCTGACTGAAATGCTTAATGTATAATTATTGACCAGCCAATATGTGGCTGAAGGAAGAGCCAATAGTGTGGCTCATTGAGCAGCCAATTGCGTGGCTGACTGAAACGCTTAAGATATTTATTGAACAGCCAGGTTGTGGCTGAAGGAAGAGCCGATTGTGTGGCTCATTGAACAGCCAATTGCATGGCTGACTGAAATGCTTAATGTATAATTACTGAACAGCCAATTTGAGGCTGACTGAAGAGCCAAGTGTGTGGCTCACTGATCAACCAATTGCGTGGCTGACTGAAATGCTTAATGTATAATTATTGACCAGCCAATTTGTGGCTGAAGGAAGAGCCAATTTTGTGGCTCATTGATCAGCCAATTGCGTGGCTGACTGAAATGCTTAATGTATAATTATTGACCAGCCAATTTGTGGCTAAAGTAAGAGCCGATTGTGTGGCTCATTGAGCAGCCAATTGCGTGGCTGACTCAAATGCTTAATGTATAATTATTGAACAGCCAATTTGTGGCTGAAGGAAGAGCCGATTGTGTGGCTCATTGAACAGCCAATTGCGTGGCTGACTGAAATGCCTTCTGTGTAATCATTGACCAGCCAATTTGTGGCTGAAGGAAGAGCCGATTGTGTGACTCATTGAGCAGCCAATTGCGTGGCTGACTAAAATGCATAATATGTTTATTGAACAGCCAAGTTGTGGCTGAAGGAAGAGCCGATTGTGTGGCTCATTGAACAGCCAATTGCATGGCTGACTGAAATGCTTAATGTATAATTACTGAACAGCCAATTTGAGGCTGACTGAAGAGCCAAGTGTGTGGCTCATTGATCAACCAATTGCGTGGCTGACTGAAATGCTTAATGTATAATTATTGACCAGCCAATTTGTGGCTGAAGGAAGAGCCAATTGTGTGGCTCATTGACCAGCCAATTGCGTGGCTGACTGAAATGCTTAATGTATAATTATTGACCAGCCAATTTCTGGCTAAAGTAAGAGCCGATTGTGTGGCTCATTGAGCAGCCAATTGCGTGGCTGACTCAAATGCTTAATGTATAATTATTGAACAGCCAATTTGTGGCTGAAGGAAGAGCCGATTGTGTGGCTCATTGAACAGCCAATTGCGTGGCTGACTGAAATGCCTTCTGTGTAATCATTGACCAGCCAATTTGTGGCTGAAGGAAGAGCCAATTGTGTGACTCATTGAGCAGCCAATTGCGTGGCTGACTAAAATGCATAATATGTTTATTGAACAGCCAAGTTGTGGCTGAAGGAAGAGCCGATTTTGTGGCTCCTTGAACAGCCAATTGCGTGGCTGACTGAAATGCTTAATGTGTAAATATTGACCAGCCAATTTGTGGCTGAAGGAAGAGCCAATTGTGTGGCTCATTGAACAGCCAATTGCGTGGCTGACTGAAATGCTTGATGTATAATTACTGAACAACCAATTTGAGGCTGACTGAAGTGCCAATTGTGTGGCTCATTGATCAGCCAATTGCGTGGCTGAATGAAATGCTTAATATATTTATTGAACAGCCAAGTTGTGGCTGAAGGAAGAGCCGATTGTGTGGCTCATTGAACAGCCAATTGCGTGGCTGAATGAAATGCTTAATGTATAATTACTGAACAGCCAATTTGAGGCTGACTGAAGAGCCAATTGTGTGGCTCATTGATCAGCCAATTGCGTGGCTGACTGAAATGCTTAATGTATAATTATTCACCAGCAAATTTGTGGCTGAAGGAAGAGCCAATTGTGTGGCTCATTGAATAGCCAATTGCGTGGCTGACTGAAATGCTTAATATGTTATTGAACAGCCAATTTGTGGCTGAAGGAAGAGCCGATTGTGTGGCTCCTTGAACAGCCAACTATGTGCTGACTGAAATGCTTAATGTATAATTATTGACCAGCCAATTTGTGGCTGAAGGAAGAGCCAATTGTGTGGCTCATTGAGCAGCCAATTGCGTGGCTGACTGAAATGCTTAATATATTTATTGAACAGCCAGGTTGTGGCTGAAGGAAGAGCCGATTGTGTGGCTCATTGAACAGCCAATTGCGTAGCTGACTGAAATGCTTAATGTATAATTACTGAACAGCCAATTTGAGGCTGACTGAAGAGCCAATTGTGTGGCTCATTGATCAGCCAATTGCGTGGCTGACTGAAATGCTTAATGTATAAATATTGAACAGCCAAGTTGTGGCTGAAGGAAGAGCCGATTGTGTGGCTCATTGAACAGCCAATTGCGTGGCTGAATGAAATGCTTAATGTATAATTACTGAACAGCCAATTTGAGGCTGACTGAAGAGCCAATTGTGTGGCTCATTGATCAGCCAATTGCGTGGCTGACTGAAATGCTTAATGTAGAATTATTCACCAGCAAATTTGTGGCTGAAGGAAGAGCCAATTGTGTGGCTCATTGAACAGCCAATTGCGTGGCTGACTGAAATGCTTAATATGTTATTGAACAGCCAATTTGTGGCTGAAGGAAGAGCCGATTGTGTGGCTCCTTGAACATCCAAATATGTGCTGACTGAAATGCTTAATGTATAATTATTGACCAGCCAATTTGTGGCTGAAGGAAGAGCCAATTGTGTGGCTCATTGAGCAGCCAATTGCGTGGCTGACTGAAATGCTTAATATATTTATTGAACAGCCAGGTTGTGGCTGAAGGAAGAGCCGATTGTGTGGCTCATTGAACAGCCAATTGCGTAGCTGACTGAAATGCGTAATGTATAATTACTGAACAGCCAATTTGAGGCTGACTGAAGAGCCAATTGTGTGGCTCATTGATCAGCCAATTGCGTGGCTGACTGAAATGCTTAATGTATAAATATTGACCAGCCAATTTGTGGCTGAAGGAAGAGCCAATTGTGTGGCTCATTGAGCAGCCAATTGCTTGGCTGACCGAAATGCTTAATATATTTATTGAACAGCCAAGTTGTCTAGGATTTTTCAAGGGTATTCTACTTTTTTGAAAAAGTTCTGACAAAACTTCTCTGCATATTGATGTTTTTATGCTATTATACTCTTTTGCCTGTTGCTCCATTCATCTTCTTCTGTACCGTTTTAGTTGTAAAATGTCAAAACTATTCTCAAAAGTCGTTTCTAAACTCCCAGCTGAGGCGAATGTGAAAGCGAGAAGAAAAACTGATGAAAAAATTCTAGAGAACAATAGAGCGAAGACCTTTCATTTCTACTTCCCTTCCACTGGGAAACATCATTCCATAGGACTGAAGGACAGGTGCTGGCCAGAAGACTTAAGCTTGGCAGATCGGTTGAAGTTTGCGGCTTCAGGGGAGTCAAACAAGAAAATGCCTTTGCGGTTTAGTGAGGGGACATTTGAAGCTAAATTTATTGGAGTTACGGAAACTGAAGATGCAGAAACTAGGGTTCTGACGCAAGTTGAGAACAAAATTGATGCCGCGTCAGGTTCTCAACTTGTGGATTTAACATTCTCGGAGATTCAAGTGAGCACTCCTGATAAGTTTGATGGACAAAAATCAATTTCCCAATCAGCGTCAAGTAGACATAAGGATATTGAATCTTTTTTCACATCAAAGAGAAAGCGAACGGCTTCAAGTCAACCGGCGCCAAAAGTGGTGCGGTTGGAGAGTGATGAATCTTTTAATCTATCAGACAACGATGAACCGGGTCTGTCTGAGAAAAAAAAGAAGATGAACCGCAGGAAGATGAACCGCAGAACGATGAACGGCAGGAAGATGAACCGAAGGAAGATGAATTGAATGATAAGGAAAATGAGCCAACTGTTAAATGCCATCCGGGACAGTCTAGCGCTACGGATAATGACGGTAGTTTAGTGGTGACGCTTCGAAATGTCTGCGAGACTCTAAAGTTAGTTACCGAAGCTTTAAGCATTCAAAGGCGGGACTCGAGAAACATTAGAAAGCTCCTCAGTTCGGGAGCTCCAATAGAGTCGGCCTCTGAAACTCCGAGTGCGACTGAAGCCGAAAGGATTGTGGTTGATGGTGTGATTCTCAACCAGCTACCTGGTAGTACACCCGGAAAGTACGGCATTAATTTGTTCAAACACCTGTTCACGCTAGATGAGCGAATCAAGGGTATTGCACAACCCGAAAAAGCCACGAAAGCTGCCCTCGATCCTCAAAAAATGGCACAAATTTAGAAAATGGTGGAAAGCAGATTTCCTGGTCAGTGGTCTCTGGCAAGAAAATCTATAAACGATTGCGCCCGCGACTCCAAAAAAGTGAAAAAACGAATATTAGCTAATGAGAAACGAGATTCGCAAATTGGTAATGCTGATCTGATTGCAAATGAGATGGATGAAACTCTCCCTAACCTGGAAGTGTCGGAAGCGACATCTGAGAACAATACGAATGATGATTAAGTATCGATCCTTGTTTCGGAAAGTTGTACTAATAACGTTTTTCTAGCTGAATTGTACTTTTTTCCAATGATACTCAGCGTCATTCCCGGCATAATTGTGAAACAAAAACTTTTGCTCTATTTCGTCATTTGTTCACGTGTTGCTTTCTGCTTTAACTCTCAACCCTATCTTTAGTTTCCTGATCGTCTGTATTGCGCAATCAATAATATGAAGTAACCTTTCCACAAGACGTTTCAACTGACATTATCATTAATCTGTTTTGTAACTTCTCGCCAACTGTTAAAAATCTTCAAATCTATCCCCCAGTTGAAATGTGTTCTTACGTAATTGCTTTCCATATTTTATGCTGGTATCAATTTCGATAGGTGCCGTATAATTAATGTAAAACTGTTTGTTTTGTTGCCAATGAAACTCAACCTTTAGCTAAAACTTTTCTGCTTTCTTGTTCATTAATATATTTGCGTAATGGTGACTTATGTTTTTCGTTTCTTTCTTTATCGCAAAACCCTATCTTTAGTTTGCTAATGGTGTTTTTTCTGCAACCATTATTATTGAATAATCATTCGACGAGGTATCAATTAGCAGTAACTTTTGTCTGTTGCATTTTTTTTAGCGGAACGTTGAATTTATTATTACTTTTTGGAATTCAGTTACTGATCAAGATATGGTTAAGGCACATAACTTTTTGCGCTATATTCTAGAGTTGAAAATGAGTCAAAGTCTTGAAAAAGTTTGTAAAGATCTGGAAATTGCATCCAAAGAGCTAAAGCTTTCCCTGCAGAAAACCAGAGCTGAAAGTAAGAGACTCCAAGAAAGTGTCAGGAGGTACAACGATAAAGTCGCCCGTGGCAATAAATTAAATCTTGAGAAGCAGGACACCTCAACTCCAGGGAAAGATTTGAAATTGACTGCTAGAGGAGACAATGGGCTAAAATTTAAAACTGGTTCAACTCCTGGGGCGTACGGAGTCAGGTTGGCGTGCGAATTCTTCACCGAAGAAGAGTTACGAGACGGTATTATCAGTCCGCAAAAAGTTTCAAACCGAGCGCGGTTGAGCAGCGACAAAGTAATAGTGATCAAAAACTTAGTGGAAGAAAGGTTCAGCGGAAAATGGGAGGAGGCGAGAAGGGCTATTAATCAAAAGGGAAGAGATCTGAAAAAAGTCTCAAACGTCGAAGGACTACAATGTGTAGAAAACGCAATATAATGGATAAAATATGCAGTGCGTATTGATGACATGTAAATGCTTCGACAGTCTCGGTCACTGCTTTGTTCTATGATACAGTTAAGAATTTTTGATTCTGTAATAATTTACTCTCTGAGTTTCGTCAATTGAATCATTTTCAAAAGCGTTTTCAGCTCAGGAGTCTGCTGCAATTTTTTTATCTGCTGCGATAAACTAATTCTTTATTTAACTCTTGATATATATATATATATATATATATATATATATATATATATATAATCATATATATATATATATATATATATATATATATATAATCATATATATATATATATATATGTGTGTATATATATATATATATAATTAAAATTTGATTGTTTCATTCCAAGGGTTCTCCATTATAGTATTTTGCTGTTTCAGACCTATATCTGCAAAATATTTTTTTTGTATTCCTTCCACATTTATCAGAATCTGATGTTTTATCGTTTTCGATTTTCAGTTGTCATCAAAAAAATTGTTTTTTGCTGGTTTTTCCTATTTCAACTTTTGCAACGTACCTCAAATTTTTCTCTGAGTTTCATTTTGAGCAACTGTTTACTTCATGAACTCATTTTCCCCGTTTTAAGATTGAACATGCCGAGATCTTATGTACGAAAGACCACCCGTTCATACAATGACAGCGATATTGAGATGGCCTTATTCTTAGTCAATGAGGGTGGCTATGGCGCAAGGTGTGTCGCTCGATCTACTGGTGTTCCGGTGAGTACTTTGAAACGGAAATTGAAGAACGATGGTTGTCTGAAGAAGGTGTTCTCCGATGCCCAAGAAAAATCCATGGCTGAAGAAATAAGGGGTTGGTGTTCTCAACGCAAGAGGTCTCTCAAGCAGATTCTGGGATATGCATTTTGTAAAGCCACAATTTCTGAACTGAAGTTTCCAATGTCTTGGGCGAAAAGTCGTGAAGCTGGAGTTGAATGGTGGAGAGGCTTCAAAGAGAGAAACTTAAAATCAGAACTTCAATCTTTTGAGCCGTTGAGGTGCTCTGTTTGTAATGTTAGCATCAAGTTATCAAGAGCTGATTTTTAGAGTGCTTGAAGTGCAGTCAATTTGTTTGTGCTAGTTGCCTTTTGCTTCCAGACAAAACTATGTGCAAAAAACGTTAGCGACTTTAAATACTTAGAATGTTATTCTGGTGTTAATCGTTCATGATACAATTTTCTGGTGAAAAAAATTTTGCCTCAAAGATTTTAAAGGCCCTTCAGACCATAGCAGGAGCCCTAAAAAATTAGTAGTTTTTATGGAAATGGTTATCCGATTATCTTCTCTCATCTATACTCATTTTGATTTTTAATTATGATTTTTAGTTCCAAACATGAGTCGTTCAATTTTTTGGCTTAACCTAGCGCTTGGCGACGCCGAACTAACGTCCAAATATATCGACTTAGAAGATAAAATTTCGCATAAAATTACGTGTGGCATGCCTCTAAGGAATACAACTATATACGAGGCGTTGAAAAGAGACATGGAGGATGCGTAAGTCTTGTCGCTCGAAAATGTAGAGTTCCGACCGCTCATTTCTAATTATACAAGGGATACCGGTTTCTGCAGCTTTGGCGTTTACGCTAGAAAAAGTTTCAGGAAGGGCGATTTCATTCCTGGCTTGGTTGGCTTTCTAGCGCCTATCAAGGAAAATGAAATTATTGATGGCAAGAATGATGTTTCTGTCATTCGCCATCACACGGGTTCAAAAGTTATGTTAGGTGGAGTTTCTTTTGTCAATTCGAGCAGCCGCGAAAATGCTGCCTATGTTGCAAACACAAAGCAAGCACAAGTGAGACTTCGGGTAACTTCAAGCGCTGGCATTTCTCCAGGTGATGAAATAACGGTACTTTATAGTGGTGATTATTTTGGCCCTGAAAGGAAGTTCTGTGAGTGCCCGCACACTGAAATGCACGGAAAAAGTCACAATATTCAAAGTTGGACCCAATCAGGAAGAATTAGAGCCTTACGGTTTTTGAAATCACGGTTAGCAAAAGAAGAATTTGAAAAAAAAGCCCTTCAAAAACTTCGCAAACGTCATCGTGATATTGGTCTGACTTACCAATCGCGAGTAACCAAAAGATCACGATACCGAGTAAGATTGCTTTCGTGCTCGGATTCTTCTGCCTCCAGAGCATCATCATCTGATACTTCTGACAACGATATTCCGCACGAATCATTTTCAAATTTTGAAGATTTCATTGAAGAAGTAGCTGTCAATCCGTGCTCTACACCTGTAAAAATTGATTGCCTATCAGATAATGACGGAGAGGAGCCGCACGTTTCTACGCATAGTCCCAACGCGAATAACGATGAAAGTCAACAGTCAGAGTTTTATGACGGAAGTAGTTCGGCTGCTGAAATGATCTGCACCGGCTCAAAACTTTCCACTCAATCTTTTTGCGGTGAAATTATGGATCTTGCTGATACTCACGCTCTCTCTGAGCGTGCCGTTGCCGGAATTCTCTGCCTCTTTAGTAAAGCCATGCCTTCTGCTAACAACTTACCAACAATGTACTCTCTGAGACAGCAAGAAAAAAGTTTGTTGTCAGGTATTGTTGAAAGAAAGATTCCTGAGGGCATTATATTTGATCTAAATTTTGAAAGACAACTGAGTCACGTGCTAAGCGAAAATTACGACCTTATTACAGTCGAAAATTTCCAACTGCAAACTGATCTGAGTTTACCAAAGCCAGATAAAAATTGTTTGTTCTTCGCTTTGAGCACGGATGGTGTGTCTCCATTCAATTCTGCAAAATTTAATTTGTATCCCGTCTGGCTCATGCTTCTTAATTTACCATCGAAGAGACGTGTAAGCTACAAAAATTTGCTGCTTTTATCGTTATTCGGCGGAGATAGATAACCAAAGATTGATGATCTGATGAACCACACTGTCAAAAATTTCGTGAATTCCAATGCAGTACGAAGGTTGAACGTAAAAGGCTCAACAATCGAATTTACTGCAAAGATTCAGTATGTTATAGTGGACATGGTAATGAAAGCTCATCTAATGAACCAGACACAGTTTAATTGGCGTTATGGTTGCAGTAACTGTTTAGCTATCGGACGTAGAGCTCTCACGAAAGATGTTTGGATTTATCCTTTCAACGAAGAAAAAGTTTCTGAGAGGACCTCAAAGGATCGCATGGCAGTGCTTCGCTGCCTAAAGCCCGGACAAAAATCCCTATTTGGTCTGCGAGGTAAACAAAAAGTCAAAATTTTTAAAGTAAATATTTGGTATTTTTCTCTAACTTAGAATATGTTTCCATAGGTCCATCAGCTATAGAGGACATTGTAACGCTCCCCGATGACATGCTTATTGATTATATGCATCAAGTATTCCTAGGCGTTGTAAAGACATTTCTGACCAGGATAACCAACTCAAAGAAGTTCTTGGGTTGCAGAATTGCCGATGTATCTGCCTATTTGATTAAATGCAGAGTACCTGGAAGCGAGAACAAAAGACAGCTGAGACGTCTGGAAACGTTAAAATATTGGAAAGCTGCCGAATTTAAGTTGTTTCTTTTTTACGGCTTCACATCCTTATATGGAACTCTCTCGTTGTTTAAGTTTATACATTTTTTTCTACTGAGTTCTGCAGTCAGGTATTTAGTTGAGCCGCTTGATAAATCGTTTATAGATGTAGCAGAACGTCTTATAAGGTATTCCAAAAGTTGGTTCCAAGATTCTACGGTGAGGCAGTGCAAACTTTTAATATGCATTCTCTTGGTCACTTAGCTGATCAGGTGAAGATGTCAGGACCCTTGGCTTCCTTGTCCTGCATGCCTTTCGAAGCTGCACACTATCATCAGAAACGTGCTATTGGGCCAATTACAAGTGCATCCTTAGCAACAAAATTGGCAGTCAAGAGGAATCAACGACGGTTCTTCAGGCGAAAATTTAGTTGGAATTGTGCTGCAACAGTAATTGGATCTCTAAAGTTGTTCCGTCCCACTGAATGTATAATCGAAATTGAAGCTGCACAAGAGATTTTTGTCACGAGCAGTACATTTGAAATTGACTCAAAAACATTTTTTGTCATGGCAGTAAGTGTTCCTGGCATTCAGACAAAACTTGCGTGCATTTTGTTGAGTTTGACAAAAATTGCACCACATGTTTTGGCCAATTAATGGCTATCTTTGCCGATAGCGAAGCGAAAGCTGCTGCCGTTCATATTAAGGAATTTCGGGCTCTGAAATCACTTTCGAGCTTTCTGAGCGAACTTTTTGAGGAGGCAGCTACCCCAATCGACGATTATCGCACGGCTCTAGATTTAGAGGAAGGCTTAGAGTTGATTGACGGCTTTTACGACCACAATTATTTAATCCAGCGGATGAATTTTGATGTTACTTTAGTGGACGTAAAAACCTGACCTAGCCTTGTATTGTTCGAGATGTAGCTGGAAACCTGATTTTGTCCAAAGTTTGTGGAGCCTTCGAGCGTGATTAAACTAAAACTTGAATTCTTTTATAACCGCTCTTGTTTCGAATGTCAGACAAAAACTCTAAAGAGTAAACAAGTAATTTCCATTAGTTTGTCATTCGTTCATGTTCAGAAATAATTTGTTCTACAATGTTCTCTTCCCTCAAACTCTTCATTGCGGAATATATAGCAATAAATCATTGGGATTTTACTTTTGACATCAAGATATAACAATCTTTTGACCTATTCAAACAATAGGTTTTGGGGTGAAATGGACCCAAAAATCTTCTTTTTCTCTTTTTCATTGTAGTTTTGAAAAGAAACCTTTGTTCTCATCGCTTGAGAATGGGCGAAATCATAGCACCTAGACAAGTTAGGCAATTTTGTTAGCAAATGAGTTCAATCAGCGCCAATTTCACACTTTGATCTTGAGATTTGACTTTCTGAGATCAAAATTTAACAATCTTTAATTTTCGAAAAGCTACGTCATACACCCCTCCTTTCATTTTGCTGCCCTTGGGTAGCTTTCGTTATAAAGTTATTAAAACCAGGACAACACTTGCGTCTTCAGGCTTGTGTTTGAACCACTTTTGATAGCTATGACTTGTTCAAACAATATGTTTTGGGGTGAAATGGACCCAAAAATCTTCTTTTTCTCTTTTTCATTGTAGTTTTGAAAGGAAACCTCTGTTCTCATCGCTTGAGAATGGGCGAAATCATAGCACCTAGACAAGTCAGGCAATTTTGCTAGCAAGTGAGTTCAATCAGCGCCAATTTCACACTTTGATCTTGGGATTTGACTTTCTGAGATCAAGATTTAACAATCTTTAATTTTCGAAAAGCTACGTCATACATCCCTCCTTTCATTTTGCTGCCCTTGGGTAGCTTTCGTTATAAAGTTATTGAATCCAGGACAACACTTGCGTGTTCAGGTTTGTATTTGAACCACTTTTGATATCTATGACTTGTTCAAACAATAGGTTTTGGGGTGAAATGGATCCACAAATCTTCTTTTTCTCTTTTTCATTGTAGTTTTGAAAAGAAACCTCTGTTCTCATCGCTTGAGAATATGCGAAATCAAAGCACCTAGACAAGTTAGGCAATTTTGCTAGCAAGTGAGTTCAATCAGCGCCAATTTCCCACTTTGATCTTGAGATTTGACTTTCTGAGATCAAGATTTAACAACCTTTTTTTTTTCGAAAAGCTACGTCATACACCCCCCCTTTCATTTTGCTACCCTTGGGTAGCTTTCGTTATAAAGTTATTGAAACCAGGACAACACTTGCGTGTTCAGACTTGTATTTGAACCACTTTTGATAGCTATGAATTGTTCAAACAATAGGTTTTGGGGTGAAATGGACCCACAAATCTTCTTTTTCTCTTTTTCATTGTAGTTTTGAAAAGAAACATCTGTTCTCATCGCTTGAGAATATGCGAAATCGTAGCAACTAGACAAGTTGGACAATTTTGCTAGCAAATGAGTTCAATCAGCGCAAATTTCACACTTTGATCTTGAGATTTGACTTTCTGAGATCAAGATTTAACAATCTTTATTTTTCGAAAAGCTACGTCATACACCCCTCCTTTCATTTTGCTGCCCTTGGGTAGCCTTCGTTTTGAAGTTATTGAAACCAGGACAACACTTGCGTGTTCAGGCTTGTATTTGAACCACTTTTGATAGCTATGACTTGTTCAAACAATAGGTTTTGGGGTGAATTGGACCCAAAAATCTTCTTTAAATCTTTTTCATTGAAGTTTTGAAAAGAAACTTCTGTTCTCATCGCTTGAGAATGGGCGAAATCATAGCACCTAGACAAGTTAGGCAATTTTGCTAGCAAGTGAGTTCAATCAGCGCCAATTTCACACTTTGATCTTGAGATTTGACTTTCTGAAATCAATATTTAACAATCTTTATTTTTCGAAAAGCTACGTCATACACCCCTCCTTTCATTTTGCTGCCCTTGGGTAGCTTTCGTTTCAAAGTTATTGAAACCAGGACAACACTTGTTTGTTCAGGCTTGTATTTGAACCACTTTTGATAGCTATGACTTGTTCAAACAATAGGTTTTGGGGTGAAATGGACCCAAAAATCTTCTTTTTCTCTTTTTCATTGTAGTTTTGAAAAGAAACCTCTGTTCTCATTGCTTGAGAATATGCGAAATCATAGCACCTAGACAATTTAGGCAATTTTGGCTAGCAAGTGAGTTCAAACAGAGCCAATTTCACACTTTGATCTTCAGATTTGACTTTCTGAGATCAAGATTTAACAATCTTTATTTTTCGAAAAGCTACGTCATACACCCCTCCTTTCATTTTGCTGCCCTTGGGTAGCTTTCGTTTTAAAGTTATTGAAACCAGGACAACACTTGCGTGTTCAGGCTTGTATTTGAACCACTTTTGATAGCTATGACTTGTTCAAACAATAGGTTTTGGGGTGAAATGGACCCACAAATCTTCTTTTTCTCTTTTTCATTGAAGTTTTGAAAAAAAAAAACCTCTGTTCTCATCGCTTGAGAATGGGCGAAATCATAGCACCTAGACACGTTAGGCATTTTTGCTAGCTAGCGAGTTCAATTAGCGCCAATTTCACTCTTTGATCTTGAGATTTGACTTTCTGAGATCAAGATTTAGCAATCTTTATTTTTCGAAAAGCTACGTCATACACCCCTCCTTTCATTTTGCTGCCCTTGGGTAGCTTTCGTTATAAAGTTATTGAAACCACGACAACACTTGCGTGTTTAGGCTGGTACTTGAACCGCTTTTGATAGCTATGACCTGTTCAAACAATAGGTTTTGGGGTGAAATGGACCCACAAATCTTCTTTTTCTCTTTTTCATTGTAGTTTTGAAAAGAAACCTCTGTTCTCATCGCTTGAGAATATGCGAAATCATAGCACCTAGACAAGTTAGGCAATTTTGCTAGCAAGTGAATTCAATCAGCGCCAATTTCACACTTTGATCTTGAGATTTGACTTTCTGAGATCAAGATTTAACAATCTTTATTTTTTGAAAAGCTACGTCATACACACCTCCTTTCATTTTGCTGCCCTTGGGTAGCTTTCGTTATAAAGTTATTGAAACCATGACAACACTTGCGTGTTCAGGCTTGTATTTGAACCACTTTTGATAGCTATGACATGTTCAAACAATAGGTTTTGGGGTGAAATGGACCCACAAATCTTTTTTTCTCTTTTTCATTGTAGTTTTGAAAAGAAACCTCTGTTCTCATCGCTTGAGAATGGGCGAAATCATAGCACCTAGACAAGTTAGGCATTTTTGCTTGCAAGTGAGTTCATTCAGCGCCAATTTCACACTTTGATCTTGAGATTTGACTTTCTGAGATCAAGATTTAGCAATCTTTATTTTTCGAAAAGCTACGTCATACACTCCTCCTTTCATTTTGCTGCCCTTGGGTAGCTTTCGTTATAAAGTTATTGAAACCAGGACAACACTTGCGTGTTCAGGCTTGTATTTGAACCACTTTTGATAGCTATGACTTGTTCAAACAATAGGTTTTGGGGTGAAATGGACCCACAAATCTTCTTTTTCTCTTTTTCATTTTAGTTTTGAAAAGAAACCTCTGTTCTCATCGCTTGAGAATATGCGAAATCATAGCACCTAGACAAGTTAGGCAATTTTGCTAGCAAGTGAGTTCAATCAGCCCCAATTTCACACTTTGATCTTGAGATTTGACTTTCTGAGATCAAGATTTAACAATCTTTATATTTCGAAAAGCTACGTCATACACCCCTCCTTTCATTTTGCTGCCCTTGGGTAGCTTTCGTTATAAAGTTATTGAACCAGGACAACACTTGCGTGTTCAGGTTTGTGTTTCAACCACTTTTGATAGCTATGACTTGTTCAAACAATAGGTTTTGGGGTGAAATGGACCTAAAAATCTTCTTTTTCTCTTTTTCATTGTAGTTTTGAAAAGAAACCTCTCTTCTCATCGCTTGAGAATGGGCGAAATCATAGCACCTAGACAAGTTAGGCAATTTTGCTAGCAAGTGAGTTCAATCAACGCCAATTTCACACTTTGATCTTGAGATTTGACTTTCTGAGATCAAGATTTAACAATCTTTATTTTTCGAAAAGCTACGTCATACAACCCTCCTTTCATTTTGCTGCCCTTGGGTAGCTTTCGTTATAAAGTTTTTAAAACCAAGACAACACTTGCGTGTTCAGGCTTGTATTTGAACCACTTTTGATAGCTCTGACTTGTTCAAACAATAGGTTTTGGGGTGAAATGGACCCACAAATCTTTTTTTCTCTTTTTCATTGTAGTTTTGAAAAGAAACCTCTGTTCTCATCGCTTGAGAATGGGCGAAATCATAGCACCTAGACAAGTTAGGCATTTTTGCTAGCAAGTGAGTTCAATCAGCGCCAATTTCACACTTTGATCTTGAGATTTGACTTTCTGAGATCAAGATTTAACAATCTTTATTTTTCGAAAAGCTACGTCATACACCCCTCCTTTCATTTTGCTGCCCTTGGGTAGCTTTCGTTATAAAGTTTTTAAAACAAGGACAACACTTATTGCATCTCATGTGTTCCTTGTCCGTAATGTTTGAGTCCCGGCTTAACTGGGACTCACCCACCCCCTTCTTTCTCTGCTCTCATGTGCTCTCTTTCTTTTTGTTTTGGTCCCGGCTTAACTGGGACCCACAACACCCTCTTCTTTCTCTGCTCGCATGTGCTCTTTTTTTGTTTTGGTCCCGGCCTAACTGGGACTCACCCACCCCCTTCTTTCTCTGCTCTCAGGTGCTCTCTTTTTTTGTTTTGGTCCCCGCTTAACTGGGACCCACAACACCCTCTTCTTTCTCTGCTCGCATGTGCTCTTTTTTTTTGTTTTGGTCCCGGCCTAACTGGGACTCACCCACCCCCTTCTTTCTCTGCTCTCAGGTGCTCTCTTTTTTTTGTTTTGGTCCCCGCTTAACTGGGTCCCACCCCACCCTATTCTTTCTCTGCTCATGTGTTCCCTCTCTTGTTGTTTTGGTCCCGGCTTAACTGGGAGCCACCCCTGTTTTTCTGGGATGCATGTTCTTGGGTGATTTCGGTGTCCCGATAGCCAGCAGCTGCTATCGTTGCATCAAATTCACCCATTTATTGCATTTCATGTGTTCCTTGTTTGTAATGTTTGAGTCCCGGCTCAACTGGGACTCACCCATCCCCTTCTTTCTCTGCTCTCATGTGCTCTCTTGCTTTTTGTTTTGGTCTCGGCTTAACTGGGACTCACCCACCCCCTTTTTTCTCTGCTCACATGTGCTCTTTCTTTTTGTTTTGGTCCCGGTTTAACTGGGACCCACCCCACCCTATTCTTTCTCTGCTCTCATGTGCTCTCTCTCTTGTTGTTTTGGTCCCGGCTTAACTGGGACCCACCCATGTTCTTCTGGGATGCATGTTCTTGGGTGATTTCGGTGTCCCGATAGCCAGCAGCTGCTATCGTTGCATCGAAATCACCAATCTATTGCATCTCATGTGTCCCTTGTTTGTAATGTTTGGGTCCCGGCCTAACTGGGACCCACCCCACCCTCTTCTTTCTCTGCTCACATGTGCTCTTTCTTTTTGTTTTGGTCCCGGCTTAACTGGGACCCACCCCACCCTATTCTTTCTCTGCTCTCATGTGCTCTCTTTCTCTCTTGTTTTTTTGGTCCCCGCTTAGCTGGGACTCACCCCTCTTTTTCTGAAATGCATGCTCTTGAGTGATTTCGGTGTCCCGATGGCCAGCAGCTGCTATCGTTGCATCGAAATCACCAATCTATTGCATCTCATGTGTCCCTTGTTTGTAATGTTTGGGTCCCGGCTTAACTGGGACTCACCCACCCCCTTCTTTCTCTGCTCTCATGTGCTCTCTTTATTTTTGTTTTTGTCCCGGCTTAACTGGGACCCACAACACCCTCTTCTTTCTCTGCTCACATGTGCTCTTTTTTTTTAATTTGGTCCCGTCTTTTAATTTGGTCCCCTCTTTTTCTTAACTGGGACCCACCCCTGTTTTTCTGGGATGCATGTTCTTGGCTGATTTTGGTGTCTCGATAGCCAGCAGCTGCTATCAGTCCATCTGGGTCCCTGCCCAACCGCTTTTTCGATGCTACAACGGCTGCTAATTTCCTATTTTTCCTACAGAGAATCCCGTTTGTCTTGCTACGAAACCTATAAACTTCCTGTTTTTCTTACAGAGATTCCTGTTTTTCCTATTAGGAATCTGCTCATTCCTGCTAAGAACCTAGTTAATTTTTGAACTTTCCTACTGAGATCTTGTTTTCGCCCATATTTCTTATTAGGAATCTGACATTTCTCAATTTTCCTAGTGGGAAAAGTGAGAACTTGCACATACTTACCACCACCTACATTTCCTGATAAATTTCCTAATAAGATCCTGGTAAGATTTCTTCTAGTCTTGCCGGGAACAAAACAGGAACTTGTCAAGAATTTTGGGATTCGTTTCACCGGGTATCTACAACATTCGAAAAATCAATTGTTCTTAACGGACAATAAGTATTAACAGGAGTAGTTTTGGGCCATTCTTGGACTGTTACAATCCAAAAAATCGGGTTGTAATCAGTCGGTCTTTTTTTTTAAAAAAAAAAGACTTTTTTTAATAATAAAGAACAGAACATATCAAATCAAAGCTCAGGAGTGATAGGTCCAACCAATTCGCTTGCTAAACAGCTCCAGGCTAATGCATTTAGTTTTTTAATTGAAAGTTTATGGTCGTTTCTTTTTTAAAAATAATTGACTTTTCAATAAATAATGGCTTAATTAACTTTTCCTCTATTTTTTTCTTAATTTGTTCAACTTCCAGCTTAGTGTCAGCAAAAAAGACTGCTTCTTCTTTCTACTGAGTTAACATTTATTCTCAGTTGCAGTTTTAAGCCTGAAATTATTGTTTTCTGGCTTTGATACTACAAGATTTTAGATTTTGTTTGTTTTGATATTTGCCAGTTTTTCACGTTTTCTAATTTTGTCACATTATCACATTATTGACAGTTCTCATGTCACCTTATTAGCATTCAAATTAAAGCACAATCGAACATATTAAAATCCTGAAAGATATAAGTCATCGTTTTAATGGCCTCGACGCCTCTTTCTTGAAGAAATCAATTGAATTTTTTAATTTTGTCTTAACTGTCATTTATACTTTGTCGTTTCGGTCGTATGAAATTTCCTGTATAATGATAGCTTTCATTGGCTTTTCATGGATGAATAGAAAAACCGATATTCTGATATTAGCAGATAGCTGATGGCTTTTATGACTTTCAAACCCATCGTTTTCCAAAATTAAAAAAAAACTTTTTTAACTTCGCAATTTTGTTCTTTTTATGTTTCTTTTTGTTACCTAATCTCGTTAGTTGATTACAGGTCAAATATGACATTATGGGTGTCAAGGGAATAAAAGGGATTGGTGTCCCAAAATCTTTTTTTTAAAGATTTTGTTATGACCTTACTGGCTTCGACACCGCTTTTTCACAAAAAAAAATTAAATTAATTTGATTTTTGTCATATTTGACGTTCTTTTTGTAGATGCAAGAAATATTCTGGATAATTACAGGTCTCGAAGGTTTCCTTTTCATGAAAAAACGACGATATTTAAATAGCTTTTTTCGTAATTAATGCCTTTCATGACATTGAATGTAATTTTGTTTCGAAAAAAAAATTAAAAGTATTACATACTTTAGCACTTCGCTTTTTTGTCTACTTGTTACCTAGTCTTACTAATGAATGGCCACGTACTACATTATAGCTGTTTGAAGAAGGCGCAATCAAATATATTTTGAGTGCCAAAATTTGGCTTGACGGTTTTGACAGCGTTTTCTGGCAAGTTTCAATTGAAATTTTGTTTGTTCTTTGTTGTTCTTTTTAGCCGCTCTAAAAAATGAATAAGGTCAGGTCCTAATGCCCTTCTATAGAAGCAGTGGTAATCGCAAATTTGTGGTAACATTAATTTATTCCTAATGGTATTTATTACTTTGAAGTTAATTGTTTCAAAAAAATAAGTTAATTTTTTTTACTTTTCTGTTTTTGTTCTTTTTTGTATAATTGTTACCAAACCTTTTTATGGACTGGTCGCATATGTTTTCTGGTGATTTATAAGTTATTTTTGTTTAGTTTCAGGTTTATCTGACGGTATGTTGACTTTGTTATTAAATTTAGTTTTTAAGAGGGACATAAATTTTTTGATGTAATTAATGTTCGTTGTTGTTGTTGTTGTTTGATTTTGCTGTTCGTTTTGACTCGCTTTCTTAATATTGACATATTACAGCAATCTAATGCATCAATTTTTACTCCACTGAGTTATTTGTTTTGGAGGTTATCTTATCGTTCATACAGAATTTTTTGAAAAAGGCTTGGGCTTTTTTGGGATTCGCAAAAAATAATTTTTGAGTTTTTCTATCTGTTCCCCATTTGGTAGACAATTATGCCAAAATTGTGGATGGGCGGGGTCGGAACCTTATGTGCCATTGCACATTACCGAGCCGCCTTGTCAATTATACCGTTGGTTCTGCACGACATTTTTTATGTTTGAGAACCCAAAATCTCAATACCAGTGAGATACCCGCTAGACCAATGAAAAAAGAATAAAGGCTTTTCGACCCTTTTGTCGTAGCAAAATCAAATATGCCAAAGTTATTCTTACGTTTTAAACCTACAGCTACTCCTCTAATGATAGTACCTACCCGAAGTTCCTCTCATGACCTCTTGATCAAAGTGAGAACACAGTTCAAAGAGACGGAAGTTCTCAAGACCAGCTGCATCTGACATCAAATGATCGAAGTCACTCTCGTGCACTAATCTAAAGACCAGACAACAGACAGATTGATTTATGAATATAAAACTATGTATTCGCATAAGTTTGTGGCACAAAAACAATAAACGAATCATATCAGAGAAAACCGAAAATTATTGTTCTTTCAGAGTTTTAACTGAAGGTTGAAGCTCTGATGCAGTACAACACTTCTAATTTTTATTATATCAAAATTATATCAAAACTTTAAATCGCTGTCCGTTTTTTGCCAAAAAATCTACTAGGTACAACCATCAGCAGCAGAAAAAGTTTAGCACGTATTAAAAAGTAAAGAGTTTGAGTTTAAGAATGGAGTTTTTTTTCGTTAAAATGATGGCTCAGTTTTCTCGTGCTGGAAACCATTCCTTTTTCATTCGCATATGGTGTACTCAGCATTTTCAAGGACCACGGAGGACTTCTACTGGTTGAACTTGGTATTTATTTATTCCGTGTTATATTATGTTATCTAGCCTTGCAGGTTGTGCAATGGGCAATCTTCTTTCGACATGTAAGCATGTTCTTAGTTATAAATGTGTAAAATAACACTAAAAAAGAGCGATAAGATGTAAAAGTATCGAAGTTGTAGTTTGTGGGTGGGCTCAAACTGCTTTAGCCTTGGTCACTCAATCCCAACAGTGCGCTACAACAGGTGGTCTTGAGAATGAATTTTGTCTTTTTAGTCATTTGAATATTCTATTAATCGTTCCACAAGCAATCTTCTGGTAAACCAGTACTTTTCATATTACAAAAGCAAGCTAAATTTAGTTTCTATAAGAAGTTAGCCTTCTGGAAAATGGATGATTTCAAGAAATTATGAAGAATGAATTTCGAATGCGACCATTTACAAGGAAACTGCTGCTTGTAGATCGACTAATAGGGAGCATTAAAACTTCCCTACAAATGAGAAAAAAATTCATTTTATGGATAAAACCGGCAAATATATTACAATTAATTTGAGAAAAAACGGGGATTAAAAGCTGCTGATCTGAGCCATGAAACCACAAAATCAAAAGGCGCGCAGCGCTTAATTAAACGTTCTCGTGATCTAAGGGAGAATTTGTTTACATTTCTTAAATCAGTTTAGTATAATAAAACGAATGATGAAATAGGAAAGATCGGAAGGCGAAGAAGAGTTAGTATGCTGATGGTGTTTATGTTGACAACATGTTAAAACTCTTAATTGTTCAGCCGGGAAGTATTGAAGGCAGCGGCTGGCTGAACCGAGAAAATTGACTGACTGAAATAAGGCTGGATAAAATTAGTCGTGTTGTATCAGGCACCGAAATGACCAGGGCTGCCCATTTGCATTTTATTTTGATTGTATAACAAAGTAATCGCTTGACTTTGACACGTATTAAGCGGAGAGAGCAAAAAAAAACAAGTAGAGATAAGGATTGATTTGCGAACTGTTTGTTCCATTTGTGCTTTGTTGGTCTACTTGTGTATTTCTCTCTAAATTGTGGCTCTGAGTTGCTGGGACTAGTGAAGGAAAAAATGACAGCAAGGGAATAAAACCTCTGCCAAACTAGAAGCTGAAGCAGAGCTGAAAATATTTTGTCAGTTCGTCTAATCTGCTGCTCTATTGTTTGTAATAATAATAATAATAATAATAATAATAATAATAATAATAATAATAATAATAATAATAATAAATCGTTTTCAAGTAAGTTGGCATTGCTGTACAAACTAGGCCGCACAGAACCGCCACTTACTTGATAGGTCATCAAAAGGTCCGATGGTCCTCGTCAAGTGATGCCAGTAGCAGTACTAAGAAACTTTAAAAGACAGATTGTCAGATGCTAAAGATGCTAAGGATTTGAAATGATCGGCTCATTATATTAACGAAACTATTTGTTGGTTATTGCTAATGTAAAACTATACTGATAACGTTTCAATTCTTTTTTACTCAAGATTTGTACTTCTGAAATGAAATTGGGGTTAAATTTTAAAATAAAAATTAACAATTTCCTTATTCTTACTCCTAGTCGTTTAGGGCTAAGTCCACTAACCGCGTTTGTACTTTTTAACTGACGGGATGATGTTCTTTTTAACTCAACTGACTCTATTTCTTTCTTTGTTATAAGCAATATTAGACTATTTATTTCGCATTCTGATCTAAGTATCTCTGTTAGTTTTCTAAACAGTTCAAAAATGTGCAAATCTTTGATCGAAAGCATTTTATACTTTTCTCGATTCTGCAGTGTTGATTCCGTTTTTCTCTTTTAAAAAATGATTCTGGCAATTGGTTTTACTTTTGCTTTTAGAGGCTGAAGTGTTGTCTTGCTACTGGTTCCGTAGACTAAAACACCATAATTTAGTATTGGTTGTACGTAAACTTTATATGTTACAAGAAGCTATGCAGTTTTTAAAAGTGATCTCAATTTATAAAACAATCCAGAAAATTTGGACAGTTTCGCACATAATTTGAGGATATGCCGATTAATATTAAGTTTTTCGTCAATATGTACTCCTAAGTATTTTAAAGACGTTTTTTGACAGATCGCATCATTCTGCAAAATTATCTCTTGTTGAGAAGATTTTCTGATTGCGTTCAAATTCACAAGATGCGTTTTTTCTAAATTGAGTGTCAGTTTGTTTTGCAAAAAATAGTCGGCTACAGATTCTAATGACTTCTCAAATTTTTCTTTATTTGAATAAACATTTTGCTTCAAAACAGCGTCATCAGCAAACAAAATTGCAGTTGAGTCACCGCAGAACTCCTGAATATCTTTTATATAAACTAGAAAGAGCAGTGGTCCTAGCAGCGAGCCCTGCGGCACTCCATATTCTATTGGTAAGAATTCCTACCTAAACTCAATCGATTTGACACATTGTTGTCTGTCACTCAGATAAGATTTCTGTAATTTATGTACAGGTCCTCTCATTCCTATATTTTCTAGCTTTTCAAGGAGCAAATTTTGTTCAACTGTATCAAATGCTTTCTTCAGATCTATGAAGACAGCCTTCACTTCTTTAAATCCATTTTCCCAGTCTTCTCTGATTCCCTCGAGGAAATTAACTAATGCATCAGTAGTCCCTCTTTTTTGTCGGAACCCAAATTGATTTTTATTAAGCAAATCGTATTTCTCGAGGAATGCGGTCATTCGATCACAGAGTAATTTTTCTAGTATTTTTCCAATCGTTGGTAATAAACTAATTGGCCTGTAGTTCTGAGCTTCGTAAGCATTCCCGCACTTATGTATAGGAATTACTACTGCTTTTTTCAAACATTTTGGGAAATTTCCTTTTTCGAAACACTTATTGTTTGATTGTTTGATTCAGTTTGCTCGACAAACAATATGATTCTCCGTTGCTTCGTCATTGCAGAAAACAGACAATTGGTTATGGCGCCAGTTGAATAGACGAACTGCTGATCATAGGGTATTGAGCCTGGTTGACGATCTGCACGAGAGCCATATCAGGTTTGGTGTTGCTGCAGGGCTGGTAACAAATGGTGATGTGCAGCTGGAATATAAATTTAATTTTTCTTTTTTTCTCAATCTTCAAAAAGAGCAACTAATTTTATGCAAACTTTTTCTCTGAATTTATATGCAGCGAAGTTTTGAAATTAAGATATAAACGAAAATTAAACTTTGCTTATAATATATAAGCAGACGTATAATAAAGCGTGTTTATACTTTTTTTTGCTTTTATCTTTTACAGAAACAGCTTTATTTCACTATTTTTTGACAACCGGAAATAAAATTACATCCAATCATCTACCGGTGCCAGCAAATTATTATGAATAAAATAAGGGATCTGTCAGGATCAACAAGATCCAATTTAGGGGCTGCAAATAGACTGGTTATGTAGGACTGTGGGGGGGGGGGGTAAAAGATCCCGGTTTTGAATAGGTCATTGTAATCAGTTCATCGAGGAACCATCAAAGACTAAATTTGGCGGGAGGCAGATTTGTCTCTTTTTGTCTTAAATATTGAATCTTTGAAACTTCTGGAACTCATTTCCTGTTGTATACTACATAACTAAGATTTTAAGATTCAAGTTTTTTTTCCTGAGTTTTAAACTGCAATGCTTTGTAATAGTACCAGTAACTTGTCAGCATTTTAAACCAATCGTTTCATCGCAAACCAAACCATTCATCATAATAGCAAAAGAAGTATACCATTTAGTAAATTCTGTCACTCTAGTTGGCACAGTTATTTAAATATTACTAACCAACCACCTCGTAATTTTAAACATGTAGCGATTTGCTTGGCCCAACATTCAGAAGTTTGCAGTTCGACAAAAGCAAACAAATTTTCAAATGAGAGGAGACTCATTCATTGTTTGAGTTCAAAAGAGTTATTACTTATCCAACATTCATGTATATCTTCTAGTCAAGTTCACAAGTATTGAATAAAAGTTAAGCTCTTAATCGATACTTTGAGCTATTCTGGTTATTAACTGATAAATATTTTGCAGCTGTTCAATGGTGCTCTAAATATTTCGTTCATTTACTGCATGCATGTAATAAAACTGTGACTTCGCTTTTGTTAACTTTTAAATATTTTTAATAACAATTTTTATAATAATTTTTTATAAAAAATTGCCTGAACTCAATTCTACATCTTGACAAAAAGAACAAAGGATCAATTTTTACAAGAATTTTTTGTAGTTATTTACAACAATTTTCCTACAGTTGTATATTCATTCTTATCATCAAGAGTTATCCAATACAAGTCGAAAAACCGGATTAGAGCTGAGAGAAACGCCAAACAAATTCCGAAAGCTCAAATAAAGAAAAAGAAAAAAGTAACCGTTTATTTACAATTGGTGCTAGTTTGATACAGTTCTAAAAATCAATTGCAGAACTTGAGATAATCGATAATCAGAGAAAAATAAGCCAATTCACAATAAGCATTTCTAATTCAGAAAAAAAAGCTGTTCACAATTTATCAGTTAAAAGATACCAGAAATGACATTGCAACCATCAGAAGATGCTAATGGTCAAGGTCAAGTGAAGATAGTGGTGTTGGGAGATGGAGCTGTTGGGAAGACTTCCATGATAGCCTCCTACGCCACAAACAGTTTCGACGATGACCATGTACCCACAGTCTATGATATGTACAGATGTCAGGTAGAGGTCAACGGGAAAAAGGTCAAAGTGGACATACACGACACTGCAGGACAGGAAGATTACGACAGGTTTTTTTCAGAGTTTAAAATTTGAATTATTTGGAATTTGCAAGGAATTTTGCAAACACGTGAAATTTTTTCGTCGCCTTCATTTTGAAAAAGTTTAAAATTTTTATATCAATCATAGTTTGGTAAATTTTTGTATGGGCACTCCTACTCATTCGTGCTTTGCAGTGGAACAAAACTTGATGAGAATCACAGTGAGATACACAGTAAAATATGGATAATCATGCCAAACTCTTGTTATGCTAAATGGCAAGATTTCATCAGAATACGTTCAAATTTACATGGGTATCAAGCAAGTAACATTGTCTTGAGATGACACCGCAAGACGGTTCCAAGATGGATTGAGCAAAAATTATCAAGATGTATCACGAATTCTAAACAATTACTTTTAAAAAATGCCGTAAAATTCAACTTAATTCTCTTTAATAACCAACAGTTTCCTTATCTCGTCTTACTCCAAAAATGCAACAAATATCTCTACTCAAATATCGAAGTGCAAAAATTTTTTATAATTTCTCATTGCACTTTAACCGTTTAACCGTTTATTTTGGTTCTTAACCGGTTTTTTTTTTGTTCAAAAAGGGACCTTTATACCTTTTTTAATCAGTAGCAGCTTTACTCAGGCACCACGATTTATATAAAGATTAAAGCAAATTCCACCAAGAGATTTTCTTTTTTGACAAGTCTTCACAAGATTTTGTCTAGATCTTACCGAGCTGTTCCAAAAATTGTTGCCTATCAAAATGTTGGCAAGATGTTTCAAGGATCGCAAGAGTTATTGAGACTTTGCATGTGTCTCTAAACTCAAACGGTTGTGCCATGGCGTAGTGGTTTTCAAAAACCTCATTAGTTTCTCTAACTCCATTGCTTAAAATGTTCTTACACACTATGTAATAAAATTGTTCTCAGTTTCCATAAATGATAATATTTAGTGTAAAGCGGCACACATCGAAACATCTTTTTTCTCCACAATAATCCGAAAATGTGTTAAACTCGAGCGTGTCCGGACAAAAAAAGTCCCAAAAACAGGAAAAAACTGTCCGAGAAACAATAGTCCTAAAATTTTACAGATTGCGAATCAACGCATTAATTATCGAAAGTTAATCTGACAACTCAGCTAAACCAAATCAAGTTATAAGAGTGCACAAAGAGCTGGTTGATAAACCCAATGACAAACAGCATTCTGTTTTAATTGGAAGGCATAAAAAATAGTGTCTCAGGATGTTTGGCGTCATAGTTTTGACGCAAATTATCAATATGGATTTGACTCAGACGATCAAAAAATCTGAAATGCTCTTGCTTGAAGGCTATGGCTATATGAGGGACCGACAGCCTACTGATGGCGCTTTTTTGCGGCTGCTGTATTACAAAATGCAAAGGCAGAGTTGGGCTACGCAAAGAAAAAACAAAGTTATCACAGTTCATAGACAATGACATGATCCAGCGGATACTGAAAAGAAAATTCCGCACTGCGTTCGGATACAGAGCAGCCATGGCTGACGAAACTCCACTAAATATAATATTTGCTGCACAGATGACATCCTTAGAGAAACAGTGGCCATTGTTTCAGTTTACAACTCGAACCAAAGGACACCTAACAGAACGCGGCAACAAAACCGTCCACAATTGAGTGAGCCCTCATTGCTGGACAAATTTGAGATTGCATAGATCTTATGAAAGGCACATAGTGGTGAGAACTTATCGTACTATGAGTCAGGGCTCTAAACACGTGAAAAACGAAATGTTGATTTTGTGACACTGCTAGCCATCGACTTGCTCGAGCAACCAGATGACTGGTTCTGCGATGAGACATTCTCAACAGCTGCAAACGTCTTCTATGAAGAATATACAATTCACATTTTGGTAGACGGCTTCAACTTTCCTCTCATTTACGCTCTTCTTTCTGACAAAAATCGGTCGAAATTTATTTAGTCTACAAAAAACTCTATCAAATGCTGGAACAGCAATTGTGTAAAACTGGTTACTACAAAGCAACCATAGCTAGCAAAATTCATTGAGAAACTCAAATAAGAACAAAAAATTAGAAGTAATGGCGGAAAAGATAACAGCTGGTCATCATGAGACAAATTAAGCAAAATGATGCAATTTTACAAGAACTTGTTCAAAAGTCCCAGGTGTGGCTTTTGTTTTTGCAGTCCTTAATCTTCTGTAATTCAGTTCAATCGTTTTCTACCAAAAATTTTTCAAGTTTAAATTTAATTCTAGAAGCGATCTGATGTGTTGTCATGAAATAGCTTTTAGTTTTCCTTTCTCTCACAACAAACCATGGCCGGATTTTCCTGATTTTAACATGTTTCCCAATTTTTTCCACGTTCCAATCTGATTCACCCTAAAATTTTTTCTTGCGAAAAATTTTTGTGACCACTCGGGCTCAAACCAGCGACCTCCGAATGTGCATCGCAATGTCCAGATACCACTGCGCCAGGGTTTTTTCATTTTTCGATTTCAAAGCCTTCTTTCAAGATTAAAGCTGCCTTTTTATCTGCCTAACGAGCGCTTCGACCGAGACTGTTTTTTCTGGGACTAATTTGCAATTTAGGACTGTTTTTTCTGTTCGCCATTCTCGCGGAAACCTACGTTCGCCATCTTAGATCCGAATAAATGAAGGGATTGATCAAAAAGCAGCCCCTAGTTTATCCAAAATACATGTATGGTACTATGTATTCACGATTAAATTGATTTCTAAAACTTACGATACAAAATTGCGCACTGCACTTTTTTTCTTTTATTCAAACATTGAAAAAAATTGTCCATTGAGATGTTGTTTTTTACTTAAGATTTTTACTTAAGTTTACAGAGCAATTGGAAAAATGTCTGGAGATTATCAAAACTTTTGAGCCATACCTTTTATTCCAGTTTTTTCAATATTTTGATATATTTGATGTCTTTTTCTAGAAAATGAGTTTTTGCGCACTCAGAGACAAGCTGTAAAAATTGATAATATAGAATACGGATTTTACTCAATTTAACACAATCTAAAATAATTCCTTGCAAATATAAAATAATATATTTCCGAAAATCTTGCGTTTTCTCTTCTTTCCAATTTTATCCAACACAAGGGAAGAAGACAACTAATTAAAAAAAATTGAAGGCTTTAAAAGTTTATTTTTATAAAATAATTCACGAGAACTAGAAACTGAACCTTAGTTTTTTTATTATTATTATGTTTAGTTATTCAAGGGAAAGATGTAGTATGTTTGATTTATAATATTACAACATGTAACTTTAACCTTGGGGTTATTCGAATTTACATGTTTGAGATTTTAAAAAAAAACCAACCAGGTGGCTGCAATGCGCTGACTTTTTGCAAGCAATGTGTTGAACTTTTTTCAGCGTATTTTTATTTAAGGATTTTGAGCTGAAATTTGATAAATTCAGCGCATTGAGCTCATTCTACACATTTTTAACATAATTTCAGCACATTCAACGCATTTACATAATTTCAGTGCATTCAACGCATTTCCTACATAATTTCAGCACATTCGACGCATTTCTTACATAAGTTGCGCATGTGTTAAAAAATAATGAATTGAAACGGTGCTGACCTCTCGACCAGGGATGTGAACATTTGTGCGTTCTTAAACCTAATTTTTTTAAATTCACAATAATGCCTTCTATTCTTCTAATATTCCGGTCGGCTAAATTTCCTTTTTCCTTTCTGCAAATATTCACGGCACCATATCACCTGTTCATTTGTAGGACACGGCCCATTGCATACCCGAACACGACCTGCTTCGTAATGGTGTACGGCATAGACAGCGAAGTATCATTCGACCATATCCAACTCAAATGGCTGCCCGAAATCAGACACTTCAGTAAATACACCTACTTCTTATTAGTAGCAAACAAGATAGACAGACGAAGAGACACCGCACCCCACAGTTTGATCACAACCCAGCAGGGTAAAACTGTTGCCCAGAAGGTGAAAGCGGATGGGTTTCTGGAGTGTTCGGCTAAGACGAGAGAGGGTATCAAGGTCGTGTTTGATAGAGCTATAGCGCTCTCGTTGGCACCCCCGAAGAAAATTAAGAATAAAAGTTGTAGATTGATCTAATGGGTCAAACTGTTTGTCCTAACTTTTTACTCAATTTCAAGACTTTTTACTTTAATTATATTAAATATAATATTAAAGTATATTAAAATATATTATATACTTTAATAATTATATTAAACAATCAGTTTTTATTATACACAAGTTTTGGTCTGGAGTTAGACGGGCGAGCAAAGATAGGAACGCGGCGGCTCAAAGGTTTATAACTTTAAACAGTTCTACAAGCTTCCTACGTATAATTTGTCCAATGCAGTTTTAATCTCATGGCTCCCATTTGATCTTCTTTGTGGGCCCTGACCCATCCCCACTTTAGAAGAAAAGAAAACACAACAGCAATAAGGTATTGATAGAAAAATTGTAACAATGAGCAAAATTAAAAAAGCAGCGCCTATAGTAATAATAATCGTAATGATAATAATAATAACACTTATTATAATAATAATAATAATAATAATAATAATAATAATAGTAGTAGTAGTAGTAGTAGTAGTAGTAGTAGTAGTAGTAGTAGTAGTAGTAGTAGTAATAATAATAATAATAATAATAATTAAAATAAAAATAACAATAATAACAATAATAATAATAATAATAATAATAATAATAGCAACAATCATAATAATAATAAGAAGAATCAAAATGATAATATTAACAGTAATAATAATAATAATAATAATAATAATAATAATAATAATAATAATAATAATAATAATAATAATAGCAAAAATCATAATAATAATAAGAAGAATCAAAATGATAATATTAACAATAATAATGATAATAATAATAATAATAATAATAATAATAATAATAATAATAATAATAATAATAATAATATTAATAATAATAATAACAATAATAATAATAATAATAGTAATATTAATAATAATAATAATAATAGTAATAATAATAATAATAATAATAATAGTAATAATAATAATAAAAATAATAATAATAATAATAATAATAATAATAATAATAATCATAATAATAATAATAATAATAATAATAATAATAATAATAATAATAATAATAATAATAATAATAATAGTAATAATAATAATAATAATAATAATAATAATATTTATAATAATAACAAAAACAATAGCAATGATTAATTCAAGCCAAGTATGGTTTTCACCATCTTGATTTTGCCCCACTTAAATGAGGTTGAATTTTGATTAAGGTTTTTCTAATGGATCCCATCCAGAGGGATAGCAGTAGATTTTGATATTGATTTTTGATATCTGAATTTAGATATTGCTTCTGCCTCAAAGAATTTTGTCATTTCTCTTTGGATTGTTTTGGGATTCATCAGAGGCGTATACCAGGAACGATTGTAGGTGAATGAAAGAGCATTGCTATACTTAGCCACATGAACAAAAAAAATTCTTCGAACTGCTTCCGTCTCACTTTTTAGCATAAATCAAGGCTTTGCCACTGGATTTTGTATTGCAGTCGTCTCCCAGAAATTTGGATTCAGAATTGTCAGTCCAACAAATTTTTTGTTCAAAAGAAGGACATCTGAAGGGACCAGCTTGTACCCAATCGATGAAACCCATCTGTTAATCAGATTGAAGACATAGTCTGAAGACATAGTCGGAGAAATACCATTTTCTACGGATTCCATTTTATACGCAGCGTAGAACGAATAAAAAGAACATTATTGGATGTACGGAGAACATGCAACTAGTGGCGAATATACAGCTAGCCCATTGAGGGCAAAAATTGAGACAGCTTGATAAGAAACAGGAAAACATGTTGAATCTTTACAAGATCTTGCCATGACTCATGTCAAAAAGACATCAACATATGTACAAGATTTCTAAGTGCTGTCAACAATTTTGTCAGTTTATAAGATTCACTGACCTTCCGTAGACTTCACCGATGAAGGTCAAAGGTTCACTCTTTATGCGTCTCATATAGACGTGATTCTCCTTTCCATCATCTGTTGCTGACAGATTTAAAGTACTGTCACGGGAACAACCCGGCCTATCAGCTCCAATATTTGCTATGCTCCCATTGTCATAAGCGCTACTGGCTCTTTTGTTATGTTCCGGAATGAGGTCTGGAACAGCTCTGGATAGGAAACCGGAAGCCCGCTGTTTAAACTTCTTGCTCATTGCCGTAAATGCTTTTGTAACTTTTGATGTTGGAAATTGTTATTTGGATAATCAGAAGAGTTACAGATTTAATATTTATTCAGTGATGTTATCAAGTTCTGTCATGTTTCTCAATTTATTACTAAATTCATGAGCAAACCGAATAGCTCTTTAAAAAACTCGTTCACAATTCCTGGTCCGAAAGAGGCCATTCGAAAGTTTTACTACCCGATAATGGTAATAATGACTTTTTGACGTTTTTTTCGCTTAGAACTTTTCAAAATAATTCGTGCATGAACTGAAATTTGACAAAAACTGTAACATTGAATTGATTAAAAAATTAATCGACAAAATAAAATTTCGTTAAAATAAATCCTATCCGCTTCATAAAGAAAAGCTAACAGGCTGAGCTTTTTTTAAAAAAAATTGGTATAATACGCTATGAGCTGATCTGAACATATACGTTTTAATTCACGCTCTGTGATTTTTACGACTATCAAGCAATCAAATTCCACATTCATTTTCCTTTAAGCTTGGATGCAAACATATTTTGCGAAATTCTTAAAGCATATATTACGCATTCCGCTTCCATAATAGCCGGGAATACCATCATGTATGTATACAGTTGTAACAAAGTATCCCTACTACAAAATTTCGGAAACACGTTTGTAGATCTGGAATTGACTAATGATGATATTGACTAGAAATTGACTAATAATTATTTCATGTTAGCGGTTTCTCTGAAGCCAACTGTTATTGTCCCAGACTTCACTACAGCATTTTTGTGTCCGCATTCCAAGGTTGATTCCTTTACGATGGCTGACTGTACTAATAGAAATTGTTGATTCAGATAACGGGCATTTGATCTTTTTAGGCTTTATTTGAATTAGAGAGCATAGTGTTTTTCAGGGAAAGCGGGTGCCCCAATACTACTGACGAGAATTTATTTGGATTATCATAGGAGACAAAAGCTAAAACTCAATTTAAAGCAACAGTTAACAAACAATTGTTTAGACATACTCCTCTAAGTACTGTTTTTACTCAAGAAGTAGGCCTACCAAAACAAAATTGAACGAGGCCTCTTCTAATAATTTCATGGCATTTCCAGCTCAGGGTTTTGTCTTTTTGTTCACCTCATATGAAGCTTGATGACAACTTTCTTCTGCAAACGTTGGGTATTGGAGGGGAAACAAAAAGATAGCTCTGATTGCAAAATCTCCCTCAGTTCCCGCAATGCACACTCTAAAAAAGTTCAGGTAAGTTTGCGTGAACTCTGTTCAGGTAATTGCAGATGTACGGAAATCTCAAAAGGCACCTGAACTGTAGTACAGGTATTTTTCTACCTAAACTGATGCAAGTGTGAATACTTTTTTACCCGAACAATTAGGTTATGTTGAAATTGAACAATATTTCGTTGCTATTAAAACCCTGTTGAAACAATCGAAAATAATACTGCTTTTTAATAGAGCATCTACTGTTAAGATCATAAGACCAGTAACAGCTATGCAATTAAAGTGGATCATTGCCATTTTGTGCAAAACTTGCTGTACTATGTTAAACTACTGTATATGACGCTGAATAAGGTTGCAAGATCAAAATGTTTCTCGAGAAAGAGTGCATCAAACATCCAACTTTCTTTCAAGTTTTGAAATATTTTAAATCATTTAATAAAATGAAACCAACAATTTAAATGCTTTTCCAAAAAAATGCCTTTTTGGCAAATAAGCGAAAACCTATGGCTTTGCTGACATAATGGCAACTGGCCGTACATCACAAGAAAGGGCTATAATAATTATTTCCATTTCATGAAGGAAATTTTCTCTGAAAACGACGAAGCAATATTTTCAGGTCTTTTTCACGCATACGAAGTAAAATTCCGGTGCTTTCAGGTGTTGTTCGGGTGAGAACAATTTGCTCAACATACAAATAAATTCAGGTGTTCTTTATAAACTCTTTGGATAATAAAATTAAGTGAGTACCTAAAATAAACATTATTTTCTGTATACTGTTCCAAAATTTCCCATTTTCTGTAACCGTTGCCAACTTTAATATCCTATTTCACCGTAAAAACTAAATGGTTCCAAATAAATTAGTTTACCGATTAAGCATTTGCTTAATCCGCATTTTAGTTTCAAAAATTCAGAATTCAACGTTAGCTCAAAAATATTACAAATACTGTTTGGTTTTCGACAGCATTAGAACTTCAAGAAACAAAAATAATTTCATTTTCGGAAAAAGTGTGATCATATGAACTAACAATCAAAAGCAAAAAATTTTCGTAGTCATTTAGTTCTGTTTTGAAAAAAAATAAATTGAAGGGTTTAATAAATTTTGATTGCAAAAAATTGATCAAGAAGTGTTATTTTGTTTCAATTCTGTTAAAGATTTTTTTATCATAAAAGTGCTTACTGTTTGTCAGTGCGGCAATTCATAATTTTTTTAGTTGTTCCGGGCATTAAAACTTTATAAAATTTTACTTTGTAATTTTTTGCAATTTCAAATGCTATTCAACAAAATTTTCTGTTTAAATTGTTTTTTGACTGAGGGCAAAATTTTAACTTCAAAAAACGTATATTCTTTATCACTGTACTATTCCTTCCTTCTTAGTGTGATTAGTTTTAGCTTTTATTACTAAAATTTTAAAAATGAAGATAATCACTTAATGTTTAGCAAAACTGTCCGAATATTTAAAAAGACATATTATTTGTTCCAACCTGTGATTTTAATTACGGATCAAGAATGGTTTTATGTTAACCTCTTTTTTATTAGGTCAACTTTGCGAAGTTCTAAGCTCATTATTATACGAATCTATTAAATCCTGAAATTGTTTTTAAATTACGAATGCTTATTTCTGAAAGCTATCAAGAATCTGTGAGATGGGTTGTCAATAAATCGATGGTTCAAGACAATTTCTATAAATTTGGGTGATAGATGTTGGATTTACAGCTTTGATTCTTTTTCAAAACAAAACATTAAATTGTTGTAACCTTACGACTTGACTCACCAATCTTCATTGTCTAAATTGGAAACAGTTTAGTTTGTAATTTAAACTAATGATACTTTAACAATTAGTTACCACTTTAGTTACTGCTTATCTTGTTAGGATAAAACTACCCGGGTCGAGGTGTCACCACCATGCAACAGAAAATTATGTAAGATAAGCGGTGAATGCATTGAAATTACATAAATCAGGTGGTGAATGCGGTGAAAAAAACCTTTATCGCCTGGTAGCGATGAAATTACATAATTTCTCCGCTGAATTTAGCAGTGAAATTACAAGAATTCACCGCTTCGAAAAAAAGTGTCCAAATTATGTGAGATTAGTGGTGAATGCGGTGAAATTACATAAAATCACCGTTGAACTTAGTGGTGAACTTATATAAATTCACCGCTTGGAAAAAATTGTTAAATTTGTGTGAGATCAGCAAAAAATTTGGTGAAATTAATGGAAGTAAGGGAGGAATTGTTAGATTTACCTTGCCACTAAAACTACCCCTTAATCTTACATTTTTTTGACACTTTTTTCTAAGCCGTGAATTTATGTAACTTCACCACTGGAGTAAGCGGTGAACTTACAAAAAATCACCACATTTCACCGCTAAAATATGTAATTTCACCGCTAAAAATTGCAAATCTTACAAAAATTCACCGCGCATGTTTTACAGAAAGTAGAATGAATTTGACTTATATTCAAAACAAAAGTATTAGCGGTTAGTGAGAGATGGCGCAGTGGAAGCAGAAGTGAATGACATGCAGGAGGTGAGAGGTTCGATCCCTTTTATGGGTGTAGAATGTACATATTTTAGCGGTGAATTGAGGTGAAGTTTTGTAAGATCGCTGCTTACTCTAGCGGTGAACTTACATAATTTCACCGCATTCACCGCATTTCACCGCAAAACTATGTACGAAAATTGCGGTGAAAAAAATAACTTTTCGCCGCTTATCTTACAAATTTTTCCAATTTTCTCGCCAATTTTTCTCGCCCCGGGTA
>NC_134472.1:26768654-27006154 GCF_964194025.1 Convolutriloba macropyga
CGAAATCACCAATATTTATTTGCAACAAATACATTCGATCATTGAGTACTTTTGAATTTTCTCCCAAACTCTCTTTCCGATGAACTGTCTTCTCCCTACATTAGTTTTACTGAAGCGACTATACTATAAAAAGAGCGATTAGATTTCGGTATATAGTATTGGTAAACTTATTATAGTTAACTCATACAATATTAAGAAATTACAATTGATATAACAGTTTGCCCAGGTCAGAGTTTATCCAGGATGGAATTAATATAATAAAAGTTAAAATCAACAGACAAAATTAGATATCACTTACAATTTGCTCACTTTTTTCTTGCTCCTGAACTTCATCTTCCCAAACATTTATGAGCTCAAAAACAGATCAGGTTGAAATTTCTAAGTTGTCTCACAAATAATAGCTTTTTAGTCACTCTATATGGTACGTATAATAACTCATGAAACTTCGAATTGAATTTTATTTCTATTTGAATGAATAATATAAATGAAAAGAGCAAGGCGAATTGAATAATCCTACTGAAGATTAGCTGCGTGCTAAATTGTACAATCTGCTGTTATTCACAATGCTTGCAATGTCTTCGCTTAAGAAATTTGAAAACAACGTTCAACTTTAAACAATGAGCAATCTAATGAGTAATCTATGTATATTATTTACCCTGGTTTATATATTATTTAACTGTATTGTTTCCGTAATGGTGAGCGATGATAAATAGGAGAAAACAAAACTTGCAAAATAAACGCAATATATTCCCTTAACAAACTGAATCCTGTTAACCGAAAACGACCATTCGAAAAAAATCTCTTAGTCAAGTAATGGAGATATGCCAAATCCAAAAACTTCCAACAATAAAGATATCTAATGTGTTTTGGCTCAACCAGAGAACTTGAAGTTAACTAGTTATGAATTAACCTTTCCGTTTAAACTACTTCACTCTTTCTGTTGAGTTAATTATTCTTTATTTTTTGCTTTTAGTGAATTATAAGTCCGTCGGCTAAGATTCAGGAGTTCAAGATATGAAAAATAATTATTTATGATAAAACCCGTTACAAGTTTTGTGTGTTGAGCTTCGACCTGCACCTTCCGCGGGACACTTGGGCCTGATTTATGACTTTCGAAAACCAATTCTGGGTGTTTGGAGTTGATTAAATTCGTCCAATATGCATGGGCGTCTTGAGTTAGCACCCCGAAATTTCAACGGAGTCTGCTCAAGATGTTTATCAAACCGGCAGAAGAATCAAATTCGAAAAATAAGGGATTACAAAAAAGCGTTGTATGCATGTTTCTATTAAAAATATTCTTTTTTCACTCTCTACATAAATGAAATTAATTTTTTTCTACAAACGGATGCGGAGTATTGAATCGGCCTGTGGATTTCATTTTATGCTTCAAAACTAATGATCAACAAACACATAAATGAAGCTGGCGTGCCGAAAATGTCCATCTTAATTCTAAAAAAATCAGATTACTGCAATGAAACTTTGATGGGTTTAAGGCTTACCTAAAAACAGTTAAAATTTTTTCTGAATTGATTTGCAATACAGACCCTTAGTTTTCTGAAAAAACTCGAAGGAAATTTTGATGGTTACCTTTTCCCCAACTAGTTCACAGCATAAACGAGGAGGAAATTTTGACATAGTTGAACAGTATATCGACTAACCTCTTGTATCAGCTGAGAGTCTCCAAATTCTCTTTTGTGACGTTATTTTTAATCTACTTCAAAAAGGAATCAAACAAATGTAGTGAACTGGAGAGACCTTGAAATCTCAAAAATTGTTACTTCCAACTTGGAAAACAGCTTTCACAGCTTTCACTAAAAAGCATCTAGACGAGTTTTTATCCTAATTGTCCAAATGAAATATCAAAAAATCAGCTTGATGTAACGTATCATCATATTGCATTGCAACCGTTGCGTCATTTTCCACAGCACCTATTCATGTTAAGAGTAAAGTTTCTTGGAAATAATTGGAAATAATTAGAGATCAGTGTGCTGAAAACGGCACAGGCTTTTTTGGATGAAAAATTAAGGGAAATAGCTACTGAAAATAGAACATTTGATAAACAGCGTTCTTTTCATCGGAAACATCTGCTGATAACTTTCCATACGCTTTGTCTCATGAAAAAAGTGAAAAGCACCGAAAAAAAGTTGGATTGATGACGATGGAAAAAAAGAAGAAGGGGAAAAGAGGAAAAAATTAAGGATAAAAATGGTTGCTTTGAAAACCGAATGAAACAAATTTGCATACAAAAAGCAACATGCTCTTGATGTACTGAAGTGTGCTACACTCACTAACACTATTTGATAATCTTAGTGCTATTTTGAGAATTTACGTTATAATGCGTAAAGCACAAACTGGAATTGGACAAAGTCCACTTTAGCGAGTGAACAAATTATTAAGTAGTTTTGAATAAACTACTATATTAAGATCACTAACTTAAACTGAGAATACCAAGACGTGGTATTGTCACGCCACATACAGAACACCAACTTAACCTTGGTAACTCTGTCGATGATGTTATCTCTATCCAATAGGATACAAGAGAACCACGTGTCGATAAGTATAAAAGGAGCTTGCACGCTCAACCACCAGCACAAATTGGTCCCCGATAACTTCTGAATTAAATCATACTCCTGTATTGCTCCCTTGCTTAAATCTCAGCTTACTTGAGATAGATTTTAACTTAGAATATTTTGTGACAAGTTCTTAAATAAAAACTTTCTAAGTCAGAAAATATTAACTTAGCACAATTTTTGAACTCAGTTCTGGTAAGTTCAGTTAAAATTTCTAAATTATAAATTAACATCTCTTAAATTCTATCTAAGTTACAAGTTAACTTAGAATATTTCAACCTCTGCTAACTAGTGCTATCTCACTCTTAATAACTTTAACTATTCTATCCCTTAAGGCTCGGTTCATATTTGATGATGTTTAACATAACTTATTAATTCATATTTGCATTTAACTTTCTTTAATACTTAACTATATACCAAGAGTAGAACTAGGGGTTGAACTCTCAAGCTATACATGAGGTCTCGCGATTAACCCCATCGTTTAAGTATCTAATGTACGGACCAGCAGTATATTGAAAAAAAGGAGAAGAAAGAAAAATGATTACTTTTCAGAACAAAATGTAGATCCGAAAAATAAAAAGCTCAACGGAATTTTTTCATATTTGAAGAGATGTGTATGGAAAGAAACAAAAAACATTAAAAACTTCTCACAGGGCCTTATAGAAAATATTTTTTTCGCGAACATTTTACAAAAACTCGTTGCTGAAAATGAACAGAAACCTAAAATCAAGGTACCGCAGATGATCAACAGTTCATTATTCTGTTCCAAAATTTTCGAGAAAGAAATAGAATTGGTTTAACAGGAGACTTGCTCTAAAATTATTGGGGTTACCATGGCTTGACTAATATCTTCTAGAAATAAACATGTGAAAGAAACATCTGCTTTTATAGCAACAAAGTTGGTACACTTCTTCCACAGAAGCACTTTTAAGGGTTATTTACCTGATATTTTAGGGAGCACAAAAGTGGTACCGCTTCAAAAAGATGGTGAAATTATGAAAAGTCTAAATAAACGCCAATTTTGCAATTACCAACAAATGAAAAGTTTTTTGATAGGCTTATCTATATCAGAGAAGTGCTTGAATGTGAAGCGAAAAACAAATAGCTTTTTTGAACAAACAGAGCACGGTTGATGCCATTTCTAACTTGGTTTAACAAATCTGCCAGGTTTTGACTAACAGGGCCAACACGCCTTGCACCACATTCCTTGATTAAGGAAAGCATTTGAAACCGTTGAGCACAAAATATTGTTGAAAATTCATCATTCTTATAGTTTTCGAAACTAACAAACTAACGGAGTCGTGTCTCTCAGACCTAAAACAGAACTTCAAGACGTTAACACAAAGTGATCCTCTTAATTAGCTCACGAGTATCTCAGGATCTATCCTGGACCAATTTTTCTATATAAATGACATCAATTCACCTATAAGGGCGCAGACTCTATTTTCTATGATGATGTCGCAGTTAATTTAAAGGAAGCAAGAACAATAATTTGTACAAAACAAAAACCAATCAGCACCAGAAAAAGCGAATGAGTTGATAAAAGAGATTAAGTCTTGTCTCAAAGCAAAGAAAACAAAAAACATTCTTATTAATTGTCAACATAATTTTGGTGTTGAGAGAGTCTTCACTACTGAAACTCAAACAATTGAATCTGTTGATTCTGTTAATAACTTCAAATATATATATATATATATATATATATATATATATATATATAAAAATATATATATATTTATATATATATATATATATATATATATATATATATATATATATATATAGATATGTATGTTCATATATATATATATATATCGTTATTGATTTTTTTAAGTTTTCGACAACATGTATTCCATATTAAAAAAGCCTCGTAAATTTTTATGCAATTTTTTCACAGTCTACGACAATTTCTAGCCCTTGTAAAAGGCATCCAAATTTTCCAAATTTTAGTTTAGCCTATTTTACAACAAGTGGTTCTTATCCATGAGTTTAACTTTCCTAAACGTATTAGACAATTATTCTAAAAAAGGATCCTAAACGTATTAGACTATTATTCTAAAAAAAGGATTATTCTAAAGGAAGCAAGAACAATAATTGGTACAAAACAAAAACCAATCAGCACCAGAAAAAGCGAATGAGTTGATAAAAGAGATTAAGTCTTGTCTCAAAGCAAAGAAAACAAAAAACATTCTTATTAATTGTCAACATAATTTTGGTGTTGAGAGAGTCTTCACTACTGAAACTCAAACAAATGAATCTGTTGATTCTGTTAATAACTTCAAATAAATATATATATATATATATATATAAATATGTATATATATATATATATATATATATATATATATATATATAGATATATATGTATGTTCATATATATATATATATATATATATATATATATATATATCGTTATTGATTTTTTTAAGTTTTCGACAACATGTATTCCACATTAAAAAAGCCTCGTACATTTTTATGCAATTTTTCACAGTCTACGACAATTTCTAGCCCTTGTAAAAGGCATCCAAATTTTCCAAATTTTAGTTTAGCCAATTTTACAACAAGTGGTTCTTATCTATGAGTTAACTTTCCTAAACGTATTAGACAATTATTCTAAAACCAACAGAACGCTTAAATAAATTGTCTTCCAAGAACAAAATTATTGATTGCTGGGCATTTTAAGAGAGGAACATAAACGTTACACTGTTAAGTAATTGATGCCAAAGAACTTTTTGAAACAACTGTTTATGGAATCTGCAAAAAAAAATAAAATTGAAACATTTTCATTTTTGGCTCACCTGCAGAGAAAAGCAAAGTTTACAACATGATAGATACTAAAAACGGTTTCAACCAGCAATCGATCGAGTGTGAGCAATGTTTGGAATATAGATTTAAAAACGTTTACGGGCAATTTTAATTATCAAAATTAGGTTTGCAGAAAGGTAAAAAATTTCAATAAGCATGAGACACTGAAACTGGTGCATAATTTTATAGACAATACATTTTGGAAAGTGATAAGTCAATTAGAAGAATTTTTATTTTACTAATTCAAAGATCTTGCTCAGACGTCCTGCTTTTTGACAAATAAAAAATTATTTACGGCTAGAAGCACCTGAAAGTAATTCAGTCAGACCTAATAGTACTCTTAGTTGGTGTGGTTCCACTTTGTACGGTTATTTGTGTAAAAACGTGCTCTTGCATAAATGGTTTGCATTGTAAAACATTTGTTTTTGTTTCTGTGCCAACCAAAAACAGTTTGTTGTCGTCCGACCATTGTAACTGGGAGGAAAAAAAACTCAGATGGGTTTCTTGTTCAGCCATAATTGTCGATAGATATTAAAGTCGAGAGTTGTGAGTGTTATCATTACAAAGCGCGTTCAGCCTATAATCTGGAAATAAGGCATTTTTGTAATTTTTATATTTTACAGGGTTTTATCCAGGTTTGAAGTAAAAAAAGACGTGAAAACTAGACGCAGTTTTGTTGATTTTTTTCACTTCTGTATTTTGTGCCTATAGTTTTTTTTGAATACCTTTAAAAAGTTTTTATAAAGTGTTAATGGTTTGTTTTCTCAAGATAGAATGGTCTTGATGATTTTTTTCATTTAATTTTTGCCTAAATTGTTGCTACATATTTCCAAAATTTAGAATTTTTCATCAAAAATAGCAAGAAGTAAAATTTTTATTCAACTTTGCGTAAATTTGACGGCAAACAACACCTAAAAATTCCTAACAGAGTCTGCTTCAACTTAACAGTGGACTAGTTTTTTTCTCAGCTTTCTACCAAATTATTGATAGGTCACATATCACTTTATTGATGTTCAGGACTTAAGCAGGATTGAAGATTAATTTTTAAGGAAATATGTTTTGGTTTTAACGGCTTCAACGCCGTCTTCTGGAGGTTAATGAATTTTTTTTCACTTATGTCTCTGATTGCCTTACTTCTTGTCGTGGTATGCGAAGTCCTGAAAAAAAAGAATTCTCAATGAATTGAAATATTATGCTTATGTTGATTTGCTTTTCATAGAAATCACTAGATTCCTATTTGCAAAAATATCATCGTTTTGTAAAATTTACGGTGTTTTAGGCAATTATTATTAACTTTCAGCAAAATTTGCGAAGCATTTTATTTGGTCCAATGTGTACTTTTCAGGAAATTATGCTATTTATGAATTTCTAAATAGAAATTAACAATAATAAACTGTTGCCAGAGGAGAAACAACAACGGAAGTAATTTCTTTGACAATTTTAGCGGAGGGAAGAATTATATACTGAAAAGGGTTTTTTGTTGTCAATTTTGGTCGACCGATATTTTCATCGGAGAGAGTTGAGACCTTTATCACTAGAAAATCTTCGGAATGTGGAAATAAAAATATTTTTTTATTTTTGTATTATACAGGGAGTTATTGAGTTTTAAAATCTTGTAGATAATAGAGGGGTTTCCATTTTTTTAAATCTTATTTTCCGGAATATTTTACTATAGTTATTGTTAGTTTTGCTGAGCTATGTCAATTCTTAAAAAAATTGCAGTTGGTTTATTTTCTAAAGACCTAAGCCTTTCGATTAAAATTTTTTGTCCGATTCCTGGCTCAAATTGTTGCTACGTTTTTTAGAAAATTTCAGTCTTTTTTCGTTGAAATATCAAATAAGCCACTTTAGTCAACCTCGCTTAACTTTGCCGAAACTTAACACATAAGGGTTGCTGACACAATTGGGTTCAACTCAGGAGATAGCTAACTTACCTGACCCCTCTATGAAAGTTCTCTTGGTAGGAAATTTTTGCCGTTTTTTAGCCAAAAAATATCGACAATTATACAAACAAGATCAATTTTCTTTGATATATGAACTTTTAGCCAAATTTTCTATATCCATTAAACGGGGAACCATTGGGTGTTCTCAACGCGCAAAGAGTAATAGCAAGGCTTGTTTGGGTCCGAATGGAATGTGGAATTTGATAACCCAGAAATAATCTGGATTGCAATTATTGGCTGTCCTCTTTTTTTTTTCAAAAAAAAATTATTTACTTTCTTAAAATACAGAACAAAAAAATTCGTATCAAAGCTCAAAACTAAAAACTGTAAAATGTTTCAACTGCAATTGCCAGTTAACGTTTTTTAGTTTCGCAGTCGAAAACTTTTTGTCGCTTTGACTTTAAAACCTATTTGTTTTCAAACTAAACAAGGCATTTTGGAGCTTTGCCAATTTTCGTTTATTTTTGGTAAACTTGCAGCCTAATTCAGCAAAGACAGACTGAATCTTCAACTTAATCAAAATTCAATCTACATGGCTGCATTACTTTCAAAAAAAATTGTTTTGTCTTCAAAACTGCTCATTTAACAAAACATTTTGATTTGGAGATTTGGATTTTTCAGGTTCTACTTTTTTACATTATCAAATTATTTTTAACTCAATTTTCATTTTATTGGTGTTCTAAAAGTAGGCCCTATTGATTTTGTGAATTTATAAAAAAAATTAGATTATGGTGTGAATGACATGTTTTTCTCTACGAAATTGTTATTGCATTTACTTCAATTTTGTCTTTAATTTCCTTTCTTCTTTCAGTCCTATGAGAATTCCTGACAAAAAAACGTCCCAAGGGTAGGTACTCTTAATACAGAGGAAACAATTTCAGACTATATCAGGAATTACTAGCTGTTACGTTTCGTTCTTAGCTGGCAGTTTTCATGACTTGAACGAAAACTTTTTTAAAAGATTCTTTTTTCATATCCATCTTCTTCTTTTTTTGCCTAATTGTAACGAATAACAAATTATGTTGTGTCGCAGGTCTCAGTAGTTTCTGTGGGGTAATAAGCAAGCATATTTAGGTTTTTCAATTCACACGTTATAGATTTTCATACTTTTGAAAATAATTGTTTCCAAAAATAATTCTTATATCTTTTTGCCTTTTTGTTACCCAGTCTCAATAAAAACTAGTGGCATATCGTTTTGATGACAATAAAAAAAACGTTTGAATAAAGCTAGTTTTAGAACCGTTTTGTGGTTTTAACGGCTTGAAATACAAAAAAATCTGTTTTTTTCCAAATACAAAATACTTTTTTTGACGTATTTTTTAAGAAATTTTGTGTTTGAGTTTAGTTTTGTAAAGCTGTAGCATACATTGATTAAAAACAGGTTTCACTGGTTTTTGTTGGAGGAGTGAAGGAAGCCTTCTAATGACTTGAATTGATAGCTGATGTTTTTCATAACTTGAAAGAATATTGTGTTCAAAAATTTAAAAATTCTTATCTTTATGTCTTCTGTTCTTTTCTCTCCTTATTCATTAATTATCTATTTTCGTTTATTCCAGGTCGAAAATTTTAGAAAATAAAAATTTTACAGGACAAATATTTCAGTGTCGGAAAAAACGCTGTTAAATATAGCTAAAGTCCTCAGCGAAATGATTACGTATATAACGGGTTTGACAACGGTTTTACGAACTTTTCTCTTTTTGATAGTTGTCTTTAATTGACGTTTTTTTTGTTAACGTATGACATTGTTGGATAAAAGACAAATTTCAGGGCCCCCATATGGACGATTAATTGAACACAATTAGTAAATTTGTTGTATTAAATTTTCTTTAATAAACAGTATTATTTAAATCTACATCTTCTGCCCTTTTCTATCTATTTGATTCCCTGTCTCATTAATTATAGGTCACCTATAACGTTGCTGGCATATAATACAGGTAGAAATTAACTTTGGTATTGATTCAAATGAATCCATTCTGATTCAAAGACTTCAAAGTTCGCTTAACAAAAAGAAGTATATAGATTTTTTTGTTTTTGTCTGTATTTGACGTTCTTTTTGTAATCATAGGACATATTCTGATAACAAATCGTCTCAATGGTTTTGTTTAGGAGAATAATAAACTCATTTTTTTTTATTTCAATGTATGTCTGATCTATGTCATGACCATTAAATTAAAATTAAATGTTTTCGAAAAATACAAATCGTGGTTTTTAACTTTGCTCTTTTCCTGTGTACCTGTTACCCCGTCTCAATAATGAGTGGTCACATATCTATTTATTGGAGTTCACAAAACATGCAGCGAGTTTTTTCTCACTCTTAGGGAATATATAATGCTTTTAACGGCCTTGACACATTTTTCTCCCAAAATGGATTTGAGTTTATGTTCTTTTTCTGTATTTGTTGTTTTTATGTTGTCGCATGAAAAAAAAACTCTGAATAATGACTAAGTCCAATTCGTTATCTTATGGAGATGAAAGTGATCTTATTACATACGTATTTAATGATTTCAATTGTTGTTTTTGTCTAATTGTAACCGAGTCTCATTAAGGACTGGTTCCAATTGTTTTCTAATGAAGAACAACAAACTAGTTATTTTGTTTGTTCTTTTTCTGTATTTGTTGTTTTTATGTTGTTGCATGAAAAAACTCTTAATAATGACTTAGTCCATCTTCTTATCTGATGGAGATAAAATTATCTTATTACATACGTATTTAATGATTTCAATTGTTGTTTTTGTGTACTTGTTACCAAGTCTCGCTAAGGACTGGTTCCAATTAATTCCTAATGAAGATCAATAAACTAGTTATTTGGTTTACTTGGGTTTTATCTGCCGCTATTTAGACATTGTTACTAATCTTTTCTACTTATAGATATCGAGTTTGGGATGCTATTAAAGTTTTTTGTTGTAATTTGATTTTGTTCGTCTTGCCTCGTATTCATATCAATGAAAAATCTCCACGGTCTTGTGAAGCGGTTTTTTCGTCCACTGAGTGATTTGAGTTGGACACAATTTTTTCAGTTCAAACACTATTTGTTTTCGAAAAATACTTTAATATTTAAACGTTTTCGATCTCATCCTCGTTTGGTAGACAATGAAGCCAAAATGTGGATTAGCGGGGTCGGAACATTTTGTGCGAACGCACATTACCCAGCCGCCCTGTTATTATTATTATTATGTTTAAACATTATGTACACATTTTTGTTATTACGTCTGCTTAAGTGTGAATGGACATATAGAAAAGGCTGACAAAGCAAAAAATCCGCTGCATATAGTGTAAATTTCGACCAAAGTTGCTTTTTTGCTTTTTTGAGTAACAGGATTTGTAAAGGCGTCTACATTTTTAATTTTTTTTTATTTTTGCAAAAATGGTTGTCAATCTATTATAACGGGCACTTAGTTACGATAATTAATGACCTTCTCAGAAGGGAGCTTAACATTAATTTTGGGCCTGCCTAAATTTGGTCTATATAGGACGGAGGGCTCTACTTTGCTATTTTTCCATGCATAATATTATGCCGAATGTCATGTTTTCTTAAGAAACAGGTACGTCAAATATGCTTTGAACTCGACAGTGAAAAGCAGATTTAATTAATCTGGAATTTTTACCATCATACTAAGCTAGTTTCACGCTCTTACTGAAGATAATTTTGTAAACAATTTTGTGTATATTTGGCTGGCATAACAGGTTTGATTAAATCGCATTGCTTAGATAAATTCAACTGGTTCAGATTTGAAGCACAAATATTGATGCTATTTATATAGTAAACGTCATATTCTACTATCATCAGCTTTTCTTCAAATTCATTACTCAGCGCTAGCCATTTTGCTGAATTGTAAGCGATCACTGGAAAAGATGACCGCTTTCACAGAAATGACGAAAACGTTCTGCGAACGACAAAAATGGTTTATAAATAGGAGTCAACTCCAATCTGGAATCACAATATTTTACTTTTTCAAACTTTTATTACATCTGTTTGCAAACAATACTTTGAAATTCTGTCAAAAACCGACGCGATTGTTCGGAATCAAAGTTTTGAAAAACATTCTATAAACAATCAATAACTTTGTCTCTTAGCAAACTCAATTCACTTACCAAATCAGAAATGCCTTTTGAAGACTCACAAGTTCAAGCTCTTGTAATTGACAATGGATCTGGAATGGTCAAAGCGGGCTTTGCAGGAGACGATGCCCCTAGAGCTGTGTTCCCCTCAATCGTGGGTCGACCCAAGTACAGTATGATAATGCCTGGCATGGGATTCAAAGAGACATACATTGGAGAGGAAGCCCAGCAGCGAAGGGGAATTCTAACCCTGAAATACCCAATCGAGCATGGAATCGTCACCAATTGGGATGATATGGAAAAGATCTGGCACCACACTTTCTACAACGAACTCCGTGTAGCTCCTGAAGAACATCCAGTTTTGTTGACTGAGGCTCCTTTGAACCCGAAATCCAACCGAGAAAAGATGACCCAACTCATGTTTGAGACGTTTAATGTACCGGCGATGTACGTCGGAGTCCAGGCTGTCCTGTCGCTTTATGCGTCCGGAAGGACCACTGGTTGTGTTCTGGACATCGGGGATGGGGTGTCGCATACGGTGCCAATCTACGAAGGGTACTCGTTGCCTCACGCCATTCAGCGTATGGATTTAGCTGGTCGGGATCTCACGGATTATCTGGCTCGCATTATGATGGCGGGTGGATACAGCTTTGTCACCGGCGCTGAGCGAGAGATCGTCCGGGACATAAAAGAGCGACTTTGCTACGTTGCAGGAGATTTTCATGCAGAATCGAATCATGCTGCAATGTCTAACAAACTCGAGAAAGAATACGAGTTGCCGGACGGTAATGTGATCAGAATCGGCGATGAGCGATTCCGATGTCCGGAGGCATTGTTCAAACCCGAATTCCTCGGACGAGAATCCGGTCAAGGAGTTCATGAAATGACATACAAGGCCATCCAGAAATGTGACGTCGATATAAGACGGGATCTCTTCATGAACATGGTGCTTTCTGGAGGAACTACAATGTTTCCAGGACTTGCAGGCCGCCTTCAACAAGAGCTCTTCTTTTTGAACAACGAACGCGCCAGGGTAAAGGTCATTGCACCCGATGAAAGGAAATACAGTGTGTGGGTTGGAGGATCAATTTTGGCCTCGCTCACTTCGTTCGAGCAAATGTGGATTTCAAAGGAGGAATATGACGAAAGCGGACCTGAAATTGTCCATCGAAAATGTTTCTAACTTTTTAAGGAATATTGATGCAATCTTATGTTGTTTTATATTTACAATTTTGATATCATTACTTTTTTAATTTAGACTTTTTCTTTTGAAATTTTAATTTTGTGATGAAATGAAGAGAAAGCAGACAAAATCGTTTGGTTAAAGATTCGGTTAAACTTTCGGAGGCATACTCTTGGACAAGAACATGCTAAAGAAAAATTAGTTTTTCGCAACCAATTTAGCAGCCAATCAAAGAATTTCGTTTATTTTTTATCTCATAAATCTCGAGATTATGGTAAACAATTCTGAAAAAAAAATTATAATGTTCCTTCAGAGAGGTCCTTGATGTTCAAATCTCTCCTCTTAAAAATGAACCCTGAAAGTTTTGTATATTTGACGGGTTGATCACTTTCAATGGCATGGACAAAATTCCGCAAAATGTTTGCTCATTTTGTCAGTAATTTGCCTCTAATAAAACAGTTGGATGAGTACACAAGGCTCATTGACACGTGTGAGCTAACCAAAAAGGTGCTAAAAGTATATATAAGGGTGAAACACTTCTACACCCTAGGGTCTTAAGCTGACAAACTTGGGTGCCATATTTATAATCTCTTTGTTTATTCTTCTTTAAGTCATCATCTTTCATCAACAATACTTTAAATAAACAAAACTTTTTCAAAATGTTTCAACTGTCTTGAGAAGTTTCTTTAAAATACTACATAAAAAGGTGCTGATTTTATTCAAAAATTGGAAACCTGAAATATTGCTTCAAAGCAGACTATCCATGTCTAGGCCTCGACTTTGACTACAAGGACTCCGACTTGGCCCTTAATTGACTAAGATTTACAGTCAAGCTTCCTACTTAAAGTCGAGGAGTAGTCTTTTTAAGGGTCGAGCCCAAATTTTTTCATGGTAGATTTGGGTTAAACCTTGTCTTTTCAAGGGTCGAGAAACAGCACTTTAATAGTCGAGCTCAGGACAATTCATCGGTCGAGCATGCTCTTTTCAGACAAAAAATTTTCCATTAGTCCTCTTTTTTGCAAATTTCAATTTTGTCTTCATTTTTGTGCTTCTCTATATTCTACTTTCTCTTGCGTTCTGAGCCAAAAATCTGATGAGCCATGACTCATGATCTAACATAATTTGACCCAGTTTTTATAACTCGGTTTTTAATTCGAGCAAAAGTTTTTCAAGATAATTTTGGGTTCAGCTTAAGTCCAGAGTGATAAATTTTAGTCAAGCGAAAGTTGAGTATCCTAGCATGGTTCGAGAAAAATTTGAGCGCAAATATTTTGTGTAGAGCCCAGTTGCTCACTAAAGTCGAGCCAAAAACATTTCATGGATCAGTTGGGTCGAGCACGGTCTTTTCATGCCACTTTTCGGTCGGGCTTGGCCTTTTCATGAGTCGAGGTTTAACACTGATTATAGTGTGGGACAAGTACATGCTGCTGATCGTGTGCATAAATATTTTTTTTTTGACAAGTTCCAGTTTCAAATTAACATTTTAAACGACTGATGATGAGTAATTCTGTTTATATTTTCCCTCACTTTAGAAAATTGACTCCGTTCGCTGCTAGCATCGGGCTCAGGAGACTCCTGAAAATCGCAAGAAACTTTTTTAGCCCAACAGCATGGTTATTTTTCTTAAAATTTCCAGCAAGCGTTGAAAGCTCTTAAACTGCACAGCTGCAGCTGAAACAGTTTATAAGCAGCATATCAAATTCCCAATCAAGCAGAATTTTATCGCATCAAGGAAATACTAATTTTGAGAACAAGATACTGCATGTTTAGAGATGTCAAGGAATTTGGAAAATTTAATGGCAGTAGAACATAACTTGGTTGTTTACACATGAAATTTTATATTTTAGAAACTCTCAATAAATCAATTGCGAGACGTAAAGAAAGCATTGGCTCAGAGCAAGAATGAGCAAGAACAAAAATTTGGGAGTTTGACTTTTTCTCCACCTTTTTCACTGTCATAAAAGAAGAATAAATTTGCTGTTTGACGTCTTCGATAAATGCTGAATTATACTTCAAAAAAAAAATCGAAAGAATAGTCATTTAGTTTCTGTGTTGTCAAAATCCGCATTGCAATACGACTTTAAAATCTCTTAAACAGGAAAATGAAGCTGTGGTCACAGCTAGGAGAAACAGGTTTAACTCAAATTGATCTTTCATTACACTGGTTAGCTTTTACTCCAATTTATTCGATTGTTCGCAAAAAATTAATAGAAAATTAGGTGTTTTTTAATCGACTTTCCTCATTAAAACCCTTGCAAAAAATGCAAACAAATTATCTCGAGTTAACTGTAGAAAAAGATAATTTAAAGTGCCCACCATATTTCAAATTTTCAACTCATTGTTTACATAAATGTCATTTCGTTGCTAAGTTTTTTCAAAAACTGACGTAGAGCTTTTGGTGCCATTGTGCTACTTCCATTTGCCCCATTGCAATTAGGATATTAGTTAAGGATTGTTCCTATTTGAGGGCATTAGAAAAGTGTCACTTTTTCCACTGACAGCCCCAATCTTAAAACATGTCAGCGAGTCATTGTCCCGAAAAATCAGATTTTCAAATCGAAATACCGGGTCATTACCTTCTTCCGGGTCCGAGTATTTAACGACCCGGAATGACGATCCCCCCGACGACGTTTTGTTGAGTGATAAGTCCACGACCTCACCCCGGCCACCAATGCAAAATAGACGAGAGCAGACAAGTGCAATATTTGACGCAAAGAATTAATAATTACCTGGTAATGTCAGGTTACATCAATTTTTTTAAATAGTTTGGTTAATTTAGGTTTTGCTCATATTTTAAAATTGGTTCAACAATGATGTATAAGATTAAAGGAATATTAATCTTTCTTCACAACTTGTACTTTTTCATAATAGTTTTGAATCGTAGCGCTCTTATCGCAAATAACACAATTTTATCAAACCTATTCACATAAAAATTAGGGTGTTAAGACAGTTTACCCGATTCTATTCTACCCAATGCCATTAGACCCAACTTGCCATTTTATGGTCTTTCGGCCTAATTCAACAATTCTAACAATCATAGTTCTAATTTCTATATGTCTGTGAACTTTAATTTATGCAGGGGGAAGCGGTTCCCATTTAGAATATTTCAACAAATCAAAGCTCCGTTTCTAGAGTAGGGGTGAGCACAATGCGCAAAAAAACTGTCCCCATTTATAAAGTAGGCATAAATGAAAGCAACTCAAAAGACAGGTTGTATGATAAAACTTTTAATTATATGTTAGAGAAAAGTTCTGGGAGGCCTATAAAATCTCTCGCTTCGTGCTTTTAGATAAATGAGCAAAGTATGAAAAAATTTCTATATATTGAACCAATTGAACACATTTTTCTTAATTTCAATTATCCCCCCTGGTTATCTTGGAAAACTGAATGCAGTTTATCTCGCAAAAAGCCTAGAATTCCTATAAAACTCTTTAAGTGATCACATTTTAACGGCGATCAAGCTTAAAAATTCATTAACAACAGAAAGAAGGTCTTAAAGCGGCGATAAAAACTTCAGGCTCAAATAAAAAATAGGCTCAGCTAAGCAATAGTAGTTTGTAAACGGCAAAAGTCTTCCTAATTACGCAATCGGATGTCACAGCAGAATCTAAGCGGCAGTGCTTGTCACCCAATTTCGTTAAAATTTTCCTGTGTAAAAACGAGCTCAACAAGTTGAAGTTGTTTTTTGTCGACATTTTCCACAAATTTAGGAGGAACTTTTTCCACCTGAGAAAAATCGTTCTTAAACAAATTAAATAGCAGAGAGCAAAATTTAAGAAATTTTTTTAGCTAAGGAGCTATTTCTCGATAAGGAGCCATTGCCATTATAAATAGGTAGGACCATAAACTAGGACAATGGCTCGTTATTGCAAAATCAGTCCACTAGCTTACTTTAGTTTTTTATTTACTTCTCTGACTTTTGGTTTGTTTTGGGAAAAATGCTCTCAGGTCGCTTTGGAGAGGTCGTTACGATCAATGCAAGTGATATATTGTAACTGAATTCATACCTATAGCATTTACCTAAAAGAAACGCAATCAACAAGACGCAAATTAAAATGGACGACAGCGGATAATGTTTCAAATCGACGACAGTTGCATGCGTTCTCAAAGTCTATTATCCCGATAAATATCTAGTTTATTACTACTTTATATCTTATTTAGTCACAATTGCTTGATTTAGGTGTCCCTAAACACAAATCGCTGATTACAAAGCCAGCTTTTTTCCACATTGTAGGTGTTTAGGGATTTTTTTTACTAGTGGTTAAGCAAACTGCTGGAACAAAAATTTTGGTTCGTTAGATTGCTCTGAGTAATCAATAATATTGCAGCCATGTCTTCGCTCAGTGTCATTATCTCTGACTAAATCTTGGAAATTCTGTTTGTTTTTGTTAGCTGCCGACTGAATCTCTTCTCAGCTGATTGGAGTGCCTAATTGCGGCTTGCTTTTGCTTTTTTCGGTTCAAGCGGCATTTGCATATCTATTTTTTCAAGGAATTGCATATTTTTATTTGTTTTGCTGGCTTTTTGCTGTTGATTCGTTCCATTTGGATAGATTGGCGCCTTTGGCACTCTCTTCATCTGGTTATGCAGCAAATAGTCGTCAACTGTTCGGGTCATTAGACTAAATGTGATTGCTGCTCTCCAACTTATGACAATGAAAATTTTACACAGCCCAGTTCGTATTAGCGATTTCAAATATTTCCGGTCATTCCGGATAATAATTTTTTGCTGTTAACTTTTATGAGTTGCGTTATCGACTATACTGTAGCTTAAATTTTCATTAGCAGTTCTGTTTTTGATTGGTTTTTAGTCTTAGTTTTTGAAAAATAGACTGAACTGAGTTTGCGACAGATGACAAAAAACGAGATCTCTTTTTGGTATACCAGTTCAATCCGACATCGGAAAAGAATCAAAGACATAAATAAATGTTTCAGGGCTGTTTCAATAAAAAAAATTCAAACTTCTGTTCTGTTTTGTTCTACTCAATCACAATTTGCATAACCGTTTGGTAGAACAAATGCGAGCTCAGTTACTGGTCTTTTGTAGACTCAATCGTTTTTGTGATGATTCAATTACAACATCAGACACTTTCTTGGTCTCCGTAACACAACATAACTTATCATACCCTCACTGCTCACTATCTTGAGTAAAGCAAACGAGTTGGGCTTTTAAGAGGTTTTATTCTTTTATATTGCCACTTTTGCCGAATAACCGAAGTTGTCAAATTGGTTGCACGAATGTGATCCCAAATAACATTTGCATAGTCTGTCAAAAGAACCTACTTTTTTTTCCGCGCATAGTAAATAGGGTACGTTGCTTAAAATTCTGCTGGTTGTAAGGCCTAGTTGCGGCTTGCTTTTCCTTTTCTTGGTTCAAGCGGCGTTTGCATTTCAGTTTTCTCAAAGAATTGCATATTTTTGTTTGCTTTGCTGGCTTTTTGCTGTTGATTCGTTCAATTTGCATAGATTAGCACCATTGGCACTCTCTTCATCTGATAATGCAGAAATTTGTCGTCAACTTTTCGGGTCACTAGACCAAATGTGATTGCTGCTCTCCCACTTATGACAAGGAAAACATTAAACAAACCAGTTCGTATTAGCGATTTCAAATCTCTCCGGATGTTAAATTTTTGCGGTTGACTTTTATGAGCTGTGTTATCCACTATACTGTAGATTAAACTTTCATTTCCAGTTCTGTTCATGATAGTTTGTTAGTCTTAGTGTTCCAAAAGTTGACTGGACTGAGTTTACAACATATCACAAAACAACGGGATCTCTTTTGGCATACCATTTCAATCCGATATCAGAGAAGAATCAAAGACAAGAAATATGCTTCACGGCTATTTCAATAAAAAACTAAATTTCAGATTTGAGTTCTGTTTTGTTCTATTCAATCAAATTTTGCATAACCGTTTGGTAGTACAAATGCGATCTCAGCTTCTGGTCTTTTGTAGATTCAATCGTTTTTGTGATGATTCAATTCCACCGTCAAACTTTTTCATGGTTTCCGTAACGCAACATAGTTATTCATACCCTCATTTCCTACTATCTTGAGTCAAGCAAACAAGTTGGGCTTTTAAGAGGTTTTATTCTTTTATATTGCCACTTTTGCCGAATAACCAAAGTTGTCAAATTGGTTGCACGAATGTGATCCCAAATAACATTTGCATAGTCTGTCAAAAGAACCTACTTTTTTTTCCGCGCATAGTAAATAGGGTATGTTGCTTAAAATTCTGCTGGTTGTAAGGCCTAGTTGCGGCTTGCTTTTGCTTTTTCTTGGTTCAAGCGGCGTTTGCATTTCAGTTTTCTCAAAGAATTGCATATTTTTGTTTGCTTTGCTGGCTTTTTGCTGTTGATTCGTTCAATTTGCACAGATTGGCACCTTTGGCACTCTCTTCATCTGGTCTTGCAGCAATTTATCGTCAACTGTTTGGTTCACCAGACCAAATGTGATTGCTGCTCTCCCACTTATGACAAAGAAATCTTTACACAACCCAGTTCGTTTTAGCGATTTCAAATCTCTCCGGATATTAATTTTTTGCGGTTAATTTTGTGAGCTGTGTTATCCAATATACTGTAGCTTAAACTTTCATTACAAGTTTTGTTCATGATCGTTTTTTAGTCTTAGTGTTCGAAAATTAGACTGGACTCATAGTTATTCATACCCTCATTTATTATTATCTGGAGTCAAGCAAACGAGTTGGGCTGTTTAGAAATTTCATTCTTTTATATTGTCACTTTTGCGTAATAACCAAAGTTGTCAAATTGGTTGTACGAATTTGATCCCAAATAAAAATTGTATAGTCTGTCGAAAGAACGTTTGTTGTTCCACTTATAGTGATTAGGGTATGGTGCTCAAAATTTTCGCGCACATGATAATTAGGTGTTGTAAACATTCGTGTTACCAAGCTGAAAGTGATGGTGAGGCTAAGTTTCCAAGTCATTCAAATCTCAACTGATCGGTATAAATTGTCTCGCCTTCAATGTCTGTACAACAGAGTACTTCGTTTTTGGAACAATGTTCCGGGTGACTGATAGGTTCCACCACACCGCATACTTTGCATTCTTTTAATTTCTTGCGAACCGCTCCCACGCTCTTCTAAAGTAAGATACTGCAGGTGGCTTGAACTACCTTCTGACTCTTCTTTTTGTAGTACGAGTTCTGCAATCCCTCTTTTATTTCTTGTTGCAAATTTTTCTGCAAGGTCTCTTTCAGCTTCAACCAAAGATGAGGAGCCCTGTGGATGATCATTGTTTTCGACATTCGTCTTTGTGCAACAAATTGCATAATCGCCTTGAGACAAAAATCTGTATCCAACCAGCTGCACTACCTCTACATATAACACTCTGACGGCTCAACACGTATTTAGATTATTGCAATTCAGTTCATTTTCCTTTATTCATAAAAGAAAGGCAAAAATAGTCCAATCAAGCATTTTCGAAGACTAGTGAGGCGTTTAAGCACTCGATGGTTAATCTTCCATTAGATCCATCTTTTGTTTTCTGTCTTTTTTAGAAATCAATTTGATCAAGGAGCATTTTGTATGCCCAAGTATTAAATCTGTTGTTGACAAACGTTCCTCACATGCTCAGTGCATTCGTGTTATGGGTCTTCAGCCCATTTTGCCTAGATAACTCAACTACATTATGTTTCTAATGCATCAATTGTGGAGGCTTTGTTTTGAAGTGGATTGGGTGTTCGCTGTTCTGCCTTTGGCTCAAACTGTAGGATTTTGCTGGCTTCTAGATTTTCCATTTCAACTTTCAAACACTCAATTTCTTCAGCAACTGTTCTTGCTGCAGTAAATTGCATAATATAGACTTTGTTTTTCTTACCCTTCAAGCATTACTATAGGTGTTGTTGGTTCATTTTTGCTAAATGCTTGCTGTGCGTATGCCTTTCTATCTACTGGCCAATTGTGTTTTCTTCTTTGTTTCAATAGAATTAAAATTTTTTCTTCATCTAGTGTAAAGAACATTGATGCGCTTATGTAATCTTCTTTTGAGGCACTTCCAATTACATATATTAAGTCAGTTGAGTACTTCGTCGTTTCAAAAAATAGTTATGCTACTCTTCACATCGTAGCTTCAGATGCGTCAGCGAACACATAAGGTCTAGTTTAGTTGCTCACTCTTTTGATGTATCCTGTTTCAACTAGAACTGGAGTTTATTGTTGTTTAACCCACTTCAGAAAATCTGTTTGTCCCAAAGCTGCATTTCAAGGACCCAATGCTGCCACTACTTTATTCAAGTGCCATTCAAAAGTCGTCTTGTATTAACGCTGAAAGCCGCACAGTGCGATTAGTCAAGTATTGACAATACTAGTCAGAGAACTTTCCTCTGAGTTATTGTTGTTTCACCTCCTTTTTGGTACTTCTGCAGACTTTTCGTCAGAGCAAATTATTGCAATCCAAGTACAGAAAAAACTTCTGGATTGAGCTTGCCCTCGAATTAGTTCCTGTATCTGATTAAATTCAAGTCTTCTGGGAATGCTTTGGAAACCGCATCGTTATTGCTTATCCACTTCATCATCTCAAATTCATGTTCAGAGAAGAGGTGGTAAATCATAAGAAACTTCAATTACACATTCTGTCCATGTAAGTGTAATTGATGTATGCCATTAACTTTTAATCTATGTGCACCAGCTGAGCGTTTCATCAAAGGACTCTTCTTCCACAAATTCATCAAAGATTGAAACCGTTGATTCACAATCAGTGAAAACATTTGTGTTCAGCCTGTTACAATGGCACTGTACTGATACAATGTCTTTCTGAGAAACGCTCGTAAATTACTCTGATTTTTTGTTGCTGCGCCTGATTTGACTCCTTGAATGTCCTAATCCATTCGTTTTTGGCTTTGGCTTTCTGTTGTGCCTCTTGGTACATCATTTTATAACGTAAGAGCAAATAATTTTTGATTGTCTTTTTTTCAGACAGCCATAGCATAAGTTTTGTGAAGTTTTTCTCCTTATTTCTCCAGAGAGCACAAAAAAAACTGTCCAGAGTACCCCGTTCAAAATAATGCTGATTTTCTCTTGCCTGTAAGAAGAGTTTTCAAAGGGCTCATTTACCCTAAGGCTGTTATTGGTTATTGACCAACTGGAGCAATGAACACATTAGAGTGTTCTGAGCATTCCATATACTAGACTACTTCAACCATTCCAAAGGGTTTCCATCAAAATTTATCAATTTCAGCCATGTTAGGTTACTGCCAGCTGATCAACCACTGTTTCATTGTAAACCAGCTATAGGTGTAGGTTCCTGGTCTTCATCGCTCAATCAACAGTCGCATCACATTTTCTAATGTGAGAGGACACTATGCCTTTTCGGTTCACGGGTTTCATCGAAACGTCGAAACGCTCCTTCACCAAACTGGCGCTGCAAAGTTTTTTTTCAGCAGCCCAAATTTAGATATCTGTCTTCTTTACCAGCCAGTTAAAAAGTGACTTGTCCCGCACACTGGTTAAATGGGAATTTTATGCCTTTCATGCCTTTTTTTTCACTCTGAGCTTTAGCTCAAAACTGGCATTTGTAGCTCTAGTTTTCAAGTTTTAAAGCCGTGCCCTTTCTATTCGCAGTGTTGTCTCCATTTCGACGCCAAATTTTTTTATTTGTTAATTGAGCTTTCGGTTTGCTGAAGTTTAACGTATCTCGACCGTTGGCGTTTGTTCCGTTTTGTAACGTTTCGTTGCTGTCATCCTACTTGTCATTCATTGCTTCTTGTTGTTTGCTTTGCAGTGCTCTCATTGTTCATTATCAGTCTTTGCTTATAAATGCGATCAAATGATAGCTCAAGTACCTTCTGCACTCTTTTGTTAGCTTTAGGGAGCAAATTTGTCTTGTAGGGAGCAAGCATGTTTACCCAAATTAGTTCTTTCTGGATTTCTTCTTCTTGTAGATCAACCTGCTTGCAGTGAGTTTGATTGGTCCATCTTAGTCTTTAATTATTTTTTGAACAAGGCTTCCTTTGGAGTTAACTTCTTAAATCAAACTTTTAAAGTTCTGGTTGTATCTGCCAATTGTTGACTGAACCTGCTTTCAGTTGACTATAATTACTGGTTGCTGTTGGATTTTGATTTGCAATTTCAATTCAAGCAGTGTTTGCGTCTCTATTTTTTAAAGGCTGTTTTCGATTTGCATTGCTTGTATTTTCCTGTTGTTTCGTTCGGTTTTTCTTAGGTAGCCCATTTGGCGCTCTCTTCTCCAAGTGAGACAGCAATGTGTTTTCAAATGTCCGGCTAACTGAGCCAGTTTCTAACGTCTGCTCTCCCAATTATGACAACAAACATTTTCAACGCAAAATTTGTTTTAGCGGTTGTGAATCACTCCGAAATATACTTCTTTGTTGTTAACTGTTGTGAATTGTGTTATCCCCTATACTGTAGACAAAATTTTCACACCATTTCAGTTTATGACAATTCGATAATAATTGTCATTTTACAAAATCAGATTGAACTGAATTTAATACAGATCATCAAAATGAGATCTCTTTTTGCTTACCAGTGCAATCCCAAATGGAAGACAAAGATATATGTTTTTTACGTAATTAGGAAAAAAAATTAAAATGTGCGTATCAGAATTTAAGTCTGATGAATTTCAATATGCTTTGTTTTTGTCATTTTAATTAGATCACAATTATTGGTTTTGAATGAATTTGTGTAGTTTTTCTTTTACTTCTCGTTCACTAATGCTTCCACTGTGGCTGTCAATATTCAATCTACGATCGGTTAAAGATCCAAAAACGTCACTTTCTCAAGCAAAATTGATTTCAGGAGTTGTTCCATAGCATGTCAAATATCCATAGAATACAGCTAATACAGGTCAGGAATTTGATGTGAAATTGAAGTAAAAGTTTGTTTTTAACTATATCGTACTCCAACATGTGTGTATGACGTCATATATTTAAATTGAGGCGAGAGTTCTTTGCTTAAGATGGGTTAAAAACTAATGAAATCCAGTCTTCCCACAGAAGCATCCATAGTTAACGGAACTCACAAAAGTTCAGCAACAATTTATGCAAAAACCGCAGGCAATTGTTCTCATCCGCTGTGGGATGTAATCGAGAATCAAGGTCCGAGAACTCTGACTAAAGGGCTTTTTAAGATTTTTTATGCATTAATTAATTTCGGCTGTCAGGACCTTTCTTAATTTGCGGAATTTGAATATCGTTTAAATAAACCATTCCAATAGAGCAACTTCTGCAATATCTGTTTTTCAAGCCCATTTTTTGGTAATTTGAAGCAATATGGTAGCAAGCTCTCCCTTTTCCAGATTTGTTTTTGTTTATGAGTGTTTGTTGTGGCAAAAACCACTGTTTCCCGAATGAAACATTTTTTGCAGATTCGTTCAAAATCGTTGCGAAATTTTTATTCAAATATGTTTTTATCAATTATAGATAAAAACTGATCCACAATTTAGTTCCTTTGGAATCTCGGCTCCAAAGAACCAAGCTTATGCAGAGCTGATCCAAGGCTCTTCCCGACATTGGTCCATTGAATATCCATCCTAATTCTGTAAGGACCGCGTAGAGTTCACTTTGTGTCCTTATTTGGTTCTCTAATGGGCGTTGCAGCTCACAAGCTTCTTGAACAAGAACAATGCCAACTTCTTTAGAATTGAATAATTTGTCTTGTAGAACACTTAAGTTGTTGAAGCTCCGCTTTAACTCGCTCGAATCGTAATTTGTGTTTCCCAACAAGATACACTCTTTGATGCGCCCATTTTCAATGTCCTTGTTCATTTGGGTTTTTGACTTTATCAATCTGTTCTGTTTCTGTTGCTCTCTTCCAAAAGCAGAAAACCTTGTGTGCATGAATGCATTTACTTAATTGGGTCTGGGCAGTTTTTTTATCATTTGTTTTAGCGGTTGTAAATCACTCCAAAATATACTTCTTTGTTGATAACTGTTCTGAATTGTGTTATCCCCTATACTGTAGACAACATTTTCACACCATTTCAGTTTATGACAATTCGATAATAAATGTTATTTTATAAAATCAGATTGAACTGAATTTAATGCAGATCATCAAATTGGGATCTCTTTTTGCTTACCAGTGCAATCCCAAATGGAAATAATTGGAAGACAAAGATATAAGTTTTTGGCGTAATTAGGAAAAAAATTAAAATTTGCGTATCAGAATTTAAGTCTGATAAATTTCAATATGCTTTGTTTTTGTCATTTTAATTAGATCACAATTATTGGTTTTGAATGAATTTGTGTAGATTTTCTTTTACTTCTCGTTCACTATTGCTTCCGCTGCGGCTGTCAATATTCAATCTGTTTTCAGCCTATTCCAACCATTCCAAAGGGTTTCCATCAAAGTTTACTATTTTGAGCTACCGTAAAATTACTGCTACTTGAATAACTGCTGTTGCGTCGTAAACCAGTTCTCGGGAAATTGTCTCGGTTTTCATCGCTTGATGAACAGTCGCGTCTTTTTTCATAATTTGAGAAAGTTGTGTCTGTTTGGTTCAAGGGTTGTATCGACGCAGGCCCCTGATCTATCTGGCGTTAGTAAGATGTCAATTCAAGAAGCACAAATGGAGACAGCCGTCTTCTTTGCGGTCCCGTCGAAAACTGAATTATAACGCACATTGGTTGACTGTGATTAAACATCGTCATTTTTAATGCCGTTATATCCACTTCCGCTCTTCCTCCGGTAGATGATACTTGGTTTTGAGTTCATTCTTTTGAGTTCCTTCAAGTCAGCTTCCATCGTTCAAATTGTGGCATTCTTTGCGCAGTTTTGGTGCAAATTAGAAATCAAATTTCGTTTTCCATTCTTCAAGCTTTTGCTCGCTGAAGATGTGTCCGAAACATTTCCCGAATGTTAGCTACTTTTCCATTTTGTGACGTTTTGTTGTTGTATTCCTGGTTTTGATTCATTGCTGGGTATAGTTTGCTTTACTCTGCATTTTTTGTTGGTTAGTTGCCTTTGCTTTCAAATGAGAATCATTGAATGACCACTTTCAATCTGCACTCTGTTGCTTGTTATAGGTGCTCTTCAAAACATTTTCTTGTGCTTCAGGTTCTTTATAGAATGCATTTCTCGTTTTGCTTTGCTTGCTTTTGGCTCTTGATTCGTTCACTTTTTGTTAGTGGACTTTCTACTCATTAGGTTGAAAAGTTATTTGCATTCAACTGTTCGGGTCACTGGATCAAGCGTAATAGCTGCCCTTCCACTTATTACAAACACAATTTTACACCACTTAGTGTATTTTAAAAGTTTTAAATCCGACGGGTAATTATTTTTTTGCTGTTAACTATTATGAATTAGATTGTTAGCCATACTTTATATTACATTTTTACTACCAGTGTTTTGTTTATGAACCTTTTGTATTTTCAATTTTTTTTAATCAAAATGAGACTTAACGGGTTTAACTAAATATCAACAAAAACGAGATTTCTTTTGTATACCAGTTCTTTTTATTCAATGTATTAGTACAAGTTACTTTGAAACACTGATCCTTCCGTTATGCCTGCGAAATTGCCAGCTATAATCAGATGACACTGATAACAGAACAATATCACATATCCATGCAGTTTTGGCGTCAGGAATTGTTGCTATTCATGTCGATTATCCACCAAAAATAACAAACCTTTGTCGGGGACTCGCTGGAAAATTGATGTAATGAGTTGTGTTTAAATATAACGTGTTCCAACCTATTTTTATGACAACGTTTTCTTTTATCGAGCTATATATGTTTGCTTGAAAACATTATAATTTTTAATTTAGCGCGGCCTTTACACACAAGTTTCCATAGTGACTGGGACTGGCATGAAATAAGCAAAAGTTTAAGCAAACAAAATTGCAGAGCACTGTCTTTGGTCATTCTTCTCATCCACTGTTGGATGTAATCGAGAATCGCGGCAAAGATTACTCAGGCCGGTTATCGCGGCAAAGCTGCGACGCCCGCTGGCAGCTTTTTAACTATGATTTAAGGGCATCCTGAGATTTTCCATGCATAGAGAAAAATTTTTGTTCATAACCTATCATTTTTATTATTCTTGCTGCTCATAAGAAGAACAAGTTTTCTAGAAACAGCTCTTAACTATTGACTTTTTGCACAAAATACGTGTCCTAGGCGTGTTCTTATGCAGAATATTTACTGCTCATGAGTAATTTTCAAGGCAAAACCGATTAACAATTTAGTGGTGAGGAATTGTGTTTCAAAATCCATCATGTGTGTCATTTATTGAAGCACATTTTAAGGTTGTCGGCTAATTTTTTTTGGTAATTTTTCATGTTCTATTAAAACACAGATCTTTCCGTTACTCCTGGAAATCCACCAAAATGTCAATTACCCTGATTTTTATTCCTTGCTTGGCATAGTTTGCTTCGCTCTGCATTTATTCTTGGTTAGTTGCCTTTGCTTTTAAATGAGAATCATTGAACGACCAATTTTGTTCAGCATTCTGTTGCTTGTTATAGGTGCCCTTCAAAACATTTTCTTTGCGCTGTTTCAGTTTTGTTATAGAGTGCATTTTTTGTTTTGCATCGCTTGTTTTTGACCATTGGTTCGTTCCATTTTTGCTATCGGATTATCTACACATTAGGTTGAACACTAGTTTGCCTTCAAGTGTTCGGGTCACTGGACAAAGCGTAATAGCTGCCCTTCCACTTATTAAAGCCGTTTTTTCACCACCTAATTTGTCTTCACTTTTCCATACAAAATTGGTGTCAGTAATTTTCTATCAATGTCGATTGTCAACCAACGATAACAAATCCTGGTCAGGAACTCGGTGGAAAATTGACGTAATGAGTATTTTTTAAATATAACGTATTCCAACGTATGATCATAACAACATATGTCTATTATCGAGATAGGTTTGTTTTGTTAAAAACTATATAATTTTTAGTTGAGCGCCCCCTTCACATGAAACCTTCCATGGTGATTGAAACTGGCGGGAAATAGGCAAAAATTTAAGCAAACAAAAATTGCAGACCACTGTTGTTGGCCATTCTTCTCATCCGCTGTTGGAGGTAATCGAGATTCAAGGCGAAGATGCATCAGGCCGGTTATCGCGGCGAAGATTCGAGTCCCGCAAAGTGCGCCCTACGGCTCTTCAACTAAGACTGAAGGGCATCCTGTGATTTTCCATGCACATATATTAATTTTTGTCCATTACCTTTCATTTTTATTATTCTTGCTGCTCATAGAAAGAACAAGTTTTTCAAGAAACAGCTCTTAACTATTGACTTTTTGCACAAAATATGTGTCCTAGGCGTGTTCTTAGGCAGAATATATACTGCTCAAGAATAATTTTCAATGCAAAACCGATTAACAATTTAGTGGTGAAGAATTGTTTTTAAGTATCCATCATATGTGTCATTTAATGAAGCACGTTTTATGGTTGTCGGTTGGTTTTTTGGTAATTTTTCAAGTTCTATTAAAACACAGATCTTTCCGTTACTCCTGGAAATCCACCGAAATGTCGATTACCCTGATTTTTATTCCTTGCCTGGTATAGTTTGCTTCGCTCTGCATTTATTGTTGGTTAGTTGCCTTTGCTTTTAAATGAGAAACATTGAACGACCAATTCTGTTCAGCATTCTGTTGCTTGTTATAGGTGCTCTTCAAAGCATTTTCTTTGCGCTTCAGGTTCTTTATAGAAAGCATTTTTTGTTTTGCTTCGCTTGTTTTTGACCGTTGGTTCGTTCCATTTTTGTTTGTGGGTTATCTATTCCTTAGGTTGAAAACTAGTTTGCCTTCAAGTGTTCGGGTCACTGGACGAAGCGTAATAGCTGCCCTTCCACTTGTTACATAGACAGTTTCACACCACCTAATTTGTCTTGTTTCTATCAATGTCGATTATCCACCAAAGATAACAAATCCTGGCCAGGAATTCGGTGGAAAATTGACGTAATGAGTATTTTTCAAATAAAACGTATTCCAACGTATGATCGTAACAACATATGTCTATTATCGAGATAGATTTGTTTTGTTAAAAACTATATAATTTTTAGTTGAGCGCGCTTCACGCAAAATCTTCCATAGTGATTGAAACTGGTGAGAAATAAGCAAAAATTTAAGCAAACAAAGATTGCAGACCACTGCTGTTGGCCATTCTTCTCATCCGCTGTTGGAGGTAATCGAGATTCAAGGCGAAGATGCATCAGCCCGGTTATCGTGGCGAAGATTAAGCGCGCCCTTCGGCCCTTCAACTAGGACTAAAGGGCATCCTGTGATTTTCCATGCACATATAATAATTTTTGTCAATTACCTTTCATTTTTATTATTCCTGCTGCTCATAAAAAGAACAAGTTTTCAAGAAACAGCTCTTAACTATTGACTTTTTGCACAAAATATGTGTCCTAGGCGTGTTCTTGGGCAGAATATATACTGCTCAAGAATAATTTTCAATGCAAAACCGATTAACAATTTAGTGGTGAAGAATTGTGTTTAAGTATCCATCATATGTGTCATTTAATGAAGCACGTTTTATGGTTGTCGGCTGATTTTTTGGTAACTTTTCAAGTTCTATTAAAACACAGATCTTTCCGTTACTCCTTGAAATCCACCGAAATGTCGATTACCCTGATTTTTATTCCTTGCTTGTTATAGTTTGCTTCGCTCTGCATTTATTGTTGGTTAGTTGCCTTTGCTTTTAAATGAGAATCATTGAACGACCAATTTTGTTCAGCATTCTGTTGCTTGTTATAGGTGCTCTTCAAAACATTTTCTTTGCGCTGCTTCAGTTTTGTTATAGAGTGCATTTTTTGTTTTGCTTCGCTTGTTTTTGACCATTGGTTCGTTCCATTGTTTTCGGATTATCTACACATTAGGTTGAACACTAGTTTGCCTTCAAGTGTTCGGGTCACTGGACAAAGCGTAATAGCTGCCCTTCCACTTATTAAAGCCGTTTTTTCACCACCTAATTAGCACAAACCACCTAATTAGCACCACCGAATTAGCATTTTTCAAAACTCTTTGCAATGATACACTTGGTGGTACATAAATTGATAATTAATACTATTTTTGATCCATCTGATGCACAATTTGGGTGTCGTCCTCTTGAAACGTCTTCCAGTTGAAAAGTCCCCACAAAAAAGATAAGATTGTGCCTTTCCTTTAGCGGCGCAATCCCAAACTTGCGATTCCTTGGTTTTTAACTTAAGAAGATGTTTGAGACACTAGAAGATGGGTTGGTCTAAACGTAATACATAATGGGCGGTCAAGAAGTCTAGCAATTATAGCTCAAATTGTGATCATTTGTCGCATTGTTGTGCTAATTGAAGAGCAATTACGCAACGACTACAGAAGTGATAGAACTTGTGTGTAAACTACAATTGTTGCATTCCGACTGCTGTGATAAGAAAACAAACTATTTAATTAGAATTCAGCTGAGTTTTAGCAGAGACGTGTTAATTCGTGTAGTTTCATTGTTTTTACATTGCATTTTCATCGTTTCAGTAAATTTTGATTTAAAATTGATTATAGAATTTAATAGTAATCATTACTCTTTCAGTCAGTGCACAAATTAGCCGACAAACAGCGAGAATAGTGAAAAAATGTTGAGAACAACAACATTGAGATTAAGCATGTAATTTGTAGGCTAATTGGAGCGTCAGCTAAACGGCCAGCTAGAAACCCACGGATGGTTTGCTAGTAATACTGGCCGAGAGGACAGAGGGTTTAGCCGATAAAAAGTGAAAAATTTTAACAGACTGCTTTCTAATTATTCAGCAAATCTCATTGGTCCGGGGGGGGGGGGGGGGTTGTTTAAAAAGCGTTTCGACTGTAGACCTGTAGCCTAAGCCCCCTATCGGCTAATACGTTGTCCGTACCCAAATGTAGACCTATCTATGCATTTGCTGCCAAGTCATAACTGATAAACTATAACTAATTGTTTCGCACAGAATTTTCGAGCCTTCCCAGGTCTGTGAAGTTTTTCTGATACAATGTTCTCGATTACAAATTAACATTCCATTTGCTATTTTTTCCTTCTACCTGAAACGGGCTGTGCAAAATTTATTTAATTTAATTTAATTTAATTTAATTTAATTTTGGATCTTTTCAACAATTGCCCCCCCCCCCCCCCTTTGCAAAAGGGGGGACTATTCTTGAATAGAATTTAAGCGAGCTATTTATTAACCAATCAGAGACGACTAATAACTTTCCACGCATGCACATACTATTAAATTGAATAGAATAAAATACACCGTGGTATAGCAATTAGCCGAACCGGAATACAAAGCGAAAAGAATTTCCGACTGGCGGGTCGGTGGGCGCGCTTCGCCGCGATAACCGACCCGCGATTTCCGGATTACATCCCACAGCGCATGAGAGGCATGGCCATGAACAGCGGTCCGCAATTGCGCTTAAACTAATATTCGGCTATCTAAAGTGTAGACCGAGTAATATTGTGGTAAAGTATAGCACAAAAGGGGAGGCGATTCTCTACTAGGTACCAAAGGGGGGCAATTGTTGAAAAGATCCTTAATTTTTTTTTAATCTGAAGTGAGACTAATCTCAATACAATATTTCACAGACCTGGAAAAGCTCGGCAAAATTTCCGGAGTATACAAATAATTCACTTCGCGATAATTCGTTAGTTTTCAGCTATAACTTCATTATTAGCTATTTAGTTGACTGAATTCTGACCGACCAATTAATTTTGACGAGAATTAATTAATTACAAATCGTAGCCGCACACTCAATAATTCCTGTTGAGAGCTTACTAATTATCACAAGTTATAAATAATAACCAAGCAACTCCGGTTAAAGCCGCCTACGGATTTTCTCAGTGTGAGTCAAAATAACTTTGGGGTGAAAACGTCTGTTTTTGCGTCTTCGCGTAGTAAAGAAAACTAATATAATACTTGCTGTTTTTGTAAATGAAAGCACCTTTTCTACTATACACAAATACAGATCGTAAAACCGTCTAGGGGTAAATTGTAATACCTGTTCTTTTATATAATACATTTGATTATACTCATTATTATTGTTTAGTTTTGCTCTTCAATTTTGTTTTGCTTCGTCGTTGTGTGAGACCTGTTCGTAACTTTTGCCCCTGTTGACGTTATTTGTTACTGCAAGACACAAACGGGTTTCATAATTTTGTTTACAGGCATTTGTTTATCACTTTTGCACGATTATTTTTTTTAAACTTTTATATATACGATTTAAAGGAAAATCTGTTAATTTTTAGTAATATTAACTCAAAACTCATTTGATTTCTATGTACTTTTCCCCGATCTTTTAAATGTTATTTATACATAGACTGCGTTCAATGTACCTTAGCGGCCGACTTGAAAAACGAATAACGAAAACATTACAATATCGGTAAATTAATTTTTCTTCATTAACTTGGTTCGCGTTTTCAGCTGTTACAATCTTAAAAAGTTGCTCTTTTGGTTACACTTATACACTTTTGTTGTCATTACAATGAGTCACAGTATTATATATTTTCGACAGGACAAATTAGCCAAAAATTAATCAATGATCTACTGGTGATCAGTGGTGTATAATTAATTAAAACCGAACGTTTGTGCAAATCAAAAGCTATAACTTGCAAAACACTCGTTTGTTAACTACAATAACTGGTTCGTGCTAACCTCGTGCTTTTGGTTACTGATCTTATTAGAAAAAAATATAGCAAAATGGCCTTTTTCGTTGGACAGTCCCATTTGTATGGGAAAATTTATCTGTTTTTATGTTTATTTTTTCCTTTAGTCTGTGCCTTGAAGGAATTTGAAGGTCACAAAACTTCCCTTAGTGATCCTGATCTCCACCCGTTAGCCGGGTTTCTTTATCGACCTGAAGATTCTCTTCCCGTTGTTAATAACATAACTTTCATTTATTATGCAAACGAATCTTTTGTGATGTTGGGGTTCAATGACGGGCTAATCGAGTTCAATCTGAACCAATCAAAATCAACTTTCAAGCTTTCATTCGACCGAGTTTTCACTCAACAAAGAATGAAGCTTCAAAAACCGTACGCAGGCTTCAAGTTGCAAAACTCGGACAACTTTTACTTCTGTTTGGATTACGAAAAGTCAAAAATAGCCCCACTTTTTGTATACAAAAAGGGAATTGTTTATGAAAATGAAATTGATGCAAAAAATGTGCACCAAAGTTGGCCCCAAAACTATTGCACAAATAGCGGCGATAACTTATTGCTTATAACGAGTAGTTCTAACCAGCAACAGAACTCGGTGAGTGTAGTTGAAATATGGAAAAACGGGATTACCCGAATCCGCAAGTTCCAGAAAGGTCGCAAGGGTCCAATTCAGTACAAATACAATTTGAAGAGAGAGCCTTTGAAACTGGTTGGAGGTTTCATGCGTCGAAATGTGGCATTTTTCGTGTCTCGTGAGCGACATTCAGCGCACAAAGTGTCGGATGCCAGAGCATATGTGAATGTTATTTCCAAAGTGTGCGAACCCAAAAAGGACAGCAATTCCTCGGGATTTGAACCGAACTTGAATGTTCAGACTGCCTTTATGACATGCACCTTCCAGAAAGTAAGCACCCCACATAGCATCATGTCAGCGCTGGCAAAGTCTCAGTACTGACTCATAACTATGATCATGTCACTTCTCGGGCTGTCAAAAAGCTTTAATCATAGAACCTACATATCATAGAGCATCATCACGTCTTCATACATTCAGAAAGTCATAAGAATTTGGTATAGGATTACAACAGTCGAAAATGAAAATTCTATGGCTAAAACGTTTCCATAAATGGGGGTTCTATGACTACATCTTTTTCATGAATGGTAAATAATCATTCATAAAGAACGATGCGAAGTTATTTAACATGTCTTGACTTCTACGTAGCATCTCTCGTGCTTTTTAATCAACACCTGTTGCGATAATAGCAATTGAATAAACTGCCAGTGTAATAAACTTTAATGCCCGATCGACACTGGAAAAACACTTCAGCATTAGACTACGCGAGTTTATCACACTCTTTTATCGCCACTGTTACTAAGCAAACAATGGCGATAAAAGAGTGGTGATAAACTCGTATTCTAATGATGGAAACAGTTTGATAAACTTATTGTCTAAAAAAAACTTGTGCGGTGTGTGTTGTGTGTGTGTGCGTGTGTGTGTGTGTGCGGTGTGTGTGTGTGTGTGTGTGTGTGTGTGTGTGTGTGTGTGTGGTGTGTATGTGTGTGCGTGGTGTGTGCGTGCGTGTCTATGTGTGGTTGTTTGCGTGTGTCTAAGTGTGTGTGTAAGATTGTGCGTGTCTGTGTGTGTGCATGTGTGTGTCTGATGCGTGTGTGTGTGTGTGTGTGTGTGTGTGTGTGTGTGTGTGTGTGTGTGTGTGTGTGTGTGTGTGTGTGGTGTATATGGTGTGTGTGTTGTGTGTGTGTGTGTGGTTGTTGTGTGTGGTGTGTATGTTTGTAAGTGTGTGTATGTGTGTGCGCGTGCGTGTGTGTGGTGTGTATATGGTGTGTGTGTGTGGTGTGTGGTTGTTGTGTGTGCGGTGTGTATGTGTGTGCATGTGTGTGTTTGTGTGTGTCTAAGTGTGCGTGTGTGTGTGGTTGCGTGTGCGTGTATGTGTGTGTGTTTGTGTGTGTGTGTGCGTGCGTGTGTGTGTGAGTGCGTGTGCTGGTGTGTGTGTGTGTGTGTGTGTGTGTGTGTTGGTGTGTGTTTGTGGGGGGGGGGGGGGTCGCATGAGGACAAAACAAAGAACAGATCCGAACAAATATCACTTACCTTTGAAAATATAATTGTCCACAGAGAATAAAAATGAAAAAACAATAAAACGTTGTTCAATTTTGAAATGATCGCAACAGGTGTTGATTAAAAAAATTACCACACGGTTGTTATCACCCTCGAAGTTTTCATAACACTTCGGCTTCGCCTCGGAATTTGATAACTTCTCGGTGGCGATAGCAACTGTGTGGTAATATTCATTAAACCACAATGAATTTGCAGACTAACTAAATTCGATTAGACATGAAACTAGTTAAATCGAAACAACTGATATCCGGTATAGGGTTGAGATCATTTACCAAAGGAAACGAAACATCAAATAAATATACAGCACAGCACATGAGAGGGATTAAGAAGTAGATGGTACCCAAGGGGCACATGAAAGGCAAGGAGACAAAAAATGCAATATTTCCCGAAAAAACTAATAGACATCAATAAAATGGTAACAAGAGGGCTCGCTATGTGCGATGGGACATCATGTTCTGACTCAGCTCATTCACTATTTTGTCTCAATTGTCTGTCAATTGAAGCAGAGATAAACTGTCTCCATTAAATTAGTTACAAGCGAAACGAAAGGCATGAAATTAACTCGAACGCAATTTCTCTAGTTGAAAAAAATAATAATTTTATCAAATGAAAAATTAATTTTACCAAAATAAAAACCAAATTGGAGCACAAAAGTAAGCCCGAAAGTTTAAAAAACATGACATCTGCACTGCGTGTGCGCGTGCGTGTGTTTGTGATGCGTTTGTGTGTGTGATGCGTGTGTGTGTGTGGTGTATTTGGTGTGTGTGTTTTGTGTGTGTGTGTGCGTGTGTGTGTGGTGTGTATGTTTGTGCGTGCGTGTATGTGTGTGCGCGTGCGTGTGTGTGTGGGGGGTGTTTGTGCGTGCGTGAGTGTGTACGTGTGTTTGTTTGTATGTCTGTGTGTGTTTTGTGTGTGTCTGCGTGTATGCGTGCGTGTGTTTGTTTGTGTGTGTGTGTGGTTGTGTGTGTGTAAGTGTGTGTGTGTTTGAGTCTGTGTGTAAGTGTGTGTGTGTGTGTGGTTGCATGTGCGTGTTTGTGTGTGTGTGTGCGTGTGTGTGTGGTTGCGTGAGTGCGTGTGCTGGTGTGTTTGTGTTTGTGTGTGTATGTGTGTGTGTGTGTGTGGGGGGGGGGGGTCGCATGAGGACAAAACAAAGAGCAGATCCGATGGGATATCGCTTACCTTTGATAATGTAATTGTCCACAGAAAATAAAAATGTAAAACCAATAAAACGTTGTTCAATTTTGAAATCATCGCAACAGGTGTTTATTAAAAAAATTACCACACGGCTGTTATCGCCCTCGAAGTTTTCATAACACTTCGGCTTCGCCTGGGAATTTGATAACTTCTCGGTGGCGATAACAACTGTGTGGTTATATTCATTAAACCACAATGAATTTGCAGACTAACTAAATTCGATTAGACATGAAACTAGTTAAATCGAAAAAACTGATATCCGGTATAGGGTTGAGTTCATTTACCAAAGGAAACGAAACAGCAAATAAATTTACAGCACATGAGAGGGATGAAGAGGTAGATGGTACCCAAGGGTCACAGGAAAGGCAAGGAGACAAAAAATGCAATATTTCCCGAAAAAAACTAATAGACATCAATAAAATGGTAACAAGAGGGCTCGCTATTGTGCGATTGGACATCATATTCTGACTCAGCTCATTCACATTCTTGTCCCAATTGTCTGTTAATTGAAGCAGAGATAAATTGTCTCCAATAAATTAGTTACAAGCGAAACGAAAGGCATGAAATTAACTCCTCGGATGCAATTTCTGAAGTTGAAAAAAGAATTTTATCAAGTGATAAACTAATTTTACCATAATAAAAACCAAATTGGAGCACAAAAGTGAGCCCGAAAGCCCAAAAAACATGACATCTGCACTCACTGAGAATTCCGAATTGAGAACGTAAAATCAAATCAATTTCAAAAAATGTTAACCAATCAATGGTATCCAGGAGTCAATTGAAGAAGAGATTGAAGTAGTCCATGTTTGCTCTTGGAACTTATAGAAGATTGCTCTGGCAACTTGGTTGTCAATTCATACAAACAAACCTGCGGAAATATAAAAAAATTAAAAGATCCTGAATAAAATTTTGAAAAATGGTAACAAAAACAAACTTTATCTCCCGAAAACTAAAATCTTTGAGCACAAACAGATAAAAATGAGTATGAAGCAGCTAGGATATCTTAATGAGATGAAATTATGAGACTTGACAGTACAATTTTGAAAGGAAAAACTTTTCACAAAACTTTTAATATTTTTGAAACAAAAGTTAAAAGCTATTCGTTATTGAAGGCAAACATCGCCAAGTTTCAACTACGCCCCTTAAAAAACCATTTGGCCTTTTCAGAATCAAAATATTTGAGTGTAATAAATTAAATCCAATCGAATAGAACGAATTTTAAAATAAAAATTGATCCTCATATAGACATATCGCAAAATTTCTCTATTTTACGTAAATAAATAGCAGTTTTCAAATTTACTATTAGCAACCAATTGAACATGATTATTATTTTCAAATTTGCTTAATAAAAGAGAATGAATGGAAAGGCTACTAAAACGAAACCGAAAAATCTCAGAACTCAAAATTCATTTGTTTTGTTTCCTTAAATTGTCAGTCATGAAAACTGTAAGCCATTCACTCCGGCCATTCCATATTTTCTTCTATACCGCAATTGAAATCAATGGAATATTTGACTACCCACACTGTAACAAAACTCCAGAAAAGAACAGCTAAGGTCGAAATCCGAATGTAAAATCCAACTTGAAAACATCAAAAGGACAGACGTGGATGCAGAAAAGGGGATAGCTGTTAGATCAGTTTTATTCACTAGATTGAACACCAGAACTTCATGAGTGAAGTATTTCAGGTTTGGTCTTGGTACTACCAAACCCTTTTTGTTGATTTTTTATTGTACCCAATGAGATCACCCGCATATGTAAAAGTAAGAAAAAAACAGAATAAATCTTTGAGTAAAATCTTTGAATTTCTTTAAATTTTTGCTATTGAAATTTGAAAGTACAACCTCACAGAAAATTTCAAATATTGAAGTTACAATGAAAAAGTACTCCAATTTGATTAGTCAACAACTAGAACTTCCTGTTAATGAGAATAATTTAAAAGACAACGAAGTAATATAAACGGGCAAAATTTTCTTCCTTATTCTATTATTTTTTTAAAACCGTTGCAACTAATTTCATAACCGATCGCTGTCAAAAGGACACGCTCTGAAGGTCCAATTACGCTTATTGAGACAGACATTTGGTCTTGTAAGCAATTAAAATAATTGACAAGTCTGTTCATAAACAACAAATTTTAACAAAGAAAAAACAAATGAAGTAAAAACCAATTATAGAGGAAGCTCTCCAAGTTTTTTTCACAATAAATTTCACAGTTTAAATCTTTTATCTATAATTAGCTATCACTTGAATTTAAAAATTTATATTTGGATACGACTCATTGATTACTGAAGACTTTAATAAAAGAGATTAAAGGGCAAAACATTAAAACAAAACAAAAATGATCAGAGATCAAAATTCACTTATATTTTTTGAAAACCTTTAGTCTGCAGTCATAAAAATCATAAGTTATGAACTCTACTCATTGAAAACTTCACTTCTCACTGCTAGAATCATTGACAACTTTCAATTCTCAGTCTATGACAAAACTACAAAAAACATTGTATTTTCAAATCCCAAAATTTTAAAACCTTTTTTTACTAAAACAAATAGTTTTAAAGTGAATTTCGCAGTTAAAAAGTGAATTCAAAGCCACAAACTATGAACTTTATTTACGTTCATTTAGACCTCGTGAGAACTTAAACGAGTCCTGTCAGCTTAGCTACTTACTAACAATAGAAAAAAGAACAAAATAACTTTTAGTGAAATATATTTTAGTAAAAAATTGTGGTATAGAAGTCAACCACATCATTAGTTGGAGCAGATTATTTCAGATAAACGTTTTTATCGATCATTGAAACGAAAAGATTACATTTTTTTTATTTTGTGCCAGTAAGTCCCGAGGAATAATAGACGTCAAATGGCCGCAAAAAGTAAATTTAAATTTGTTTTCCCCTTAAAAAGCACGATGGGACGAAAAACTGCCGAAACCCTGCTACACGCTTATCAAAACCCTTAAATTTTGAGAATATTAACAAAATTGTTCAAAAAATGAGATTTTTTTTAAAAAAAACCTAATAATGTGAACAAAATCAGGTTGAAAAGTGAAATGTTCTTAAAAAATTTAAACCTCGAAAACTCGAAAAAGTCAAATTAAAATAAATTAGTTTCTCACTTTACGCTAGACCGGCTTTCAACTGATAACACTCATTACTCTCTAGAATAAATATATTGATCGGCCTAAATTGACTGAACAAAAATCCGCAGATGAGCATATAGTTTCTCCCTCCTACAAGTGGGGTCGTTAAAAATAAACCTTAAGCCAGACGGCTACAAACTGCAAATTAAAGACCTTGAGTCAGAAGTCTAAGTTTATGTCATTAACAGCATTACTTTTATGGATTTTTTCTAACGCTGTCGTTGTCAAGTCATAGGCAAATAACTTTAAAATTTAGAAGATTAATGAACGTTTTGTTATTTGTTCTTCATTGGAAACTCTTATACAAACCTTCAAAAGCATGTCTAGATAAAGCTAACAGCGGGGAAATAATACAGTATACACTGATTGGTCAAAATAACGCGAAAAATTGAATCTGATGTTCTTCTCATGAACGCAATAGGTAAAAATACGCTCTTCTGATAGACAGAAAATTGATTTTTTTCTGAAAAATTTAATTTGAGTTAGGCTCTTAGTGGAAACACTTTTGAGTTTGAAAAAAATTAAAAATAAGATTGTCAATAATGGAAAATATGCAATAAGTGAATGGTTTCAGCATACTTTGTTCAATCACTAGGAAACAATGGGTTTCAAGGCACTTGCCAATTGAAGTTTATTTGGCATTGAACATTTTTCTTTCCTTATAGATGTATTTTTTTCCTCTTGTGATACATATAGCCATGGCGAGTTTTCAAATGAAAAAAAACCTCTTTTATCATTTCGAGGACTGAATTGGATTGGGGAAAATTTTTGAGAATTACCCTTCTTTTTCAGGAATCTGTTGCCTCGTTTACGTTTGACCGTTTGATGGCCTTCCACTACGACATCACATCACATTTAATATTTGCCCTGTACAATACATGGGAAAACAGCCCTGCTGCATCCGCCCTCTGCATTCATTCACTGGATGAAATTCAGGAAATGTGGGATAAATGCACACCAGCGCTCCCGGCCAAGTTGGGAATTAACTCCAGAAAGTATTCGGATCTGAATCCAATATTCATGGAAACAAGACAAAATTATTTCTTAACGACGTTTATAAAGCAACGATTGTCAGAAGATTCGTCTGATTATTTGATGTATTTTGGTTCATCGACAGGAGTTATATTAAAAGCAGTAGTAAATCCTGAGCTATATTCAACAGTAGTTGTGGCGAAATTTATACCCCAGAAGGGATATGAAGTTGGATTCATGCAGTTAGTTGACGCTGGATCTAAGATGTTGATGTTGGATCAAAACTCGAGGGTTCAAGTCATTGAAAAACATAATTGTCATGCCTACTCATGCAACAAGTAAGTTAAATCCTCATTTCAAACAAGGTTGTCTGATACACAAGGGGTCTTTCCCATTAGCCTCCCCTCCCCCCCCCCACCCCAGCTTAGTGGTCAGATAACCTATACCCCCCCCCCCAATCATGGTGAATATACCATAACGGGGGCTATAATGGGAAAGTCCCCACATAAGATAGTTAATACTTCGATATTCTCTGACATATTTTTTACATTCGAACAACCTACCCCTACCCCCTCCCGATGCTTCACTTTTTCACTTTAAATTAATCAAAATTTTTTTAGATTAAACACAGTATTGTGAGATTGATATTGATATAATGCAGTGATTGAGTGATTGAATGCTAATGGTGCCACACAAGCCACTATTTATGATTCTGATACATCAGCCACTATCAATTGCAAATTATCTCACTAATTTTTTGAACTGGTTTACGGAAACTTATTTAGGTTACGTGTAAAGGAAACAAATGCCCAAGTTTGATTTCAGGTTGTGCGAGCGAGACCCATTTTGCTTCTGGAGCGCGTCAAGCTCTCATTGTCAGCGAAAAAAAGCAAGCGAGGTTAAAATTTCTTATGCAATGAACGACACAAAGATTTCATGTCCTGTTACCCCGGATGAGAAACTGGAAGGGAAAAACAAGGGGTCACACACGATACAAACAGCACCAGTGCAAAGATCAGCCTTGTTAACTGAGACGACTACAACTTGTAAGTTTCTTCTGGCGAAGTCTTATATCGAACACCACAGAAAGAATTGAGGCATTAAAATAATTAGAAATCAATGTTCTCTCTCGAATTGTTTTTTGTGTGTTCTATGCTTAAAGCTATAAGGAATGCAATGAAAAAAAGAAGTCCGTGAAAAGAAAAGTCGCTCATCAAGTTAATTATGAAAACGAAACGAAAACATTTTGATATGTGTCAAGCTGAATATCCCGCGATGAACATCTATGTTCTTTATATGATTGTTGAGAATTATATATGATCTTTTTATGATTGCTACAATTAATATATCCAAAATTTAAATCTTTTTCTTCAGAGTTGGTGCAGATTTTGTATCGTCAATTTAACACTAAGTAACGTTCCCAAAACACAGTCTTTTTCTAAGATAACAGATAACGATAATTACTATAATGTCACAGATAGTGCGAAAGTTTACCTTCTTCATTAATTTTTGGCTATTCCTGTATAACGGTCTACCACTAATTTCCGCTCATAAATGAAAATTTAAACAGAGATGACTTATTGTTACGCTTGGTCTTTATTTAATGTAGAACCAAAAATAAAACAATTCTTCAAATTTATTTTCTTCCTCAAAAGTTGCTTCTTTTTATGAGACAACAAAATTTTCTCAATTTCCCGATGACTTTATTGTGCACGTAAATTTTCCATATTTACTTTTGCAAAACTGGTAAGATGTTTTTTTCTTGGTAAGATAACGTTTTGTTCTTGTCTCAGGAGTCTAAATATAAAGTTTTGACAATTTTCATGTTGAGGCTATTTTTCATGATTGTTTTATGTTCAGTAAGGTTTAGTTTGGGATCTTAGTCTGTTTGCTAAGGTTCCATGAATTGGTTCAATTTATGACAGAATGATTACTGGGCATCATATATTCGGAAATATTCATGAATATTCTGAAACAGTCTATTCAAACTACTGTCCAAATTAAAGTCGTGCATTAGCGAGAAAATCATGTTCTTTTTCCGTTTCCTAGTACTGTGACAAATAGTTATACTGTGATAAATAGTAGTAAGACAGTTTGATTCAAATCAGTTTTAACATTAGATTTTAACAATACGTTTATCCTACTCAGTTTTCGCTATATAGTCTTTCAACTATAAATTTTGAGAGCAACATGCTTTAGTATGATTTAACCCCCTCTTTTATATTTGGTTTTATATAGCCATGAACCATGAGAATTACAAAAGATTTCTTGCAAATTTGGCGTTGCTTTTAGATTACCATCCAAACACCTCAGAAGAATACTATAGAGACCCAACACCGTTTGAAAAACTAGTTCTCGACATGTCTGAAAACCGAGAGGTCATCCGGGAGGTCATTTTCTTTGCGACACCGTCTCTTCTCCTTGGCTTGATCTGCGGAGTGTTAGCAACATACGGAATAGCAGGAATTATATCGACTAGGAATTACAACAGAGAGCAGAGTTATGCTGAGAGTGAGTACCCTGCTCAGTCAAATTACAGGGCACCAGGGTCCGATGTGAACACAGCAGGGCCTAATATTCCCGGAAAGGTAAAAATTTAGAAAATTAATTAAAGATTTAATAAGATATTTGGGATAAAAATGAAAAAAAAAACGTTTTGTTTACCGTTCCTTTCTCATTCAATTTACATAATATTTACTTTGCTGCTGTAACTTCTGTTCGAAAAAGTTAGTTCTGAGATGATAAAATGGTACAGGATCTGTCTGTGAAAATAGTTTGCTGAACATAGTTCTTCGTGCTGTCCGAAAAATTTGCTTAGAAAGATGATTGTCTTGGTGAAGCATTTGCAACAACCTCAATTAATTTGGGTGCTAGGAATTTTGTGGTACCCTGGATTGTCAGGTCAATTTTAATCGCTTGATATTTGTTGTTGAGGGATAGAAAAGTGGTACCATTGAGAAACGCTTTAAACAATGAATTGTTCCTAGCTGAGTCTTTTTAGAGTTTCCAATTTCTCTAGGAAAAATTTAGGCCAAAATTTTGAAAAAAAATTATTTTTTTCTTGCCAACCTAAGGTGTTTAACTATACCTTAGATAAATTAGAAAACTAATTAGGTAAATTAGAAAACGAATTAGATAAATTAGTGTCAGGCTAAAACATAACAATTTTGGAGTAATAAAGTTCAAAACAGATAAAACTCTTTTTCTTTGATAAAATCTTTAATTTTATTCAACTTAATACAGTTGAGTTTCCTAACGTCACTTGTGCTTGCGATTGATTGCGATATTCAGAATTGTTTCGATAAATCAACTGCCCAACAAAAATTTGAAGCATTAGAGCGTCTCTTTTTGCATGAACTTGAATAAATGCATGAAGTTGTTTAATTTTTTTGGGAGATAAGTTGGGACCAATTATGTGTTCACGATATTTAGTTTCACAAAGTTGAGCTTTTTTATGCATCATAATGTTCTAGCCGGTTACATGACAATTTACCCAATGCCATTTTACCCTACGACATTTTAACCAACCTGCCATTTCACCCAATGCCATTTTACCCAATACAAACTTACCCAATGCTCTTTTCGTTCAATTGTCCTATTACAAATTAGCAGTCGCTATTTCAAGGATGATTTTTAGTATTTGTGGACATTATAATCCCATGTTCGGTTGTGATAGTTTCATATCAAGTCCCACAGACCATTTAATTCGGCGAATCCCATGTTCGGTTGTGATAGTTTCATATCAAGTCCCACGGGCCATTTATTTTATAGTCGGCTAAATAGTCGCTCTGGTTAATTTCGCAATGGGGTAAATTGGGTAAGTTGGCATTTGGTAAAATGGCATTGGGTACAATGGCAGGTTGGGTCAGATGGCATTGGGTATAATGGCATTGGGTAAAATGGAATTGGGTAAATTGTCCTGACACCGTTCTAGCCGTCTGTTTGCATGCTTAATTTTGTCGCAATGCTTCCTAATAATTGAAGTGAAGCTTTTGCTGGTCAATTTGATCTCAAATCCTTTCGAAACTGTTGTTTTGGGCGTAATTTGTTTTTTTCTTTTTAGCGTTTTAAGCAAGGTTGTTGCTTAAAGGAACGTAGAGCAATGAAATTTTGCACTTTTTAACGGTACTTGTAAATTAAAAGACTAAATAAACCTTTCTGTTCCACTCTTGTACTTCAAGTTATGACTCATTTTTTGCCTCCTCCTCCCTCGTACCCCTTAAAAAATGGTGTTTAATAGGTTGGAACACTTTCTACAAAGTACAGATGCTTTCAATTCCCCTTATTTGATTATTTTATACTCCCTTAGCACTGATGTAAAGTTTACTAGCTTCCTTCAACAATTCTAAAGCACCATGTTTCAGCAAGCCAAAAACTGGAGTCTAGGATTTAGGCCTTAAAACAATCCTTATTTTATTCCTCGTTTTCTCTCATCGAAATATTTGTGTCACTTTGAATCTAGTTTAATGTAAGACCACTTTTTGTCAATAGAATTCAAAGACGTATCCGGCGGCCAATGTGATCACAACTGAGGCTCAGGAAACATTCCTCCGACCCCAGTTCCTACAAAGCACTTCCTCTTCAAGTGCACCGCTTTGCGCTGGCGAACCAAACCCAACAACATATCGTGATAGTTTAAGTCCTCAATACACATACATTCCTAGTGAAGAATTCGAATTGCAGGAACCCCCGGATTTCAGACCCCCAACTCCTCTCAGATCCGCAAATCCTGCACTTCCGACGTCTTCAAACGTCCGAACCACGACATCGCTGTCGTCCAGGGTTCCATACTTCAAATGCACAGTCGGTGGTCCGAACAGTAGGAGGTTCCGACGAATGAGTGACAATTCTGCGTTGGCACCCACAGGCCCAGTTGCTTCGCCTTCTGAGTTTGTTCAGCTACCTTGTGTTATAGGCTCGCCTGCAAGTGAGCAGTCGTTGTATACGTTTTCATCTCGTCCAAGAACGGACGAGAACCGAAAGGTGTCCCAGAGCTCCTCGCAATCATCGGCTTCGGACAATGTGTTCACGAGTTTTGCAAGAAATGGGTGAAAGATAAACTGTACAAACCACTGCCTTTTATGCTTTGCTTGAGTTTTGTTTTGGCGTATATTTATGCATTTTGTAGACGAAAAAGATAATTCAGCTCTTTCAACTATCCAGAACTATATATAGTTTCATATTTAATGACTTAATTGCTCGTGTTTAGAAGAGGTGCCTAATTTAGGGTCATTTTTTGCAAACGTACTCTTGCAGCAATTCATTCTGCATGATTACTCTCTTAGTTGGTATAGAATATTCGACCTATTTACAGTCTAACAAAATTTCTTTAACTCCTATGAAAAGCGATCGGTGAAGTGATGTATCTTGTAATGTTCATACCCATATCAATAATTTTTGCGGATAATCGAGTTAAATGAATAGTTAAAAATTGGGTTACATGACAAAATACCCAATGCCAAAATACCCAATGTGCCAAAATACCCAATGCCATTATACCCAATTTATTCCCTTTGATCTTTTCGTTCAATAATACGATTACAAATTAGCACTCAAATTTACAAGCATGTTTTCTCGTTGCTAGTTGCTAGTTTAATCCCATTTTCGGTTGTGATAGTTTCATATCAAGTCCCACGGGCCGCTGAGGCATGGCCATGGCCCGCGAGGCATGGCCATGGCCCGCGAGGCATGGCCAAACGCACTTACTAAATATTATGCTAAATAATCGTTCTGATAGTTTCAACGTTAGAATAAAATATTGGGTATATTTTGGGTATTTTGTCACATTGGGTATTTTGGCATTGGGTATTTTGTCCTGACACCTAAAAATTGATATCACAAAACACTGTAGTTAATCGCAAAAATCTCGCAGTTTCGCTTTCAATCTTTCATTTAGGGGATGTTTTGAACTTGCAGCTCATATCGGTTTCCAATGTTGCAGTATATTCCCCATCAACAGCCTTATTTTGTAGTTTTGTAGTTGGTTTCAAGTCTCCCTGCTCATTGGGTAAGATAATGACGTAGTAAAATTGTTAATTGCTTTTTTCGTTTCAATATTGACTAAATTTGATATCATAACTTCCCGTTCATTGGATGAGCTTCCGTCAACAAAATTAGGGACGTCAGGGGGCTCTAGGAAGTATCATGAAAGCCGTTACTCGGATAGCGCTTACCAAAAATGACCGGTCCAATTTGTTAATTGCCACTGACACACCCTCCAGAATCAAAATTTCTAATGTCAGCAATGACAGCTATTCTCTTCAGCATTTTCTGGAACGATTGCGAGAGATCCTGAGCGCTTCAAGAGCAAGTATCTCAAAAATGTCTTCTTGAAGAATTGATTACAAGCATGCCAAATTTTTGCAATTCTGGTTCTCCAAAAAAATGACTAAAGTCTCATTTTTTTAATAGGGTTGAAAACCATTAAGACATAGTCTCATTAAAGGAAGGCAACCTACCTGTTTTGATGAATTTGTCCCGGCGACATGAGTTGCTGTGTGGTAACGGGTTGTTTTGTGGCTAAATTTAATGCAAAGCAATCTGATAAAAAAAAACTATTGCGAATTCTATCATACCCTGAATGTCCTGTGTCTCTGCTTTACAGTAGTTTTTTTACCACTATTGTATCACAGGTACCTATTTTGTTTTTTTTTGCATTAAATCGAAATTCATTTGCATCCAGATGAAGACTGACAGCCGTTATGAGTAGCTACGTGAACCATACTTCAGAATGACATAAAGACAAAAACTCTTCGTTTTCTTTACGATAGGAGTCAAACCTATTGCCAAAAAACTTTGAGTTTTGTTCTGAAGAAGGTTGCAGAATTTTAAGGAGGGGATGCTAATATATGTAAGTCTTTCTCATGTAAAATAATGTCATCCTCTGGACTCTGACTTATTATATATATTAGAATCTTGTCAAGCAGCTCAACATTACAAAGTCCACACAGGCAGAGGTTGACACAGTTCGTGAGATGGCCAAAAAAATTGATCTTGACAAACTGGCAAGCATTGTCGCCTGAAGTTATGAGTCTCCAATAAGAACAGTGCCTGAAATCTTTCCACGAGATTCTTTCTGCTCGTCATCATACTTCCTTGAATTTTTTCGGATCATTAGTGAAGTAAACCGCAACAACTAGAATTTTTTGCTCATCAGACGCATAGTTAATTTTGCTTTTAAATTCCATTCAGTTTGTCTTCAAAACCATTAACATACCATGTGTGCTGATGCAGATCGAGCATCGACTGCTGATTTTTTAACTAAAGGTCATACCGTCAGCCTAACCAGCAAAAAACTGAATTATCAGCCAACTGAAGACGTAGTTTGCTGGACACGATTAAAAAATAAAAAAATATGAGCTTTGTATTGAGAAGCAAAAATACGCAAACGCAGAAATATATTTTATTCTGAAAATGATTGCGTACTATGGGGTCAAAATAATTAGAAATTTGATCGGCAATTGCTTGGTGTACCCGATGATTTTGAAATTTTTCATCAAATTATTTGCTCAGTGAATAATTGTATCAGCTCCGATTTAAACGCAAACACCGAGTTTTAAACTTTTGAAGAGAGCTTCTGCCTTGCTGCTGTCTACAATGATTATTTTTTTGCTGTGGGCCTGTTTAAAATTTTGCCAACTGCAATTGCACAGATGCCATTTTTTCAAACAAGGTTGTTTATGAAGCGCTGTTGAACGGTTTTGGAAGAAAAACTAATGGAAATATTTGCGGCCTAAATTTTCAAACTTAGTGCTTCCATTGGACCACTGGACTGGTTTTTTGCAAAGTATTGTACTCATAAAAACTATTTGACAGGCCTTCTGCTGCATACTTGAGTAAATCCTTTTAGTGATTCAAAACTTTTGCCACAAAAAAGTTAAAATCCCTGGAAGAATTATTTCCTTCTATTTCAAACCTGCTCATTTTTAGATGTAATTGTTTCAATGCTAAAGCTAGATCCTCGGATGCCAAAAACTCTGCTGCGCGTCAAGCCAATTTGTATTCTTTCAAAGTCACCTTTTATTGTTTTTACGACTGTTGCAATGACTCATTTGCCTTCTACAATACGCCCAAATCTTTTATCTAAATTTCTATGGTCATAGTTGCGTTTTTTGCTTTCCACACTAGTTTCTGATTCTTAGAATGCATAATGCAATGGCAAAGATTTTTTTCAGATGATCTCTCCAGTATCATCAAAGCAATCATCGGTTGTATCTGTTAGAACTGTAAACAATTGATGTCCAAAACAAATTGGAACTTAGTGAACTCTAGGAACTTTCGTTATCAAATCTTCTTTACATCAATACAAGTGCCTGCTGAGATGACTTCTGGAAGTTTGTTTTGGGAACATAATTTCCTCTCTGTGCCTTGATTAGATGACGTCACTTAGGTCCTGGAGCCCTTTAGATATAATTTGAAGTCCTTTCAAGGACTTTTGGAAGCACCAGTAGGCTCTTAGCACTGTGCCAGGAACCCTAACTTCACGTGCTCAAGCCGATACTCCCAAATCACGCCATTCAAATTATTCAAATAATTTGGCTAGATTTCATCAGCTGGTTGTTTTCTAAATATGCGATTCAAATTGTCATCTTCGCAAAAAAAAATAACTGACTACTTTTTCCTTTAAAAAATTAGACTATATTTCCTTCATCAATCTGATTGCTAGCTCTACTTAAGATTAAGAGCGAGGCCCAAGCCACCTTTGATCAAAACGCTCAGGGTTCTGCGCGGGTGATGAACCGAGACCCTTCCTCTGAGTCTAGCAGGACAACCGTCGTTCTGTGATCAGGGCCTCGTCCCGAGTCTTCGCGATCTGATCATTGCTCTTCCTACTGCCTGGAAACTCTGATCAGAGCCCGGCCCAGAATCTAAGTAGTTTGATCATAGCTCGGTCTAGAACCTGCTAGTTTTGAGGTATGATCTGGATGGTCGGAACAGAGCCATTTCCAGAGTCTGCAGTCTGATCAGACACCCTTTTAGAGTCTGGAATGTCTGCTCAGAATCAAGAAGTCAAACCGAGAACGTGGTCAGTTCCCCTAAAAAATGGGTAGATAATTAAGCCTCGAGGGGAATGATTTCGGAAGCGCACTGTGGTTCGAGACTACTTTTTTTTTTACTAAAGAAACCAAAAACCATATTCATTAAATTTTGTCTATTTTCAAAAAATAGTACATTATACCACTGATTACTAAAGTTTCAATTTTAAGGTCAAGATACCTTAAGTGAACAAGTGCGTCTGGCACCCCCAGTACGCGACGTCCCAAGTGGATGGGATAGTGCGATGACTCAAGTTGATGTGATCAGAGCTAATTTCGGCCTGAATGGTGGGGTACCCCTTTTGCGTGACGCAAGTCAGTCTGATCAGAGTTGGATTGGGTCGCACACCTCATCCTGGATTATCAGGAGCACCCATTGAGAAAGTACAGCAGTTATTGGTCAGAGCTTGATCTCTTTAGTTTTGAGCTCAATATGCAAAAATTGGTCTGAAGCTCTCAATATTGTTTAATCTATAATGTCAAACCTGCATTTTGAACGAACATTTCTATTAAAGCTACATCACAATTCCAAATTCGCATCTGTTTGCTCCTTCGCCCCTTTAACCTAACACGTTCTCTTAAAATAGACATATTTCAGTTCTCGACTATAGTATCTCTTTGAAGTGAAGATCAGAGAACTCTCGTTGCACCCAAAAATTGTTAGAACAAATACCTAATTTGGTAGAAATTCCGTAAAATTGGTTTACTACGGGATTCAGAGTATAGTATTTTTTAACTTGAACCAAAGCAGAAGAAATTCTTGTGATTCATCAAACTGGCGGGAGATTGGTTCTCACGGCTCATCGTTTCTGTATTTCTTGCTCATTAAAACTTATATGACCTTTATTTTGAACTAGCTTTACTTTTTCCAGGTTGTAGCGTTTCAACTGTAAAAAAGGGGGTTGGTACGATTTGTGATACCAATTGTTGCCTCCGCCTAAAAAAATAACTATCGACGCACCCACCCACCCACCCCCCAAGCTACGCCATTATGTCGCTCTTGGACTTATCTATTCACATCACGGGTATCCCTATTCTGGAATTGCTTCAGAGAAGTCCCTGTCGTGTTCTTACGATAATGATCTTGCATAACAAGTTATTTAGTATAATAGAAAAAAAAAGTAAACATGCTATGCACGTAAATAAAAACAGCTTTATAGAGAGCTTGTGAAATTTACACTCTCGAGCCCATCCAAACAGGTGTTTTATCACAACATTGCGCGGTGGCCTGTGCTATGAAATCAATAACGTCTGTCTGTCTTTCAATACCAATTTTTGCTAGCAATGAGTTGGCAGTCAAAATTTTTTGCAACACTTTTCCTCTTCCCCTGCTCTCAGACACATGTAATGGTCAACTTGGTCAATTTACACCCAGCCAGTAGCTTCTTTCAGGCCGCTCTGTCGCAGTGCTGCGTTGCACAATCGTGTGTCTATGTAGGCAATCAACCAATTGCAAAGTGCCAAAACCACTTTTGCACAATTGCACCACAATTGCACTCAGTGTGAGAGCCTGCGGAGCATATACCATAAAATTGGAAGCCCTGTTGATCGAAATGGAATTTTGTCGACAAACAAAAAGACAAGCAAAATCAGCCAGCCATTTGTAAAATGAGCTAGTAGATTATTTCTGAAGCTCTGATTAGCCTATTTAAAATTTCATTTCGTAATCGGGCGGAGAGGATAGTGTAACAGCCCTACCCCATTATTATTCCTTAGGCAGTATAATGTTCCAGCTATTAATCTATTAATCTTATAGCGCCTTTCCGCTCAAGCTTTGTTTTACTTTCGTGCCACTGGACCATAGTGTATTTATTATTGATAACACAATTTGGCACGCAATTTATTTAGCTTTTGCGTGTTTCAAGAGCTAATTGAGAATTTGTTCCGTTGGCCATGTTCCTTCGCCCAAACGACACTTGATACTTTTCTGCTTACAATCCAGTTAGTTGAGCTTTTTCTCAACAAGCTTTTATAAATAACCTATTCAGTTTAATTCAATATTCTGAAAACTTACTTTGTCGATTTTCCAAAGAAAAAGATAGAGCACAGAAAAACAAGGTAAGATCAATTAAATTGAAGTTGTTAATTTCAACAAAAAAAACTAAAACAACCCAATCTCGAATCCCGCATTCGCAATTCAAACGATCGTTTTTTTTAATACCTACCGGGTTGTTATATTGTTGACAGGTTCGGGATTTTTTTTTCCAAAATAAGCTATCCTGCAATTTTCAGGAACATCTGCTTTTTCTTTACCTTCTTTTCAAAAAAAAAAAAAAAAAAGAGAAAAATAACTCAAATATTCGGTCGTTTTTGTGATCTGCTTGACAGATAACGGTTGTTCTTTTTCTTAGATGAGCAATAATTGCCTTTAACTTTAGAACGCTTTGACAAATAGGTACTGATTTCAGAGGCTTCTCAAGCGTTATCCGATTTATCGGAAAATAGACGCTCCTTGCTTCCGCAGCTTCTACATTCCCAGTGTTTGTAGGTCCCACGTAGTAAGACTAAGGGGCTTAGCAAGGGAGGTTTCGGCGGCTGCTACGGCAACCTCAACGATACATAACTTAAGACGAGAGACCTGAAATCCTAAGTTAAAAAAAGTCTCTGCGTTCTTTTCTGTTATCTCTTAGAGGCCAGCTTTTTCTGGTCCCCACAATTTTGAACAACCGATATCTGACTTGCCGGTCCAATCGCAAGGTTGGAACTTTGTGCAGCATTTTTTATTTCCATGTAATTAAAAACAAATGGCTGACGCAGCTCTGGAAGCTAAACTTCTTCTACCGGAGCCTTTTAACGGAACAAGTGATATTCAGGCCTATATAACACAATTCGAACTCTTGAGTTCGTTACAAAATTGGCTAAAAAAAGCATTCAATAGTGATGGAACTCCGCAACACGACAGCGCTGGTCAACAGGTTTACATTGATAAGCGTCATACTATTTTTCCCTTGCGCTTACGAGGCAGTGCTATCGAATTTTATCAGTCATTAGATGACGCAACAAAAAATGATTATTCAGAGCTTAAAAAGCAATTTTTGCGCCAATATCAGGAACCTCCTGAATTTTTTCGGTCATCCCTTGCAAAACGTATTCAAGGCGAGTCCGAAAAAGTAAGTGAATTTTTAGCTGAGCTCAAACTTCTAGCTAATAAGGCTTATCCCCAAGACACGCAGGCAATCAGAGACCATATTGTGCTTCAATCTTTCATTGATGGCCTTCACAATATTCATGTAAGGGTAGAGTTAAGAAAGAACAAGCCGGCTGACATTAACGCGGCCTTAGAATCAGCACTCCACTTCGACGCAATTTACCGTCTTGAAGCAAATGCAAATGAGACTGCGCCTTCATCTACTTCTGTGAGTTCCATTGAAGCACTTTCGCGTAAAGTTGATAAACTCATGGCCGGACAAGTTAGTTACCAACCACGTTCTCGTCCGATGAACAAAAAATCGGGTCGCAGGAGCAACTCTCCTTACAGATTGTCTCCGTTTAACAAACGCAAGTCACCTACTTTCTCTCGTAGCCCATCGCAACACGGAGAACGTCGTCAATCTTCCTCTCCGCGAAAAACGTTTCTTGACAATTCACACAGTCGTTCAATCAGTAATGAAAGAAAAGTCAGGTTCACCGGACCAACTAGTTGTTATGGTTGTAATCGTAAAGGTCATACTAAAAATAATTGCAAAAATTGTTGGAACTGTGGTTCTTCTCAACATCAGCGACGTAATTGCCCAGAGTCAAAACCATACTCTAACCGATAGCTTCTTCTATCGCCATAGTCCACCTTGAAAGAGTTTGTTCTCCATTTTTAATAACCCATGGCACAAAACAAGCGTATTTTTGGCATACAGTCGCTTCTTTCCAAAATAATAATCGCCGATAATATACTGCCTGCCCTGATTGATTCAGGTGCTTCAATTAGTGTAATTCGTGCCGATGTTTTTGGCAAGTTCAGCAACTTTAGCCCTTCGCTTACATTGGAAGCATCTGATATCCAAGCATCCGCCATAAATGGCTCTATGCTTCAATTTAAGGGTATGTGCTTGCTTCCATGTCGTTGGTTTAAAAATGGTCCCATGTTTTCTTTCAAATTTTACATTTGTGCCCACCTCAGTGTTCCTTGTGTGGTCGGTTTTGATCTCCTACACAAACAAAAATGTGCAGTAGACTTCTCTCGGGGTTTATTAGATGTAGGTGACGCAGTACTGGAATGTATCAGTCCGTTGTCTCAGTGGTTTGAGGATAATTCTCCGACAACTGAGACTTCGCTTTGTTCTGTAACTTCGCGTTTCCTTATTCCACCTCGAAGTGAAGCACTCGTAAAATGTAATCTAAAGTCACATCATGCGCATAAGTTTTCTTCAAGCAGTTCGCGTACTTCGTCTGACGCGACTGTGGGTTTGGTTGAGCCCCACGTAGGTTTCACCAGTTTAAACTCCCTTTTAGTGGCCTCGTCTCTTGTAACAGTTTCTCAAAATGAATTTTGGCTAAGAGTACTTAACCCTACTTGTAATTCTGTAACTTTATATCCTTCGCAAACTATTGCGCAAATCTTACCCTACAACGAGACTGTCCTTCAAACTGTTGGTTTCAATGCTGTTGACATCAATTCAGCTGAAACTTTGATGCAGTTGTTTAAATCAAAGTTCAGCACTCTCACTAAAAAACAACAAAAGGACGCTTTTAGTCTACTCAAGCAGTTTGCAGACGTGTTTGCTACCAACAAATGGGATCTAGGCTCATGTAATTTGCATAAACTGCGTATTCAGTTGAAAGATGACGCCCAGCCTAGCCGAGTGCCATACAGATCAATGAATCCTTCTAAAAGAAAAGATCTCAAGGATAAGATAACCAAACTCCAAGAAAAAGATCTCATATCTCCTACTCATTCCGAGTGGGCAGCTCCAACCGTGTTAGTTCCGAAACGTGACGGGTCATATCGTCTTGTTATTGACTATCGGAAACTAAATGCCCAAACAGTCAAAACATCGTGGCCTCTTCCGCGCATATCAGATATTCTAAATAATCTCGAGGGAAGCATTTTCTTCTCTAGCCTCGACCTTTGCAGTGGATTTCATCAAATGGAGATTGATGAAGAAGATCGACACCTTACTTCTTTCATTACGCCGTTTGGACTGTATCAGTGGAAACGGATGCCAATGGGTCTTTGCAATGCCCCTGGAGCATTTCAAAGACTAATGGAAATTGTTTTATCAGGGTTGACATATGAAATTGTCCTGGTTTATCTTGATGATATTATAGTCTTTGGTCGTTCTTTCGAGGAACACATACATCGTCTTCAACTTGTGTTCCAACGCATACGGGAAGCAAATTTGAAAATTTCACCTGCCAAATGTTCCTTATTCCAAACGAAGTTAGTATTTCTGGGTCATGTAGTCTCTGCTGACGGGATACACACTGATCCTGCTAAAATAGCAGCTGTGGAGAAATACCCAGTTCCACAAACTATTCGTCAGTTAAGATCGTTCATGGGCCTTGTTGGCTTCTATAGAAAGTTTGTTCTCAATTTTGGTTTGATTGCGAACCCTCTGTACCAAATGATGAATAAAACAACAACGTTCCATTGGACAGCAGACTGCCAAAAAGCTTTCGAGAAATTGAAAACAGCGCTAGTATCCGCTCCAATCTTAGGTTTTCCAAATGAAAAGGATCAATTCGTTCTTTGTACTGACGCATCGCTTACTGGAATTGGCGCAGTGCTATCTCAAAAACAGAAAAATGGTGAAAAGGTTATTGCATATGCTAGCAAAGTGCTGCAAAAAGGTCAAAGAAACTACTCGGCTACGAAACGTGAACTCTTTGCTGTGGTGTTCTTCACATCATACTTCAAAGAATTTCTTCTTGGGCAAAAATTTCAGATAATTACTGACCATCGCGCCCTCGTTTGGCTCTATTCGTTCAAAGAGCCTGATGCAATAGTAGCGCGTTGGCTAGAAAAATTAAGTATGTTCAATTTTGAAATTGTCCATCGGCCTGGAAAAACTATTGCAAATGCTGATGCTCTTTCCAGATTACCACCTTTGAATTTATCTGCTACTTCTGTCACATCTGTTTCTTCGTCTCCGCACTTTTCAGAAACGCAAGATCAGGATAAAACTCTGTCTGTAGTCAAATCATGGTGTCGAACAGGTGAGAAACCACCTCGATCCTTAATGTTTGGTAGACCATCTGCTTTGCAGTGTTACTGGCAGCAATTCGAGACATTGAAAATTATTGATGGTGTTTTGTACCGGCTATTTCAACAACTGGATGGATCTACACTTTTCCATCAGTGTTGCGTTCCACTTAACCAGGTTCAAAAAGTTCTTCTTCAGTTGCATGAGTCACCTGCTTCAGGACATTTAGGCAATAAGAAAACTCTTGATCGGGTACGTCAGCGATTTTACTGGCCAGGATTGAAAAATGATGTGGACTCCTGGATCTCAGGTTGTGCAACTTGTCAAAAACGAAAGAATCCCAAACAATCACATCAGCAAGAAATGCAGCTCTGGGCATTCTATGAACCTTTTCTTTGCGTGTCAGTTGATATCCTTGGCCCTCTCCCAGAAAGTCGGTTGAATGAGAAATTTTATAAATACATCCTAATGATTGGAGACCATTTTACTCGCTGGTTCGAGGCTGCACCCCTACAGAACATCAAGGCTGAGACAATCTGTAGCACTTTCTTAGATCAATGGGTCACCCGATTTGGTGTACCTGAATATATTCACAGTGACAACGGTTCGCAGTTCACATCGCGCCTTTTCGCAGATATGTGCAATAAGCTGCAGTTAACCAGCTCAAGATCTACTCCTTACCACCCGCAAGGAAATGCAAAAGTGGAACGCATAAATCGCACTTTGGAAGATGGGTTGGCAAAGTACTGCGCAGAACGGCATGAAGTTTGGTCTGTTCATCTTCAATCTTTCATGATGGCCTATCGTTCTGCAGTTCATGAGTCGACAGGTCAATCGCCTTTCCGATTAGTTTTTGGGAAAGAAATGCGCATGCCTGTTGATATGCTATATCCAACATTGCCCACTTCAATTGTTGGTCATCGGGATTATGTTTTTCAACGTTTAGTTGAATCTTCCACCATTTTCGAGTCCGTAATTCAGAAAAACGGATGGGAAATGCGCCGACAAAAAGCTATCTTTGACAAAAAGAAGCATGGTCCTTCGTATAAGGAAGGAGACCTGGTGCTTCTTCATTCACCAGTGTGCTCACAGGGTCAAACTCCTAAATTAAAGAGCTTCTGGTCTGGACCTCATTGCGTGAAAAAGGTTATTAACCAAATTAATTTTGTTCTACAAGACGTCAAAACTCAAAAACAACAGATTGCTCATTACGATCGCATTAAACCTTTTACACCATCAGACCAGCGGTTGCGCAGAAATCGTTCCAACCAAACTGTAAGACCAAGTCCTCAACCCATCGTCCCTGAAGACGATGATCTTGTGTTGGTTGATTTATCTGAAAGACAGGCTTCTACCTCTGATAGGTTACAAAACACTACTAACCCTACAAGTTCCGCCATTCCGTCACCGCCATTTTTTTTGTCAGAAAATCAAAGTGGTTCAGGTTCCACAACAGTTCCTCAACGACCGCGTAGAGCTGTTGCTGATCATGCACGGCATCCAGGATTTTTCCGTTTAGCTTATTTTGATTCAGACAGTGATGTTGAGTGATTTGTTTAGATGCTCTTTGTGCAGCAAGTGTTGCTGTTGTTCACTTGCCTAGTAGATTGCAGTTTCTCTACACTTGTAGGCTATGACATCGAGGAAGTTCTCACAACAAAAATTTACTCGCTTCTTCCGAGTGAACAGTGTACGCCTGATAAATTAAGCACCAAAAACATTACTTTTGGTGGTTTGGTTCTTCATGCGCCCGAAGTTGATATTCAAATGAGTTTTTGCATGTTTCAAGCTTCTTACGCTGTTACCGGATTAGCGCATTCTGCCCGATTTGATGATTCTGTGTATTTAAAAGAGTATTCTCGCCTAGTGCCTACTTTCTATGCATTAGAAACTTGGGTTTGCAGAGCAATTTGGAGTGGTAGCAATTTCAAACTTCCAGGTTTTGCAGATGAAAATTTTAAAATGACTGAGGGGGATCTTTTGTTTGATGGTAGACCATACAAACCTGGCAATTTCAAGGTATTTGACTATTCGTACTCTTTCATGCGTGGTGGCAAGAAAGCTGGAATTTACTTCACCTGGCCTGTGGATTGGATTACCCCAGGTGGATCGAAAATTCACGCATCTGGTGTTATAAACGCAAAATTAACCATCGGCAAAGTAGTCGCAACTTTGGACAAAACCAGCTCTCCATGGTCCTTAATCTTGACAGATCCCAATGAAAGATCCACGTCCTGCAGTTTTCCAGGTTCTGACTTTCAGCATGACTCAATCACCTATTTACCGCATTTCTACGGTCAGTGTGAGATTAAATCAATATTTGAGTTCTCTCCGGAGCATCCTGGCGTTCAGATCTCTTCTGCTGATTCAATGTATTTGAGTGGAAAAACTGCTTCCAGGGATGATTCCCGCGTCCTTTATATAGAACTTCTGAACACAACTGTTAGTGTTTGCTCATATAAGGTCCGACCAACAACCTACTCTGGTGTTTACTTTGTCATTGAACCTATAACGGAGCAACTTCCGGAAATAGATTACAACACAGATGCAAGTCCAAACTTAGTCTATGGGACAAAAATTGAGTTTGTGCATGTCAACGCGCATCTTTCGCGTCAACGAATTGTAAATTTCATCAAAAATGAAATTTGCAATACGCGTCAGATGATCTTAAATGGACTCATTTCTTTAGCGTCAAACTTGGACAATCCTAATCTCTTCCTCGGATCCGGTTCCATGTTAGGCATACATGCTGAAAAAGCGGGAGCTGTTCTTTACGTCCACAAATGTGTTAAAGTCGAAGCTCGAATTGCAGACTTCCCCTACTGCACAGAGGAAGTTCCTGTTCTTTTGGGCAATGATACGCAAATTCGTTTCATGAATCCGATAACACAAGTTGTGTATCCAAACTATACTTTGACTGCTTGTGATCCCATAGCACCTTACATGTACCGCACGTCTGAAGGCATCTGGATGCACTATGGAGATGATTATTCGGTCGCACGTGCGCCCGAATCTCTAAGTGTTTTCAGCCATCTAGATTTTAGTGATAACTTACCTTCATTACACACCGCTGGTCTCTTTTCTTATCAGAACTTGAGGCAGAGTGCAAAGGCTCGGGTTCTAAAATACTCGCGCCGAACAATTTCGGGACGAGAAGTATATCTTGGTCCTCGCAGCCAATATTCTCATCCTGGTTTAATGCATTTTAATCCAAGCGTTTCCGAAGAACTAGAAAATTTGGCGGCTTGGAAATATTTGATTGATTTGCAATCTGTTGCGAGTGGTGGTTGGTACTACGCCGAGAGGTGCACTGTAATTACGCTAACAACTTTAGCGCTTCTAGGGCTCTTTATCTATATATTGAAACTTGTATTTGCGCTTAGGCTCCTTTCTCATGGAGTTCCTTTCTGGACAGTTTTCCGGCTTCTTAACCCCCTTGCGCCTTTTACGCAGATGCTTCAAAATCACATAAATAATATACACGCATCTGCGCCTGTCAATCATGACCAACTTGTCAATGAAACTGATGGGAACCCTGATAATCGCACTGTAATAGTTGATTCAATTTATCCGTCAGCACAATTAAATTCTGCCCGCTACACAACAAAAATTTAAGCACAGGTTGACTCTTTATCGCCTATAGTGTTCTGTCTTAGAAAAAAAAAAACTGCCGCTTTCTGATTTTTGTCTTTTGCTTCATTCAAAATTTTTTTCTTTTCGTTCATCAATCACTAGCAGCCCTGATGCACTTCTGTACACAAATGATTGACATTGCTTGTTTTAGATGTCGACAAGCTCAGAGTCAATCAACACTATGCCTGCTTCTCCAGGCCCTGATATTCTTCTGGACACAGATCTTCTTTCAGGTGCTTCTTCGCCTGCAATTCCGTTGCTGGACGATAGTATGGACTCTCAAGCAGATACAGGAATAACTGGCAACTGGGCAAGTGATCAGTCGCTTGAGTTCCGTCAAAACCTCTCGCAAAATCGGGATCCTCAGCCGCACACGGATGTCTGCTCATCTGCTTCTTCGGATGAAATGACAATCATCTTTTGTCCGCCTTCCAAAAACATTCCAGTCGTTCAGACTGCTTCTGCAACAGCAGCTTCGGGTTCGAGAAGCAGCCCGCTCGAAGGAAGCAATTCACGCCAGGCTATGGGTCCACCTCGCAACGGTCCCTTACGCCTCAACGGTTTGGTGTATTCAGCAAATTTGCATGCCGTGTTGCGGGTTGTTGAATTTTACCGCAATGGGAAAGTTCGCCTTCAGGATCCTTACAATGCAAGGCGAAGGCCTCTGCTGGATCCTGCGGATCTAGTCGCTATCCCTGTTGACAACTCGGCTGAAAATCGCGACCTTCGAGATCAACTTATTCGACTTCGTCGATCTCGTGAGGCTCACGAGCGTGACCTTTACCAGGCTACCAATGAGATCGACAAACTAAAAGCTCGCATTTCCGAGCTGAATCAAATGCTAGATGATTCTCGGACGGCAAATCGTCTGCTCTCCGCGAAGGTTGTTACGCTGGAGAAAAAACAACCTAAAAAGCCAAAATCCTCTAAGGTCCGCAATGCAGGGGTGAATACGGACACTATGTCTGCCTCTGAGTCCTGTTCAACGACCTGTCGTCACCTCAGAGGTCTCCAAAACGAATTCCGCTCCCTGCGTTCTCAATTACTTCGGGGAAATCATAATCCACAAAACAAGAAAATAAAAAGGAAGCCTCGCTCGCGTTCTTCGAGCTCATCGTCCTCATCGGGTTCGGAGACAGAATAGTGGGACATGAGGACATGTCCTTCCTAAGCGGGGTGATGTAACAGCCCTACCCCATTATTATTCCTTAGGCAGTATAATGTTCCAGCTATTAATCTATTAATCTTATAGCGCCTTTCCGCTCAAGCTTTGTTTTACTTTCGTGCCACTGGACCATAGTGTATTTATTATTGATAACACAATTTGGCACGCAATTTATTTAGCTTTTGCGTGTTTCAAGAGCTAATTGAGAATTTGTTCCGTTGGCCATGTTCCTTCGCCCAAACGACACTTGATACTTTTCTGCTTACAATCCAGTTAGTTGAGCTTTTTCTCAACAAGCTTTTATAAATAACCTATTCAGTTTAATTCAATATTCTGAAAACTTACTTTGTCGATTTTCCAAAGAAAAAGATAGAGCACAGAAAAACAAGGTAAGATCAATTAAATTGAAGTTGTTAATTTCAACAAAAAAAACTAAAACAACCCAATCTCGAATCCCGCATTCGCAATTCAAACGATCGTTTTTTTTAATACCTACCGGGTTGTTATAATAGAACTTCATTATCATTATTGATACTGATACTTCATTTCAAACAAATGAAAGAATTTGCAGCAACTAAGTTACCAGTGGAAAAGATTACTGAGAAGATTAACGTCAAATTTTTTATACAGAAAATTGTGTTAGTAGACTTTGGTTTAAAAGGCCAGTAGTATAATTTGATAAGTTCCCTAAAGACAACCTGAAACCAGGTACTGTCTCTTCATAACAAACTTCTATCATACATTAGACTAAGTATGACAGTCAACAAAAACGACAATTGTTTTCTAGGTAATATCTGCTCTCAACAAATTTATACAATGGTGGTCAAAGTCTGTTTGGTCTGACCAATACCTATCTTTGGGTATGGTCGGTCTGGCCAATGCCTGTCTTGGGTTGCGGACTTCATCCTGGGTAGCATTTTCGTTTAAGGTATGTTTCTGAACACTGTACCTTGCCTTATTATACATTTCCAAATCTAACAAATTTTTAGAATTATAGTTTGATAGAATTAATATGCTGACTTTCCTAAAGGAACGCATTTTTGAAAAAAATGGAGACTGTTTGAAACAGTTTGTAAATTTCTCTAAAATTACCTTTAACCCTGAACGCACCAGTGAAGTCCAAAACCCTGGATTTGTTTGGAAAAGCACTGTTGGAAAAGCAAGTTCGACAACGGAACGGAACATTCCTTGACCTGCGAGAAACTCGCAAAACTAGCTGATTAGGGTGAAAGAAACAAACCAAATAGCACTGTTAGGAATAAATTTATTCTTAGGGTGAAATTTATTCAGGTATTAAATTATAGTTTCTCGCACAAGAGCTTAGCCTTAAGAAAAATAAATATGTTATATTACATTTCCAAGACATTGCATATCTTTAGATATAAGGGTCTCCTGCGTTCCCCATCTTTGTGGATTTATGCTATTTGTACCCCCAGAGGAACGTGCTATTTTGTTACATAATGATTTATTTTGCAAAGACACGTGCTCTGAAACGGGCGGGGCAGCATAACGCATTGGGGGGCACAAACCGAAAATATCCAAATACAAATGTCACAAACATTTCAACCCTCTGAGAAAACACTTCGACTTTATTAGTTCGACAAAACACTTCCTTTAAAAGACTTGTTAGTTCCAAGTTAAGGGATAATGACATTGATCACATAGTAGAAGGCACTAATATAGTCAAGCCTAACTCTTTTTATAAATGGAAAAGTTATCAACAAAATTGGTCTTTACTAGAATTTCCAACTCGGGTTTGATCCTCCAACCTAATCAAGCATAGTCTGGGACCTCACCTAGTCCATCAGCACACATGTGATGTTAAGGGTGATCATTTTTATTCGAGCTAAAACTGAGGATAGCAACTAAAGTCCAGCCAAAGTCTTTTCATACGCAATATTTGTCGAGCACGATTTTCTCTTATATAATAATGGCCGAGGACGCGTTTTTCATAAGTCCAGCTGCAGACTAGGGAAGTCAAAAATATCTAATAGACTCCCAAAACAAAATCATAACTGTTGAACTTCTGAATAAATGTTGAAGCAAAACGTTGGGGATTTTCAACGAAGGGATGGTAGAGATGGTTAAGTGATGAGAGAGATGGTTAAAACCTATTAGCGTTTATTGCCCAGGGTTCAAAAATTTCTGTGCTTGTCACTAGTTGGAGAAAATTTATATCAATTTTTAAGAAGCTTGCTTTTTTTGTTCCTTTGCTTTGAAAACTCCCTATACGGGTCCCTGGGAGATAATTCTGCTTCCTTTAGCAACACCCAGAGTTCCACCAATACGTGTTCAATGTTACCGAAGGAAGACTGGAATACAAGTAGGTAATTTCTGAAAACATCTCTACAGAACTGAATTGGTACATCGTTCAGTGAGATTGGTTAATACACTGCTGTCTCAAGTGGGTCATCCCACTGCTGCACTAACAGACACTAGGGAATAATGAAAACAAGGAGGCCTACCCAGGCCTAGCTACAGACTTATGAATAGACAATGCTCGACCAAATTGTATTATGAAAAGACCATACTTGATTCATTTCAGCTAACGTTGAAAAAACGTTGGCTGGACTTTAAGTCATACCTGGTTTTAGCTTGACTTACATTTCTCTCAAAAGACTTTATCTGGACCCTAAATTTTCTCAAAAGACTTTAGCTCGAACAATAATTTTACATGACCCAAAGTTAGGGCTGGACTTGAGCTCGACCCAATGTTTGCAAAAAAAACTTTAGCTAGACTCAAAAGGGTTTTTTCATTGTCCAGTTAAAGTCTTCTCATAACCAATTACATTCAAGCAAAGTCTTTTCATGGGTCCACCTTTTGTCTTTTATAATCAATTAAAGTCGAAAACAGTCTTTTGATGGGTCCATCATTAGTCTTTTCATAAGTCTGCTTTTTGCCAATAAAGCTTTACGTGCAACTCTTTCGTTCATTTTTGCTTATAAGGTAGTCAGCACCTATGCTACTTCATTTTTACGATATTGAAGAACCACAAATCCCTCGAAAATCTGCACTGTTTTTGAAAAAAAAAGATAGTTGATAATTTTGAAGTAGAACACAAACCTAATAAGCCACATTTGTCATGGCTAATAGGAACAGGACAGTCACGCTTAGGCTACCTTGTTTCTTTCAACCAACTAATGCGGCAATATACTTCAGCTGCCATAATGCTTTATCTTAAGAGTTGAGACAAATTTCGTAAGTCTTTTGGCAGTTTTCTAACTGTTTTTTAAGTTGGACTGCTCAGGTGCAAAGCTCAAGTGGACCGTGTAATTATAGTCAATATTGGCCCCCTTATTAGACTTTCAATAGTCGAGTGTGCAGTTGTTACTCTTAATAACTAACAATAACGAATGACAAACTTAAATTCAAAGTAAAGCAAGGTCCCCAATACCAGGTGTAATTGACAAAAATTTAAGTTTTCACACAAAAATGAGTAACGTACTGAGCAAATTGGCACTAAGTATTTTATATATTCACCAAATTGTAATCCCAGTCCTGTGTGTATCACCCAGGTTACACGTACTTGGAAAACTTGATACGGCCATAGTACAGCATCGTATGTTTTGAATGAAAATCGTACTAAGATCTTGTGAAGTTGACTACGGTTCGTAATACGGCCCTAATAAGTTTTCTAAGTTGCCGTGTTAAAGCCGTATCAAGATCAATAAGGTGCCGTACTAAGGCTTTACCAAGTTTATTAAGGTGCTGTTAGTAATCTAATCGCCAGGCAGCTGTCGGAAAACTCTAGTCAAGTTAACAGCCGACTACTTGGTAGTTTTACAGTATTTTTGCCTTCTCTTTCTTCATTCCGGGCTTTGGACCGGCAGTGTTTGAGTTACTGAATTATCTATAGAAGTAATGATATAGTACGGTGAAAAACCCCGCACCCTCACAGTTCTCCGAAACAAACAAAATGACCAAACCAGATCAAAGAAATCACTAGAATATAAAATAGAGAACAGGCTGTCGGAAAATGATCTCAAGTCAGGTTGAAAATGGATTTTGTGAAAGTGGTGTCCAAAAAGCAAGTAAAAGCTTAAAATGACAAATAGGATCAAATAAATGTTGACAGTAGTTACGTTCGGTTGTACGGGCATTTCACAAAATTTGAATCCATTTTGAACTATTAAGATAAGCTTACCAAATAATTATTAGAAATAGTTTTCGGATAAAAGAAGTGTTTTTAAAGATTTAATATTGTAGTGCATGTTTATTTACCAAAAAGTGCAGTGTTTTCGGCATTTTATGTTATCACTTTTTGGAAGTAACTGCTATTTGAATTCTCGATAAAAACAACAAATTAGACATTTTCCTTTTTTTAATTGATGCTTTTCCCTCTATCACGTTTCTGTACACAAAATGCAGACAAAAAAGAAGTACTAAAGGGGAACAAAGTCAGGACGTATTAATCAAGCAATGAAATGAAGCAAATATTGAACTGACAAAACAACATAATTGAGAAACTTTTCGAGTTCAGGGAAGAGCCTTCGGAAAAAACTCTAAAAGTTTTGACTGAATACTAGGTGTTCTGTTCGTTTCACCTGGCATCTTAAACAAAATAAATTGTTTGGCTGAAACTACAACACATCAGAAGACTGACTAGTTAGCTCATATGTTAATTGCAGAGCTATCAATCATCAATTCTTGTTTAATCTTAATCGCAAGTTATTCTCTCAACATGATAGTCAGTTTTAAAAGGTTGTCTAAAAATCAATACTATTCAGTTAATAAAATTGGGGTTCTTATTTTTCTTCTTCTTCTTCTTCTTGGTTAGTGGTTCAAAGGAAATTAAACCTGATGTCAAAACTTAAATTAAACTAAACTTATTTTGAAAACTAAAATCAGTGATTATTGTGCAATCAATCTGCTTTTTATTTATGTTCCTTCGTTTGTTCCCGTCTTTCTTTTGCTAAGAATTTAAGTTTTGTGAATTACATTTCCACTGTTTTGTCCATTATATGGTCCTACTTTGTCAAAACCTATGATATTTTGGGTTAATTTAGGCTTAATCACTTGAAGGCGAATTTCGCTTTTTTATAACTGATTATTGTTTGCCCTGTCCGTAAAAGCGCAATACGTTTTGTGAAATCCGATTACGCAAAATTTTGTGAATGGCGCTTCCGTCAGACATATTTTACCGTAGAAAACAGTTTTCACTTTCGAACTTCCAGTTCAAGGTTGCAACCAACTTCCTGTGCCCATACAGGGCACCGCATTCTGGTCCGCGAAGTTTGTACGTTTATTTCAACGTACAATGTCTTAAGATAGAAAAAGTGAAACCTGCTAATAAAAAAGAGTAAATTTACTCAGAATTTAGGTACCTGTAGTTGCTTGTCATCTAGATAAAAAATCTACTGAGCAATCAAAATGTCTCCTTAATTAAAATAGAATTTTAAAAACTGCGATTCTCCTTTAATTTTGACATAGAACGCCAAGATTCGGACAGCAGGGAAGTTACTATCTCAAAATCAAATCCAGAATTTGTTCTGTCATCTTTACATTTGAACTAGCTGAACATTTAAAAGATTAAAGCACTTTATATCAGTATGAATGGTTTCAAGCTTTCTAACCAAACCAGCAACCTTTGTCTGATTCTTTAGTTCATAATTTAAAGCATCGTTAACCAAAGAAAAGGTCACAATACAGAAAATTGAGCAACTTGGTTGTTGAATTTTCTGTATTGTGACCTTTTCTTTGGTTAACGATGCTTTAAATTATGAACTAAAGAATCAGACAAAGGTTGCTGGTTTGGTTAGAAAGCTTGAAACCATCCATACTGATATAAAGTGCTAAAAAATTCAGGCCCTGACCTCACCAAACAACGCATGATTGCTGCAACGACATCACTAAACCCTAAGCTTGTTTTTCCTTTTATTCATCGAACCCAAAAACGAATCAAAAAATACTTTTTGTGCTGTATGAAAAAAAGCAGAATCTTTGTTGATGGAAAAAGAGAATGAGCAATCAATTTGACTTAAATGTTCTTAATAAACTCCGCTCAAAACCTCTAAAAATCTCGAGATTTTTTGTTGAGAATTTCAGAAAAAACGATAATGTCAGAAAAAACGATAAAAAACTGTTTAGGAAAAAATGCGTTTATTTTAATTGGAAGCGCTTGTTTTGATCAATGAAAAGAAAGATGTTACAGGAAGATTTGTTGATTGGTATTTTCCGCAATTAACAACATCTTGTTTTATAGATTTGAAGTTATCGCAAAACATCCAAAAACATCCTGATCGACCTTTTTGCCTCCCATTTTATAATAATTCGGTTTGACTTAATTGACCCATACACTTCGTTAAGCTTTGCTCCTCTTTTATTATGCAGCATGTAGCTCTAATGCAGGTTAGAGAAAAAAATGATTGAAGTTAACTATCTTTATATTTTTATAGCGCTACCATTGAACCACGTATCAGTCAGCTATAGAACCCGAACCCCATCTTATTAGAGGACCGCAATTTACAGAAAAAAAGCCATTGTTCTTCACACTTGAATTATCGCTCATATGAAAAAATTTTTGTACTACAGCAGAGACCAGCAAAATGCTACTGCCACCACCCGGTTCAAGAAACTTTATAAATATTATGAAAGAAATGCGCTGGAATGTGCTGATTTGTCAAAAATTTCAGTGAGAAAGCCTTACAAAACGAGGCCTGAAATGTGCTGATATGCGCTCAAACTTTGCAAGAAACGCGCTGAAAACCACTGAATTTTCAAAAAATATATAGCTCTGAGACTCCCACCCTACTCTCCGGTGCCGCAGCCATCACTCAACCCACTGCGCCATTGATTCTTGAAATTGTTCCCGTTTAATTTAATTTTATATTAATAAGCAGTTTCGGAAGAAGTGCACTGAAATTGTGTAAAAAATGCGCAGAAAATTCAGCGCATTTCGCACCCATTTTTATCGCATTCAGTGCTTTTCAGCGCATACTTTTAGAAAAAGTTAATCAATAAAATAAGAGCAATTTAAATGGTTCAAAATTTAGAAATCGGTGTCAAATAGCGTTTAAATCCATTGAATAAATTTACAAAAATGCTACTAAAATTGAATGATATGCTTACAAAGTTTGAGAGCATTTCAGCGTAATATTAAGGCTGATTTTCGGGCTGAAAAATTTTTGGAAAAATTTGCGCATTTCAATTCATTTCAGCGCATTTCAATTCATTCAACAAAATTTATTCATAACTTTAGCACATTCAGCGCATTTCTTAGGAAATACTGCGCTGAAACGGCGCTGACGTCTCGAATCGGGCATGGAAACTGCAAAATTTTACTAATTATGCAAATAGTTGATTCCAAATATTTTGTGCAGTTATGCCTCAGGAGGTAAAGTTTCCAATCAGATCATCTATTGTCAAGGACACTGTGATTTCTCGTAAGCAAAAGCCCGGCATATGACAACAATCATAATCATCAAACTGGACGGAAGTAGCTGACTTCCAAAAACTGTACCAACAAAATCAAGCGAAACAAAACATAACTGAATTACATTATTAATCAAATCCGTTCCGAAATCATAAGATCTAATAAACCCCGTCCTTCCCTTATTCAATAACATTTTTGGCACCCAACCCAACAGTTTCGAAACCACACCTAAAGCTAAGTATTGTTTTCAAACAAATACATTTCCCAATGAGCTAGACCGATTTGCACCATGATTTTTTCAATGTTTCAGAATATCTAAAGATCAGAAATTACACCTATATCAAAACACTCTGACTATGGTGGGGTAATTACACAACACACAAAGACAAATCGATAAAGATAAACATTGCGACTTTACAGATTTCGATAAAACTTTATTACTTCTTTCCGGTACTTCTAGGCTTTTACCCACCCCAAGGACCCCTTCTGGTTGGTCTTTTCCCCAACCCCCCGCCTTCTTTCTGGTTCGTCTGGGTTTTACCCATCCCAAGGACCCCTTCTGGTTGGTTGTTTCCCCAACCCACCGCCTTCTTTCCGGTTCTTCTGGGGCTTTACCCACCCCAAGGACCCCCTTCTGGTTGGTCGTTTCCCCAACCCACCGCCTTCTTTCCGGTTCTTCTGGGGTTTTACCCACCCCAGGGACCCCCTTCTGGTTGGTTGTTTCCCCAACCCCCGCCTTTTTTCCGGTTCTTCTGGGTTTTTTACCCACCCCAAGGACCCCCTTCTGGTTGGTCGTTTCCCCAACCCCCCGCCTTCTTTCTGGTTCTTCTGGGGTTTTACCCACCCCAAGGACCCCCTTCTGGTTGGTCGTTTCCCCAACCCCTCACCTTATTTCCGGTTCTTCTGGGGTTTTACCCACCCCAAGGACCCCTTCTGGTTGGTCGTTTCCCCAACCCACCGCCTTCTTTCCGGTTCGTCTGGGGATTTACCCACCCCAGGGACCCCCTTCTAGTTGGTTGTTTCCCCAACCCCTGCCTTCTTTTTTGTTCTTCTGGGGTTTTACCCACCCCAAGGACCCCCTTCTGGTTGGTCGTTTCCCCAAGCCCCCGCCTTCTGTCCGGTTCTTCTGGGTTTTTTACCCACCCCAAGGACCCCTTTCTGGTTGGTCGTTTCCCCAACCCCTCACCTTCTTTCCGGTTCTTCTGGGGTTTTACCCACCCCAAGGACCCCTTCTGGTTGGTCGTTTCCCCAACCCACCGCCTTCTTTCCGGTTCGTCTGGGGTTTTACCCACCCCAGGGACCCCCTTCTAGTTGGTTGTTTCCCCAACCCCTGCCTTCTTTTTGGTTCTTCTGGGGTTTTACCCACCCCAAGGACCCCCTTCTGGTTGGTCGTTTCCCCAAGCACCCGCCTTCTGTCCGGTTCTTCTGGGTTTTTAACCCACCCCAAGGACCCCCTTCTGGTTGGTCGTTTCCCCAACCCCCCGCCTTCTTTCTGGTTCTTCTGGGGTTTTACCCACCCCAAGGACCCCCATCTGGTTGGTCGTTTCCCCAACCCCCCGCCTTCCTTCCGGTTATTCTGGGGTTTTACACACCCCAAGGACACCTTCTGGTTGGTAGTTTCCCAAGCCCTGCCTTCTTTCCAGTTCTTCTGGGGTTTTACCCGCCCCAAGGACTTCTTCTGGTCGGTCGTGTTGATAGTTTCCAGCTTTTAGTAGGTATTGGTTTTGGTATGTATTGGTAGGTTCCAACTTTTGGTAGGTATTGGTTTTGGTAGGTATTGTTAGATTCCGGTTTTTGGTAGGTATTGGTTTTTGGTAGGTATTGGTAGGATCCGGCTTTTGGTAGGTATTCTTAGGTTCCGGTATTTGGTAGGTATTGGTTCTGGTAGATATTGGTAGTTTTCAGCTTTCGGTAGGTATTGGTAGGTTCCGATATCTAGTATGTATTGGTATTTGGTAGGTATTGGTTTTTGTTCTAACACTCGTAGGGCATTGATATCGATAGGTATTAGCAGTTTCTGGCGGTAAAAATTACTACTGTTACCACCAAACATTCCCGAATTTACTCGGTAAACTACTCTGACTTCTCATTAATGGTCGAGACGAGGTCAACCTCAAACAAAACAGTGCCCAAATTGAGTACTAGTTCATCCGATTCCCCAGATGGAGCAGTGTTAACTCAACAATCCATTAGTACCTCAACAGCAACCAAGTCAAATGAACAGAAGCGTTTGGAAACCTCTAAACTTATGATCGAAAATGACATCAAACTACATACTGACTACCTTATTGCTGCTATAGAGTCCTCAGAAGATATCGAAACTTTATAGGAAACAGTTAATGAAATTAGGGAAATGCAGCAGAAGCTTGAACCAGTTGTCATTGACCTAATCAGTGGTTTGGAGCCTGATGAACAAGATATTATGTCGAGAGAACACAGTCGGTTGAAGATAGACATAAAACGGACTCTGACATTATTCCGAAAACATGTTAAAGAGATAAAGACGCCTCTTCAGCAAGCGTCATCTGGTGGATTATCCTTGAACTCCAATGAGAACATAGAAACACATGACAACACCTTCCCACATTTAAAACAACGTCCCACTCATTTTGCCTTTGACGACACTCTTTCAATTTATCGCATCACTCAAAACAATACGTCAGCGCCCGCTGAGAATTCCCGTTTGGTCAGCTATGGTTATTCTGCACCCGGTGGTACAACTCTACCTGTCAACAACACTTCATTCACCTCAAATTTTAAGATATCAGCTGCACCCTGCAGTGCGCAACAGCAATCGTTCTCAACTTTTCCTTTCGGATTTCCAACTGATAGCAACTTACTAGGACAAAATAAATCTTTTCCATTAACACAGTCAAACTTCAGTTGTATTCCCAACAGATCAGTTACGCAGACGCCATTTGTTTCTTCACACAATGTCTCAATGTCTACTTGCTTTCAAAAATCCGTACCCAAGTTGCACGCGAACCATTTTGATGGTGATCCATTAAGCTGGATGAAATGGTACAAAATTTTTCAAGCTACTATTGACAGAGCACCAATGACATCATCTGAAAAAATGATTCACCTACAATCACTATTGACAGGTGAAGCGAAAGTCCCCGTCGACGGCTCTGGTTGCAAGGGTGACTTATACGCTTCTGCAATTCATCGCCTTCAAGAACAATTTGGCAATCCAAAGCGAATTGTAAACGCTTTCCTTGAGAAATTGAATAGATTCAAATCACCCAATTTATCCCATCAAGAGAGCTGCACACACTTCTCTTCTTTTCTTCTGACAATGGTGGATACTTTTCAGCAACTTGGATTCGTTCACGACCTTCATTCAACTACGAACCTGAATGTGGCGCTAGCAAAATTGCCCAATGTCGTACGCCTTGAGTGGAACAAATTTGTGCTAGAAAAGGACTTCCAGCAACCATCTCTACAGATACTCTCTGATTGGCTTCTGCACTACATCAAAGCATGTCGAGATTTAAACTCTATCCCCCAAACTTTTCAATCAAGCCACGCACAATCGTCCTGGAAAAATTCTCCGAGTGTACCAAACTCCACAGCAGCTACAAGTGGATGGAAAAACAATCAATATAAACAGTCAATTAGCAGCTCTAGCAGGAACACGGTAGTTCAGTGCAGGCAACCCACTGTGAAACTTTGCCCAAGCAATGATAGTTGCCAATTCCTATACAAGTGCACCCACTTCCAAGCTCTCCCTGCAAGCATTCGCAGAGAGCACATAAGAAAACTTAGATTATGTTTCAACTGTTTTGGAAACCATCACGTGGAAAAGTGCACCTCCAAAAACGTTTGCCGTAGCAACAAGTGCGGCATGAAACACCACACTCTATTGCACGATAGTTTTGCTATTAAGTCAGGTTCAAAAAAATCTAATGTGAAAAAATTTAATTTTACAAGGAACAGGACAGGTAGCTGTTGTTCCTGTACAACTCAAGAACGGTGATAAAATTTTGGATACTTATGCTTATTTGGACAATATCAATTGCCAAAGCTTGTTGCTGAGGTCAACTGCAACAAATCTGAACTTAAGCATGAATACCATTGTCAAAATGCCAATTAGTGGCTATCATAAGACTAAAGAAATTGATTGTGCACCTGTAAAAGTTCAAATTAGACCCTTACAAGGGGAACAGTCATTCGAAAAAATAGACGTTGTCGCCGTTCCAGATCTCAATATGTCACCTGTAGATACAAGGAAACTTAATCATCTCTGTGATTCGTTTGAAGACCTCAACCATATATGTTTCCCAGACATAGGGGACAATAATGTTTCCATCATTCTCGGAATTGACAATCTAGATCTGATACACTACAAACAAATAGTTAAAGGACCCAAGAATGCACCATGCGGAGTCGAAACCCAACTTGGTGGGACATGTGCTTGAAAAACTGATTTAATCCCAGATGATTGCAATCCAGTTCAGTTCACTCAACTAAACAGTCATCATAATATGGACAACAGAATGTTCAAGTTGGTCTTCGATTGGATGAAAATTGAAAACTTAGGCATAAAATCATCCAACAAAGCAATGTCTAAAAATGACAAAAGAGCCCCTGATATTTTAGAAAGTACCACTAAACTCGTCAATGGCCATAATGAAGTTGATCTTCTCTGGAAAGAGAACGCCGATCTCCCAAATAACATATGGCTTGCGGAGAAACAGCTTTATCAGCTAAACAAAAAATTTTCAAAGAATCCAGAATTAGAGCAAAAAGACGAAGAAACGCTAGAAAAAGACTTAAAAAGCGGCTATGTCAAAAAAACTATTCAAGTAAAAGAACAACCAGATGAAAAAATTTCGTTCCTTCCTCATCACCCCGTGACTAATGAGAACAAACCTGGAAAAGTACGCCGTGTCGCTAATGCATCAAGTGTGTTTCAAGGTCAGTCCTTAAATTCTAATCTTCTGAATGGTCCAGATTTGCAAAGCAATCTTACCGGTGTAATTTTGAGATTCCGGGAGAACAAAATAGCGCTTTCCGCTGATATCGAACAAATGTTCATGCAGGTTAAAGTTGCTCCTGAAGACAGAAAATTCCTACGCTTCCTTTGGAACAATGATGGTCGTATTGAAACTTACGAGTACACCAGTCACACTTTGGGAGCCACAGACTCACCATGTATTGCCTCATATGCTTTGCGAAAAACTGCTCGTGACAACAAAAAACAGTTTCCAGAAGCTCTCAAATATGTAGAACGCAACATTTACATGGATGATCTTTATATTTCCACAAATTCATTCGAAGGTGCTCAAAAAATACTGCCAGGAATGAGAAATGATCTCTCTAAAGGAGGTTTCAGCCTAACCAAATGGAACTCAAGCAGTCCTGAATTTCTAAATTCAATTGAACCTAAAATAAGATTACATCCAGCCAACGCTCTCCCTCAGATACAAAAAGTACTTGGTTTACCATGGAACGCAGCATTAGATTGCTATGTGATTGAAAGTAAATTACTACAAAAAATTCAGATTACAGGCAATGTAACTCAAAGAGTTTTACTCAAGTTGGCGGCGTCTTTGTTTGATCCCCTTGAGTTCATTGCGCCTCTTACAATTCGTCTACGAAAATTTTTACAAGCCACCTGGAACCACGGTCCAAAATGGGACAAACCCCTTTTACTCGATAACATCCAGGATTTCAGTAAGTTAAGGGAAGAACTTCCGGCATTTAAGGACGTCGAAATTCCTAGGAAATTTTTCCTAGACAAAACTATAAGCTCAATTGAGCTTCACACTTTTACTGACGCTTCGGAATACGCTCAATCTGCCGTCTCGTACATGCGAATTGAGTACTCGGATCGATCGATCTCCGTTAAATATGTAATGGGCAAGGCTCGTGTCGCCCCAATAAAAAGGATGACTATCCCCAACCTGGAATTGCAAGCCGCTGTATGTGGAGCTCAATTTGCCCAGTTTATAAAAGAAGAACCAGATATAGAGTGTTCAGATTTTGTTTTTTTGGTCTGACAGCACTACAGTCTCGTACTGGCTGAGAACACCTGAAATGCGCCATAGAATATTTGTTGCAAATCGAATAGTCAAAATTCTTGATGTCTCCTCCGCTTACCACTGACCCCTTACCACTGACTCCAAATCTTTTTCTCCTAGGTCGTTCATCCGTTAACTTGTCTCCTTGCGTCTTCATTGGTACAGAGAAGAACCTTTCAAAAGGTTGGCGTTCATCACAACAGATTGCAACTCACTTTTGGAATCGCTTCCTACGGGAGTATTTACCAACTCAACAAGTACGATGTAAATGGCTTAAGATGTCGAAAAATTTACAGGTTGACAACTTGGTATGGATTCTAGAAGACTTCATCCCCCGTGGCCTCTGGCCTTTGGCTAGAGTCATTCAAGTTTTCCCTGGCACAGACGGGATTGTCCGATCAGTTAAAATGAAGACGTCATTCGGAGAACGCGTTAGACCCGTTGTGAAACTGAGCAAAGTTTTCCCAGAATGAAACCCAATTTTCGACATAAACAAATCAGTCTTTCTAAAGACAGGCATTTTAGGGACAACAATTTGCCCTTCTAAAACAAAAGTGCTTGCTCATATTTTCATTGCTTCTGATCAACACGTTTTACGCTCTTACATTCTGGATTGTCAAATACAAACCAGCAGATCGAATCATCACACTTTATGTTCCATTGATCTTCCCTTATCAACAGCCCATTTCAAATCGGAATACGCTCAATCTGCCGTCTCGTACATGCGAATTGAGTTCTCGGATCGATCGATCTCCGTTAAATATGTAATGGGCAAGGCCCGTGTCGCCCCAATAAAAAGGATGACTATCCCCAACTTGGAATTGCAAGCCGCTGTATGTGGAGCTCAATTTGCCCAGTTTATAAAAGAAGAACCAGATATAGAGTGTTCAGATTTTGTTTTTTGGTCTGACAGCACTACAGTCTTGTACTGGCTGAGAACACCTGAAATGCGCCATAGAATATTTGTTGCAAATCGAATAGTCAAAATTCTTGATGTCTCCTCCGCTTTCGATTGGAAGTACGCTTCATCTACAGCTAACCCTGCAGATGACGGAACTCGAGAATATAGCGTTGAGCAAATGACATCAAAACCTCGATGGATTTCAGGACCGTCATTTTTGAGTCAAAGAAGATCTGAGTGGCCGAAACAAGAAATTTTGCATGCCCAACAAGTAAAGGTTTTTTCGTTTTCTTCGGTAAACTCAACTGTATCGAACATTGTCGACGTGACAAGATTTAGCAGTTGGAACAAAACAATACGTGTGATAGCACTCTGTATCCTTTTTGCGGACAAGTGTAGGAAACGACACGCAGAAATGAAGTTAGCACATTTCTCTAGAGCTTATCTTTATGTTATTCAGAGACAAGATTTTGACCCAGAATACATGTTGTTGAAAAACTGAATTGAGGTCTCTAGTACTAGCCGATTGAAATCAATATCACCTTTCCTAGTCGAGAATAACAGATTAAGAGCACGTGGTCGATTGGCAAAAACAAGTTTTCTGATGACCGCTCGTCATCCCATAATACTTGATGGTAACAATGCTGCAGTTAAGCTACTGGTACAACACACACGAAACTAATTGTCATTGTGGTCCCGAGCAGACTCGAAGCACTCTTATGGAATACTATTGGATTCTTCGCTGTAGAGCAGTTGTTAAACAGACTATGCGCCACTGTCTGCCATGTCGTAGAATGCAGCAGGATGTTAGCAACCCCCGATGGCTGATTTACCCAAGGAAAGATTACCCAAGAAAAATCAGTTCGTCTTTGAAACAACTGGTCTCGGTTTCATGGGACCTTTTCCTGTTAAAAACAATGGCAGGTTATCTAGCCGATATGTTTTGCTCTTCAACTGTCTTGTTGTTAGAGCAGTTCATCTCACAACAGACTCTACAATCAACTGCATCAGGCGTTTGATTAGCCGCAGAGGAAAACCCAACAAATTCGTCTCAGATTGTGGCAAGTCATTTGTTGGTTCAAACAACGCTCTGCAATCTAGCATCGTAGAACTAAAGAAATCAAAATTATTGGCAGCTAAGCTACATTCAATGAACGTGGCGATAGATTGGAAATTTAATCCCCCAGCTGCTCCCCTTTTCGGAGGAATATGGGAGAGATTTTTAAACTATCACTTTACAAGGTCTTTGGTTCGAGAACTTTAACTGACGAAATTCTGAGTACAGTTTCTTGTGAAATAGAAGCAAGCATGAACTCCAGGCCTCTCACAAATATTCCATATGACATAAACGACCCCTTACCACTGACTCCAAATCATTTTCTCCTAGGTCGTTCATCTGTTAACTTGTCTCCTTGCGTCTTCATTGGTACAGAGAAGAACCTTTCAAAAGGTTGGCGTTCAACACAACAAATTGGAACTCACTTTTGGAATCGCTTCCTACGGGAGTATTTACCAACTCAACAAGTACGATGTAAATGGCTTAAGACGTCGAAAAATTTACAGGTTGACAACTTGGTATGGATTCTAGAAGACTTCACCCCCCGGGGCCTCTGGCCTTTGGCTAGAGTCATTCAAGTTTTCCCTGGCACAGACGGGATTGTCCGATCAGTTAAAATGAAGACGTCATTCGGAGAACGCGTTAGACCCGTTGTGAAACTGAGCAAAGTTTTCCCAGAATGAAACCCAATTTTTGACATAAACAAATCAGTCTTTCTAAAGACAGGCATTTTAGGGACAACAATTTGCCCTTCTAAAACAAAAGTGCTTGCTCATATTTTCATTGCTTCTGATCAACACGTTTTACTCTCTTACATTCTGGATTGTCAATTACAAACCAGCAAATCGAATCATCACACTTTATGTTCCATTGATCATCCCTTATCAACAGCCCATTTCAACTTGTTATTGGTTTTATTTTCTCGCAGGTCTAAGACCCACCCCTCTTACTTTCCTTTGACAATGGAGGTATTTTGGTTAGTATTTCCGATTAATGATTTGGTTGGCACGTTTTTACGAACCACCAGCTTTAATTTGTACTCTTATATTTCATTACGGTCAATTTTTATTTTACTTCCTGTTGCAACTTTACGGATGATTCAATACGCTGCAATCCGACAGTTTTATTCTTTCTTTGCAATCCTGCAAATGGGGCCGGCGATGTCAAGGACACTGTGACTTCTTGTTAGCAAAAGCCCGGCATAAAACAACAATCATAATCATCAAACTGGACAGAAGTAGCTGACTTCCAAAAACTGTAACAACAAAATCAAGCGAAACAAAACGTAACTGAATTACATTATTAATCAAAACCGTTCCGAAATCATAAGATCTAATTAACCCCATCCTTCCCTTATCCAATAACATCTATAACTTTTTCTTTAAAGGATATATATTCAACTTAAACAGACATTTGAGAGGTGTACACTCTAAATAAGTGTTTGTTTTGGCGTTCCTGCACGTTCCTTATTATAACATTCTGCCTTCTGTTTCCAAACGGAAGGCAACATCAAAAGTTTCCCTGAAAAACGAAATGAAGTGAAATTAATTGGAAATATTTTTTGTTGGAACAAAAAGTGATTGATATTCATCAAAATCTTATGATTAAACCTTTTGAAAATTTTTTTTTACATTATTATTATTAATCTCTACGCTGCACATTAAGTTGTGCATAGATTCTTATTTCATATTCTTTACATAACTAATTTACATAACTTTACATAACTAATTTATTTCAAGTTCTTAAACAACTAATTTAATGTTCAATAATTTTGCGTACTTGTATATTTTGAATCGTACAATTGTTCTTCAGTATTGTCGTTGTTTGTAGCACCACTGTCCACGAACGTTTTTTATGCAGAAACTGAACACTGAACGGAAAAAAAAGCCAACAGCTGGACGAATACGAAATTGTACCACATCTCCTAAAAAAGTTCCCTATTTTTATTTTCTGTCATATCCGTCTGATAACAGAAGGCAGAGTGTTATAAAAAGGAATTTATTTTAGAACAATTACACCACCTTAAAATAACTAATTCCTGTTTCAAATGTTTTTTCCCTGTGAAGTTTTTTTTGTCACTGTAGAGCGGCACTTTCTGTTGAAATGTCAGAGTTTTTGTTGAGCATGCAATAACGCAAATCTGCACAAGAAAACTGAATGATGAAAAACTGGTTACCAAAACTGAGATCTTGGGGATAAATTTTATTTCTTCTTTTAAGCTCACGTTCTGCATCAACACCAAAATTAGAAAACGGAATGTTAAACCTGACCCCTTACTCGTTTAGCAATATTTTTTTGCTGCAATTTTTGTCTTCTTGAGTAAGCTTTCACCATTTGTACTATTTCTGTATTCCACAATAAAAGTAAACACAAATTTTTACTTGAGTAGTATTTTTTCATTTAGTCATCAAATTATAATTTGCTTTCAATAACTATGCAAAAATGTTTCACATTATCTTAGTTTGATTTTTTTGTTGTCAACAATCAATACCGTTTTTGATTACCTTTTACTGAGGCTGAATATCATATCAACTTCCTTTTGTCGGTTAACCAATAACTGGAATTTGTCCAAAAATCGATATGCACTGAGATGCTACATCCAAGTTAAGACTTCATTTTTTAAAGAAAAGTCAGCAATTATCAAGGGTTTAGAATCTTTTTCCTCGATCATTACTAGATGGTTAAAGAAAAAGGCGGAAGGCAACAGTTCAAGACGGAAGCCAACATCAAGAGTTTCCCTGAAAAAATAAATGGCGTAAAATTATTTGGAAATGATTTTTGATGGAACAAAAAGTGATTGATTTTCATTAAATTCCTTTGATTAAAATTTTTGCAAACTTTTGTTTAACTTATTGTTAACATCTACGCTGCACATTAGGTTGTTCATAAATTCTTATTTCTTGCTTGTTTTTACTACTCTAAGGTCAACTCATTTACATAAAAAGTTCAATGTTTAATAAATTTGCGTAATGATATATTCTGAAAATTACAATGCTTCTTTACCATTGTCGTTTGTTTTGGCATCACTGCCTGCGAACGTTTCATTTCGCAAAAACAGCACTGAACAGAAAATAAACACTATAAGCTGAACGAAAGTGAAATTAAACCACATCTCTAAAAAAACTCCCTCTCTGTATTTTCTGTCATATCACTGAACTTTATTTTGTCAGCAAAAACTAAATTCTTTATCTGTTTTTGGTTTTCGAGCATACGTCTGCATTCCAACAAATGGGTTTTACGTTTATTTTTTCACTAACGCTTTTTGGTACTTTTTATCGCCATTGTTTTACAGAGCGTCTTGTTTCGAGAACGAAAACTGTTTCCTGCTACAACAAAGCATTACAGTACCAAAAAGCGTTACAGAAGAAAAACGTAAAACTCATTTGATGGAAAGCAAACGTATAAAAAAGAATAAAAACAGATAAGTAATTTTGTTTTTGCTGACAAGATAAAGTTCAATGATACAACAAAAATTACAGAGAGGGAGTTTTTTCTTCGAGATGTGGTATATTTTCGTATTCGTCCAGCTATTGGTCTTTATTTTATGTTCAACTTCTGTAAAATGGGACTTTGGCAGGTAGCGCTGCCACAGACAACGACAGTTCAAGTCAAGAAATCAAAACAAAGTTAATTTCTCTAATACAATAAAAAAAGTGCAAATGTTTAAGAAGGATTGCTTGATTCAGATTACATCATTATGCAAATTTAACAAACTTTAAATTAGTCATATAAAATACTTGACTTTATAGCACTTAAAACGAGCTTGTTTTAGAAATTTATCCTCAGCTTAATGTACAGCATGGGGATTTATAATGTAAAAAAAAAGTTTAAAAGATGTGATCAGAAGATTTCATTGAAATAATGGATATCAATCACATTTTGGTCCATCAAAAACTGTTTCCAAATAAATTTTACTTGAATTCGTTTACAGGGAAACTCTTGATGTTGCCTTCCGTTTGGAAACAGAAGGCAGAGTGTTGTAAAAAGAAAATTTTTTCTTAAAACAAATGCTAACCTATAACAACTGTTTCTTGTTTCAAACATTTTTTCCCTGTGAAATTTCGTTTTCAATGTAGGGCGACCATTTTTGTTATAATTTTGGAGTTTTTGTTGAGGGTGGAATAGAGCAAACCTGCAAAAGAAAATTGGAAGATGAAAAACTGGTTACGAAAAGTGAGATCTTGGAGATAAAGGTTGTTTCTTTTTTTAAAAACAGGTTTTAATTCCCAGTTGAACTGTTTTTCTATAACTATAACACACGTTCTGCATCCACACTAAAATTAAAAAACAGAATGTTGAACGTGACCCCTTAATCGTTAATCGTTTAGCATTATTTTTATTTGTGCAGTTTTTGTCTTCTGCAGTAAGTTTTCACCATTTGTACTATTTTTGTACTCCACAAAAAATTGTAGACACAAATATTACTGAATTAGTATATTTTCCTTTCTTCATCAAATTATAATTTGATTTGAAAAACTATGCAAAAATACTTCACATTATTTTAGTTTGATTTTTTTTGTTGTCAACAATTAATACAGGTTACCTTTTACTGAGGCTGAATATGATTTGATCTTCTTTTTGTCTGTTAACCAATAACTGGGAATTTGTATTTAAATACCTCGAAATGTACTGAGATGCTATAACCAAGTTAAGTGTTCAATTTTTAAGAAAAGTCAACCCTTTTTTAGTTGTGCAGTTTTAAAACATAAGACAGACATGATCCAATGAATTATATAAAAGATTTTGAAAAAACATTGGTTGGAAGTTTTATGATACAGCTATAATAAAATCTAGAGATCTGGACAAAGAAATTATATCCAGCTGAGTGTTCACTAGGTTTTTTGAAGTAGAGGTTGGACAGAGATTTCACAAAGGACAAGGTGAAAGCAAAAATTTCCGACAAAGATGATCTCATTACAAACAGAGATCTCAACAAAATTGTACACAAGCTGATGTGTTTTTGTTCAAAATGGAAGAAACATCAATGACAAATTTGCGAGTAGACCAACAACTGTGTAATAACCAATTCTCTTTCACAACGGGAAAGTCAGGAAAATGACTGCCCACCCTAAAATCAATTTTTGATAGAAATCTAAAACTTTATGTGGTATTTATCTTTAAATGTAATGGATGCGCTTTAATTCATTTTGGCAAACAGCCGAAATGTTACCACTAGAGTTTCAGAAGGTCAAAAGAAGGGTTCTCCGGTAGGATAACACCTCGTTGAATATTGCGGTGCAGCGCATAATGTTGAATGGAACACTTTGATGCATGTCGCTGGCCTGATAAACTAATGGTAATCGAAGCGATCTACATTAAAACGTTCAGGCCGCAACTAAACACTCGCGATGAGTACCGGGGGCAGAAAATAATATTGAAGTATTAGTTGAAATGCTAAATAATTGACTTTCGAGACAAAAAATTTATTATGATACAATTCAATGCAAAATTTTCTCGACCCCAACATCTGAAGGATAACACAGGATAGTAAACACTGATAAATACTGAGGGTAAAAACTCATTTTCAGGAAAGGAAAATAAAAGAACTTTGAAATAAAAAAGCTGATGTTTTTGGTTTCAACTTAGAGGATTTAATATTGTTGTCAAGTTCACATTCTTCTACATTTTAAATGCAACTTTGTTTATTTCATAATCCTCTTTAATCCTCATAATCGATACCATGAACGCAAGTCGCTTGGAAGCATCTTCTTTTTTGAAATGCGTTCCCGACAGATCTGTTTTCTGACAATTGGCATAACATTGGAAATTTAAACTATAATATTATGTTGTTGCTGTTGTGGTTTCGCAATTTCCGTCGCAAAATTTTGAGTCCCAGTCGTCGAAATTTAAATCATTGTCCCCTTATTTCCACAGAGAGAGGAAACACAGAACAGTTGCTCTGTCCAGACATTCTTTTCATAGTAACTTTTGTTGACTAAATGCCACGTTCTCGCTATTACCCTTTTCTCAAGTCCAGCTCTGAAGTTTAACGTAGTTAGCCGCTCTATTCAAAAGTCGCCGGTTTTGGGGACAAACTCTCCTCGAGACTATTCCGTAAGTTTTTTGTCTCGAACAGATTCCGTAAGTTTTTTGTCTCGAACAGATTCCTCTTTCTTCTCGAACAGATTCCGGCATTTCAATGCATTTTGAATCTTTGTTCATCGTTTTGGACAGAAGCAACAGATTATGTGCTTGCAGAAATAAAGGAAGAGCAGGGATATTCTCCATGCTGATTGGTTTTCATAACTGAAATTTGTGAGTCAAGTGATCCACTGGACAGATTTTTGGGAATTTCACAAGCCTTTTTAACTTGGTTTTTGATGCCGTTATGCAAACGAAACCAGAGAACAGTACTGGAAGAATCAAGGAACCGAATTCGTAGATTCAAAGTTTGATTGTCGTTTGTACATCCATTGCAACATTCATGCAAAGTAAGCAGATCCCCTTTTTTGCTTTCTTTAACCTTTCTTTGATGAGCTCCTTCCAATTATGGTTACACGACACATGAATCCCAAATTTTCTCACGGTCGTGGGTTTTGACGTTGAACTTCTATTAGTTTGAAAGATTTGTCATTTTCATTGAACGTAATTCTCGTGCATTTTTCCATACCTAGATCTGCTTTATTCATTTCCACCCATTTTCGGGTGGCATTAAGGTCTTTCGTACCTCTCAAATATATTTTTCAGTTAATTGTGAGTTTAGATCATCACCAACAAAATTGAATGAGAATTGGATTTGAGAATTAGAGGGCGTCGGCAAGTTCTTAACAAAGGTGAAGAAGAAAAGCTGGCCGAAAAGAGACTTTTTATCACTTGTCACTGCTGGTGTTCGTGATCTTGTGTTGCCGACACGTACAAATTGTTTCATTACTTTTAGTAGTTGATCAGGATCTCCAGTAGACACCCTCCTACTCCTATGGTTACAACAATTTTTTTGAGCTCGAAGTGAGGTACTTTGTCGAAAGTCTTAGAGAAATCTGTATAGAATGCCAAAACTTCGTTTTTATTTTCCAAAAGGATAGCATGTTGGTTGTGACCTATCGTTTTGTTACAAAACCGCGCTGATGCATTGTCAGGAAGCCACAGAAATGGTTTTAAAGTGATCTGTTTCAGCACTTTTAAAAATTCTGCTCTCTATATCCAGCAGTGAAGCAAGTCTGTAGTTGTTCACAGATCTTCTGTCACTCTTCTTATAAATCGGTAAAATTGCAGCCAATTTTCATCAAATAAAGATTTTGCTTTTTTGAAAATTTTGTTGAGGATTTTGCTCATGCTGTCATTGATTTTCGGAAGAATGCGGGGCAGTCCATTCGGATCTTTCGATTTTGGTATATCCAAGCATAGAAGCATGGGGTTGATGGTTTTCTTGGAAATGTAGAATTTGGTCAACGTTGATTGCTCAGTTTTAATGTCAGTTACACTGAACTCAGGTTTTGGAGAGAAAATGGAATGAATGAATACGTTTAGCATATTAATCGTGCGTTGATTTTTAACTGTCAAAGATCGTGATTTTGAATAAACTTTAAGAATTGTTCAAATTTTTTCAGGTTTTTGAATATTGCATCCATGGTCATTAAGCCCAGTAGTTTTTCTTGACACAATGTCCCAGACTTTGTAGTTCTGTTAAGATTTTTTTTGCGGTAATTCGTTTGCCTGTCAGTCAGCTTTTTCTCCGCAGAGTTTAGTTTCATCATCAAATTGAACGTTCAGCACTTGATCCAATGTAAGAGCTTAAGGATGTCTGGTGTCATGGGACATAGACATGGGACATTATCGTTATTTCAAAGTACTCTTAAAATTCTTCTACCATATTGTTGAGGTTAGAAAAACAAGTTGGTGTAAATGATTTTCTATCATGCATTTGTCCATACCGTCGTAATTGCACTTCTACAGCTTCTGAGAACTTCTACTACTGGTTTGCATTCTCGGGTTGGGCACTCAAGTGTTAGATGGACTGCATCGTGATTCGAACATTCGTACATTCCGGAGAACGAATGGTCTTTTTCAGATGACCGTTTACAATTCCGATAGAAGAGACTACATTCAGTATGTTCTGCGCACATATGCGGAATGTTATTGCCTGCCTGTATGATTTTTCTTCGCAAATCTCTATCACCTCCTCGTCAACTTCATTTGAAATTGTTGGTGTCTTCCAGTTCATCTCAAAAATAGCCGCAGAAAGATGTTGGTAAGTTTTTGAGAATAATTTTAGGAGCAGGTTGAAGACGATTACGTGTGGTTAAGTGCTGCCCTTTGGGGGTTTGAGAAAGGTAGGGTCGTGATTTCAGAGTTGTTAATTTTCATAATACAGGCAACACTACAGTCAGGCACTAGAAAAATCTGTCTTCGAGAAACAAAAGTGTTTTCAACAGCTAGCAGACTGCCGCCGTAATGGTTATTTTCGTTTATAATAGATCTATGTCATTGACAGATAGATTAAAGTCTAAGGAGAAATTCTGATGTATTGATAATATAGATTAGCCAGCTTCTTGCAGGGACATTTTATTGAGTAGATAGATATTACAACTGCATTTGCAAACTTCATTCTTCTCTCTAGGTTCACCAAGCTCTTTGTGGTTAGCTGCAAGATGCTCAAGAGTCCTAGTCACTGACCCTTTTCAGAGAAATCAAAAATTTCTCTGAAAAGAAACAAATTTGTTGTTGAAACATTCCTAGTTCCAGATCTTAAGTTTTCCTGCTGGCACTCCAGATTTTGAGGTATGTATGCCGGAAATAAATAACTGGAAGTATTAAGACGATTCTTTCTCTGTGTTCAATTCTCCATTGTGAACTCAACGCAATTTTCAGTTACTTAAAAACGTTCACTTGATACCGTTGCCAGTAGTGTTCTAGGTTTGCACTGCTTAAGGATGAATTTTCCAAATTGTTTGAATTTTTCGGCTTCTGTTATTTCTCCTATCTGGTGCCGTTTTCCATTCAGCTCTTCATGTGTTGGAACAAAATATTCGGCTTTCTTTTTGTTTGGGTCTTCACTGATCTTTTGTCCTCAAACAGATTACTTGATGTTGTAATTTTCTTTCTTTTTGTTTCAATTATGTTCGTCCTAATGGTTATGCTCCAAAGTTTTGTCCCCGGAAACAACAGCAGCAAACTTTTGTTCAACTTTTCTTTGGTTGATTTCAGAAAAATTCCCTCTTTATGATCAACTAACTCGGTTAATCGTTCTTCCATTGAAATCAGTTTTTCGGTGATATCAAGTTCTTACCTGTTTTTAGTAAAATTAGCCATGCTATGAAATCGGATAAAATAGTCCCGATCGTTGTTCTCCACACAAGCGTTGCAGAGTAGCATCCGGCTTGAGGTGCATGTAGGTGTTGCAGGACACACAAGAGTAAAACCATTCACTCGCAGTATTGATTTTCTCACAGGTTATACACTTTTTCCCAGAGTTTAGTTTTTGTATTAACTTAGGGATGAAAAAAATGAAATAGTTTTGATCAGTTACCAAGAAAACCAGCGTCTAAGTACTTCACAAAAATATTTTTCTTGCGCCTCGTCAGTTTTTGGCTACTGTTGTTGTTCTTTTGGTTCAAATTTGAATTGTGTCAACCTCAAAACTTTTGTACTCAATTAAAAAACTTTTGTACTCAATTAATTGTGAGAAATTCAATAGAAGTTTGGTGACTGGTACTCTGAAGTTAGAATTAGTTTTGATCAGAGCCAAAGAAACTAATTTCCAGAACTTCACAAAACTAAACAACCACGCTTAAAACTGGCTTTGCACTTACTCAGACTTTCTGTTGCTGATTTCTTCGTAGCTGTTATTGGGAAGGACTATGTCTTTTCTGACGATTGCTTTGAGGTTACCAAAGTACTTCCGCACAAAAGTCAGAGTCTTAATTTCCAGAAAAGAGTCAAGGTGCAGCTTTCTCTACTGCTTCATGATTTTTAGATCTTTTTCTTCTTGAAAATAGACGGTTAACGATGTGGAAAACTGCTACCTCTGTCTCCTTTATCTCCTCCGAGACGTCGGGTGCCCCGCTTCCGACATAGTAAACAATTCGAATCACCTCTTCCAAGTTCACAATTGCAAAAAGCAGTTGCACTGCTGTTATAGGTGTTCGGGTTCTTTTTGGGGTTGGTCAAGGAGTTTTCATGACATAATTCCAGAAAATGATTTTTTCCGACTCGAGAATTTTTGCTTTTACTTTTTTCACGATTTATCAACTTGTCTGTAGCCTTGGGCTAATGGTTGAAACCAGACTTCATTTACAACTGCCTCGAAAGACGGAATGGTTCTCTGGTGTTTCTTCACTTCTTCTCAAGAGAGTGATGTAGTGAGCTTGCACCAATAACAATTACAATCAGGAAAGAGCCACCACGGCCGCCCTAGATTTCATTTGTATCTGAAAATTTTTGTGTATAAATTTTATGTATACTCAACCAACGAAAAAAATAAGTTTGACAGCTGATCGTTCGCCTTTGCCATTTTCTCAGAAACCAGTACGTTTTCATATATGCTTTGTAGTTGTAAATGTTGAGGATTGACCAAAACAAGAACGGAATATATTCCGTTTGTCCTCCTCCCAGCTTCGTGGGTGCATATTATTTGTACCCCTCAGAAGCAGTGTCATATATTTACATTTTGAATTACTATGCAATGGCAGATGCTCTGTAACTGGAGGTGCATAACCTACTGGGGGGCGCAAACAAAAAAGATCCCAAAACTTTTCTGTGACTGCATAAAGGTCGTTTGCATAAATTGCAATTCGTTCAGCATCTTGTTCACGGGTGATCTACGGTTCGGGAAATGTCCTTTCGTGTTGCAACCAGTAGTAGTAGTAGTAGTAGTAGTAGTAGTAGTAGTAGTAGTAGTAGTAGTAGTAGTAGTAGTAGTAGTAGTAGTAGTAGTAGTAGTAGTAGTAGTAGTAGTAGTAGTAGTAGTAGTAGTAGTAGTAGTAGTAGTAGTAGTAGTAGTAGTAGTAGTAGTAGTAGTAGTAGTAGTAGTAGTAGTAGTAGTAGTAGTAGTAGTAGTAGTAGTAGTAGTAGTAGTAGTAGTAGTAGTAGTAGTAGTAGTAGTAGTAGTAGTAGTAGTAGTAGTAGTAGTAGTAGTAGTAGTAGTAGTAGTAGTAGTAGTAGTAGTAGTAGTAGTAGTAGTAGTAGTAGTAGTAGTAGTAGTAGTAGTAGTAGTAGTAGTAGTAGTAGTAGTAGTAGTAGTAGTAGTAGTAGTAGTAGTAGTAGTAGTAGTAGTAGTAGTAGTAGTAGTAGTAGTAGTAGTAGTAGTAGTAGTAGTAGTAGTAGTAGTAGTAGTAGTAGTAGTAGTAGTAGTAGTAGTAGTAGTAGTAGTAGTAGTAGTAGTAGTAGTAGTAGTAGTAGTAGTAGTAGTAGTAGTAGTAGTAGTAGTAGTAGTAGTAGTAGTAGTAGTAGTAGTAGTAGTAGTAGTAGTAGTAGTAGTAGTAGTAGTAGTAGTAGTAGTAGTAGTAGTAGTAGTAGTAGTAGTAGTAGTAGTAGTAGTAGTAGTAGTAGTAGTAGTAGTAGTAGTAGTAGTAGTAGTAGTAGTAGTAGTAGTACTAGTAGTAGTACTACTACTACTACTAATGTCGAGTCAAAGCCGAAGGTGAGAAAGGACGCTTATTTGATGTCAGAACGGGCGTTAGGCAGGGTGATGTGTGGTCCCCAATCCTATTCCGCCTTGTCATCAACTACATTTTGGCTAACTCGGTGCATGGAGGATTAGACATTGGGAGACTGGTGGCTGTCTTAGATTTTGCTGATGATGTTGCTCTCGTGGGGATCTCAGACAGTGAGGTGCAAGAAAACCTACATCGAATCGAGGCCCTTGCGGAAGCCGCTGGTCTGAAGATTAATGTGGCCAAAACAAAGAATATGGGCGTAAAATGCGACAGCCCAAATGTTGTTGCAGTGCCTAGTATCCAACAGAACGTGGAGATACTCACTGGAACACATAAAGGCAAACTAGGACTCCTGGCAGAGACATCTAGCCAGTCACGACTAACCATCAGCACGGAGGTGCTGCTGGGAACGAAAAAGAAAGCGGGCTGGTTCGAAACACAAGATGGCCGGAAGCTAAGATTGAAAAGCTTAGCGGTGGCTAAGCCAGCGTTGGTAGCTTCACAACAACAATCTGCGGTAGCAGATTCAGAGTCGCTAGAAAATGAGAGTCGGTCAGTGGTGGCTGACCAAGAGTCTTTAAGATGTCAGAATTGTCAGCGGCAATTCAGTACAGTTACCGGACGCAAAGTGCACCAAACAAGATTTTTCAAAGCCGGTGTGTCAAAGAATGTCGTCGAAAAGTCAAAGTTCGAGCAACTAGAGGCGAGCCTTACTTGTGACAAGTGTGAAAGAAAGTTCAAAACAGTCAATGGCCGAAAAGTTAACCAATCGAGATACTGTGGCAAACCTAAAGCAGTTGCCACACGCGTGTTTTCCTGCAAAGTATTCATGCAAAGATGTTCTCGGAAACGAGTTTGAAAACATAGAAGCGTTCAGGTATCTCGGATCATATGTCAGCCTCAAGCATGGAGACCTGCAGGAAGTCAATTGCAAACTTGCAGAAGGTAGACAACGGTTTGCTAACTTCCAAAATCTCTGGAAGAGCAAGCAGCTCAGCGTGCACCTTAAGTGCAATTTGTACAAAGCACTCGTTTTATCAGCCGTGCTGTACAGCTCAGAGACTTGGACTCTTTCCAAATAGAGAAAACTTGAGAGTTTCCACTGTGGTTGTCTTCGGAGAACTCTACGTGTGTCATATCTGGAGAAAGCAACGAACGAAGAAATTATGTCAAGATCACGAATGCCCCAACTATCCACGATGATCATGCTCAAACGGATAAAATGGTACGGACACATCCAGAGAATGGAACCAGGAAGATTAGCCCGCAGTGCCTTCGATTGGGACCCGCCCGATCAATACGTCCATGCTAGACGCGCTCCTGGGGGCAACGGAAAACGTGGATGAGTCAAATCGAAGGAGACTGTGTACGAAACAAAGTATCGTTCACCAGATTGCAGGAGAAAGCAGCAACCGGGTCAAAGAATGCCTTCAACAATTTCGTCGTACAGCAATTCGCAGAATAACCAAACAAATAACTCTTCTTGTTTTGTTTGTATTTGTTGCCAACCGTGCCTTTATTTCATATTTGGAATTAAAGTGTTGAAACAGTAGTAGTAGTAGTAGTAGTAGTAGTAGTAGTAGTAGTAGTAGTAGTAGTAGTAGTAGTAGTAGTAGTAGTAGTAGTAGTAGTAGTAGTAGTAGTAGTAGTAGTAGTAGTAGTAGTAGCAGTAGTAGTAGTAGTAGTAGTAGTAGTAGTAGTAGTAGTAGTAGTAGTAGTAGTAGTAGTAGTAGTAGTAGTGGTAGTAGTAGTAGTAGTAGTAGTAGTAGTAGTAGTAGTAGTAGTAGTAGTAGTAGTAGTAGTAGTAGTAGTAGTAGTAGTAGTAGTAGTAGTAGTAGTAGTAGTAGTAGTAGTAGTAGTAGTAGTAGTAGTAGTAGTAGTAGTAGTAGTAGTAGTAGTAGTAGTAGTAGTAGTAGTAGTAGTAGTAGTAGTAGTAGTAGTAGTAGTAGTAGTAGTAGTAGTAGTAGTAGTAGTAGTAGTAGTAGTAGCCGAAGCTGTTGGCCTAATAATCAATGTTGAGAAGACAAAGAAAATGGGTGCTAAATGCGAAAAACCCGGAGCTAGTGTACCCATTGCTCAAAGGAACGTGGAAGTTCTTACAGGAAACCGCAAAGGCCGTTATGGGACTCTCCTTGAGGCCGAAAATCAATCCCGACTACTCATTGGCAGAGAGGTGCTGGTGGGCAAGAAGAAGAATGCGGGCTGGTTCGAGACACTAGCTGGTGAAAAACTGAGACTGAAAAGTTCAGCGGAGGCTGAGCTTGTGACAGTTAGCAGCGACGAGAGGTCAGTGGTTGCTGATCTAGTGTCTACGGCGATTAGCAGATCATCTGCGGTCTCTGATGACGATAGTTGTGTATGTTCAGGTTGTAAACGTCGCTTCAACACTGCAAGGGGCTGCAAAGTGCATGAAGCCAGATTCTGCAAGTCTAAGAATTCAAAGAGGGTCGAAGACAGCGCGTCAAAGTTTGTTGGGCTAGAGAAAAGCCTCACTTGTCAGAAGTGCACTAGGAAATTCGCAATTGTGAAAGGCCGACGAATTCACGAGTCACGATACTGCGGCAAAGAAAAGGCTGGAAGATCTCGCATTTTCTCCTGCAATGTCCACGATCGAGATGGAGTGGAGTTCGAAAATGTAGAAGCTTTCAAGTATCTCGGTTTTTTCGTGAGCTTGCAACATGGTGACCTAAAGGAAATCAGTGTCAAGCTGGCGGAAGGGAGACAGCGATTTGCGAGCTTTCAGAAGCTTTGGAAGAGCAAACAACTTAGTATTCCCCTCAAATGCAAGTTATACAGAGCTCTCGTGTTATCAGTGGTCTTATGTAGCTCTGAAACGTGGACCATGAATAAATCAACGCAACGGAAACTTGAGAGCTTTCACACCAGTTGTCTGCGTCTGCGAAGGATACTATGTTTTTCATATCTGGAGAGGGTGACAAATGAAGAAGTACTGGCTAGATCACGTATGTCAACACTTTCTGCAATGATCAAGATTAAACGGTTGAAATGGTTTGGCCATATCCTGAGGATGAATGACGATCGTCTAGCGCTCCGAGCCTTCACCTGGGAGCTGACAGAAAAAAATCGATATGCTAAACGAGCTCCAGGGGGTCAACGCAAGACGTGGATGGATCAACTTGAAGAAGATTGCTCAAGGAACAACATGAGCTACATCACCTTACGACAGAAAGCGAAAAGAGAGTCTAAATCCCGCTTCAACAGTTTTGTCGAACAGCATTTCCTGGATTAAATAAACCCAGATAAGCTCAAACTTATATGCATTTTATTAACTTGTTTGTACTTATTGTCATTGTTCCTTTATTTCGTTATGGAATTTAAGTGTTCAAACAGTAGTAGTAGTAGTAGTAGTAGTAGTAGTAGTAGTAGTAGTAGTAGTAGTAGTAGTAGTAGTAGTAGTAGTAGTAGTAGTAGTAGTAGTAGTAGTAGTAGTAGTAGTAGTAGTAGTTGTTGTTGTTGTTGTTGTATTAGTAGCAGTAGTAATAACAGTAGTAATAGTAATAGTAGTAGTAGTAGTGCACGATTTAGAGTTAGGATCTTGGGTTTCCACCAAAATTATCATTCAGATCAGTTTGAACTTGTTTAGTATGTTGCACGTTCCACATCTGCAAATCACTCTCCATGGGCATTTGTTCTCTTCCACATAATGACTTGTGAAAAATTCCAGTATATTTTCTTGAAAGTAATTTCGTTTAGGGTCTTTCTGTAATCATTTGCAACTCTAGAAACGTAGTTGAAAAGCAATTTCGTTCTTCTATAAAAGTTATTGTTAGTTTTGTTATTTCTTGTTTTTGTGATTCGACATTCAATCCGTTAAGTCTGACGTGTTGTTTCTACTTCTTCTTCAATATCTTTTATATCTACAGCATAAACCCCTCGAATAATGGATAATAGAAGCAAAAGATCGTGCATGTCTACATAGAGACTCAGTGGTAACATTTTTAAGGTCACTAAACAATTCCAGTAGCTCTGATTTGAGCTGAGTATCAATTTTATTGCATGGTGTGGGTCTTTTCATATTCATGGAGGTTGCTTCTAGTTGGTAGCCACGTTTGCCGCTTGCAGGGCATAGACAGCAATCGGCACAACATATCTAGTGTATGAATTAAGTTTCTTTTTCCAGTCACATCAGCTTGACCAATTACGTTTTAATTGACAGAGTGAGCTAATTGCTTTCCTAAACTTACTAAGGTAATTTAAGTTTCCAACTTAAGTTTCGCTGTATAATGAGACCGAAATTACGTTGAGACTTGACTGAATACAGATCTTTCTCCCCAATTTTTGTTTGATGCTCCCTTTTATGTTAGTATTTGAGAATTCTTTGTTTTTGGTTTCATTTTGCTGGTCTCAAGCCATTTCCAAATATTTCTGTTGCCTTACTCTTGTCAATTTGGTTGCGCGCTATCCGTAACCGTTGCTTTCAACTTCTTGCATCTTTTTGGGCAGTCTATTGATGAACAGGAGAAATAGAAGTGGCACAAAGAATTGAGCATTGTGCTACGCCGCTTGTAACATTTTGAATGGAAGTTTTTTGGCGGTTTATTTGCTCAATTTTCTTTCTGATGGAGAGATAAAACTTTATTAGTCCCCATATGCTTCCACCATTTCCGGGAAACTTGAAATTTCAAAGTAAAACGACCAGCAAAATAGTGTCAGAGGCTTTGGCGAAATCAAGATACAGTCCATTTAAATTTCCAGTTGCTTAAAGATCGTTGTATTCAAAAACTTGATCTAGAAAGATGACGAATTGAAGTGTGGCAGATCGTCGCTTCCTAAAACTTTACTGACTTCGGTTGCAACTTTCTTTCAAAAAAAGTAACTAAATTTTGCCGAAATTAGTTTTTTTTAAAAGTTTGAGGTCCAGCAAAGGAGATTTATTGGCCAAAAATATGTCATATCAGCCTTACTTCTTTCGTTAGATATTGGCGTTACCTGGCTTATATTTCAATATGTAGGAAACTTTTGTTTCTTTATGCATGTCTGGAAGAGTAAGGTCACTGATTTACACAAAGTTTTGTGGCATTTCTTTGAAATTAGGTTCCCGATTCGATCCGGTCCGGTGGTCTTGTCTGAATCGTTGGTTTGCTTTTCGCTACTGCCAGTTTAATTAAAATTTCATTAGTATTCGTAGTTGTTACTTTTTTACACTTGCTAAATACTGAAATGAAATGCCGATTGATCAGTTCTGCCTTTTCCTTGTCACCGGACGTCTCCTCATAGTTTTGCTGATGCACCTCAGATATTTTTGAATCTGAAATAATATCTCTCTCTTCTAAATTGATTTCTCGAAATATCATAAATCATTGTCACTCGACAGTTTGATTTGCTTTTCTAGCTTTTTCAATTTAATCATATTTGCTGAGAGAGCACTCAGTTTGTTTTTTGAGTGTATTCAGTCCTTTAATTAAATTTGATGTAACACTTGAAATCCATAGAGCCGGATTAGATCGGTGTTTGTTTATCCGCGGACAATTTTGTCAATTTTTTTCCCATAGCCTTTTTACCATTGGTGCAATAGTTCGTCAAGCTTGCTGTAGCAAAAAAAGTTAAAACGTTTGTTGTTTAATACATTCAGTCAATATCTCCCAATTCGTTGTTTTAATGGAATTACTTGTAGATTTTGCTACGGATAAAGTTTCAGTTTTGGACAATTCAATTATTGTTTCAATCAGCTTGTGGTCAGAAAAATGTTTGCTGTTCTTGAAAAGTTCTATCAATACTTTTTCCTTATAATCACATTTTATGAAAAAATCAGGATCATTACAAATCGGCAATTGGAAAATTATTGAAATTAAGGATCAATTAGCTGCACTAATAATTTTTTTCGTAATCAATTGTTGACGACATAGAGGGCCAGTTTGTTTTTGAGAAGTTCAATTTACCCGTTATTATCACTCTATCACAAAAGTTTTCAATTGCTCAATAATGAATTAAATCAAGGAGCTGCTGCATTTCATTTAATTTGCATTGATATGTGCTAGGTTACCGTGCGTTGTATATATTGCAAATAATGATATCAGAAATTGTCACAATTTAGTCTGTTATTGTCAAAATTTTCATACTAATGAAGTCCGGATTTCCACTTCCTAACACTAAATATAAAATGAAGAGGAATATTCATTTTGACAGCGATGAGAACAACATCATGTTTGCCCTTTCGTATTTCAGAAATTTTTCTATCGTTTGTGTAGATCAAGTGATTATCAAGGAAAAGTGCTGAGGACGGTATATCTTGTGTTAGCCAAGTCTAAGTTATTCAGATGAGATAATATTATTTCTCATCGGTATAACCAATGAATGTTACACAAATTTTTTGTCCCTTAGAAGGCATAATGAATCTTGCTTGTGCTCCAAGAACCGACAGAAAGTTGATGCTTTCGAAATCTAGATTTCTCGAGTGGGAATCAGCAAAAATTAAGCAATTCTTCTGAAATTATATGAATTTTAATTTTAGAATACAACGGAAGCCACCACGGGAGCTGCTCCACCAATGGTTTTCAACTAATAGACTCTATTAACTTCCGATCCGGAACCCGAGACCTATCAGGGATTTAGAAAAGTTAATCGGCTAGACAAAATGAGGAACAATCAATTCATTTGATTGGCTCAACACAAAAATCAATGATTGAAATAATAGCAATTATTGATCAATTAAATTTGGCTTTGTATCAGTGATTTTTCCATTTATTTAAAGAGTTTGGCCTGGTTTACCCAGAAAGTTAAAAAAATGGTTATACTATCTGAAGCATTAAATTTTTTAAGGAGAAAGTATCCAGGGCGGAATTTTCTCCATATCAAAATATATCATATGTAAAATTTTGATGTAAAAATTTCAACCCGCTAAGAATTTGCTCCGAAAAACAATAGCGAAGCCTACAAGTATTACTTTATAGGTTTTTGACTAGAGAGAATCTTTTAATTTTCTCCAATCTTAAGGCTTTTTTTGTATTGTTCCTATAAAATGTCGAAATTTAATTAGTCTCATGTGACTTCTTCCGTTTGTTCCAACCCATTGGGTTATGCGCCTCCAGTTACAGAGCATGTGCCATTACATAGTAAATCATTATATGAAAAATATGGCACGTGAGTCTGTGGGTGGCAAATAATTTGCGCCCGCTTAACGGGGGGCACAAACGGAAAAGATCTGTCGCCAATCAATTTTTGCAATCAAATAACTGCCAATTATTGCAATTCCAATCAATTTCCCAAATCCCTGCGTACAATTGCGTTCCTTGTAGATTTTTCTAGCAGTGGAGGCCCGAAGCTGTCTGAGCATTGAATGATAGAAAGGCAAAACATCAATTGCTGGGAATGGTTGTTTAAAATTGCGTACCATGTAACTCTCGGTTTTCTGGTGGTTTTAGATGTTTCTGGTGTCAGATTTTAGGCATAGATATCAGATTACTAGCTGAAAGACGATGGATGAGGGAATAGTATTTGCCTTCTATTGTTTTTTTCTGTTTGGTCAAGATTTTGTTCCAACCAAATGACGTCAAAAACAATTCAAATCTGCTTTTTGTTCATTCACTTCATCTTCAACTGTTTTGCATGCGTGACATCTTTTTTCAGTCTTAGTGTAAAGAGTTTTTTGTTCATTAGCGTGGTTTTGGTCACACGTTACTTACCTCACTCTCAAAAATGACTTCCTAATTCTGAAATTGACTGTTCTTTGCTTTAATTCTAAGAGATAATGTCAATTGATTACCTGTCAAGGGTATTTGAGGGCAGCTTATAGAAACAGCAATAGGTTAAACAGATTCTTAATCCAAATATAACATCTCAGCATTTAATAAAAAGAAGTTTCCTTTTGAGACTGCTCTTCTATGAAGCTATAGCGGCTATTTTTTGCAACTTGCGAGATATTTTTGCTGTGTTTTGCAAAGCGTGTTATACTTATAACATAGTTATAAAAAGTAATCGAGTGGTTTTTGGGTTGAAAACAGACTTCCCTCGGGACCTTGTTATATGACAGAGTCTATATCTTGGCTGAGGGTGTGCTTTTGGCGTCGCACACAACGCCTCTAAAATTCTTTTGATGCTCTTGCTACAGTTAACGAGATTCTCAGAATCAGGTTATTTTGTAAAATAATGGACATAGTTGTTGATATTACAGCTTTATGAGTTCTTGTGACAATTGCTTTTTTAATTAAAAGCGGTGTCTTTAATGAGTACTCGATGTCTGTGCTTGAACTGCTCTCCTCGGCTGTACTAATGAAGTCCATGGGAGTAATGTCTAAACTTTGATTGTATTAAAAGTTGAGCCATTTCTATTTAGGTTTAGTTAGATTTTATTGGTGGAAAAATGTATGAATTGTTGAATGAATTAGTGGTAAGGTAGATAGCTTACCATTGGAAAAATTCGATTGGTAGAACTGAAGAAGTAGAAAGATTTTGAAAAGTTGAAGGAGAATATTTAGAAAGACTGAAGAAAAGAATTGGCTGTTGGAATTATGATTATTTTGGTATAATTGCTAGACCCACATCCGAAGACCTGAAATATATTATGATTATCATCAGATACTCAATAACATTATCAGAGAACACAAATAAAAATTTGTGTCAGAAAAAAGCAGTTAGAGGTAATGATAAAAAATTTTCAAACGCCAATTATTGTTTATTTGGAAAGCTAACTACGTTTAAGACTTAGAAATCCAACATTTTCAACGTTCTTGATAAAAAAAATCAGAGTTAGAGTTATCAGCGATATTGGTCCAATTTTATCTTACTTTATAAATTATTTTGACACAGCAATTTTCATATTTCCCCAAATCCGCAGTCGACCTGGTGTTCATATATTTTACAATACTGAAATTGAGCACAATTTTACTGAAATTAAATCGACTCTGACCAGCAACTCAAACTGCATCACTAATTTGAAACGCCGAACTCAAAGATTTTTGCCTTTTGAACCTTATTAAACAAACTTGATGCTATCCAAACGACAATATGACAGACTTTACCGCAACGGCTACGGCCATTAAGACTGCTATTCAAACAGGCATCACAGGAACAAGTTCAGGACAAACTGTTGTTCTCAATCCATTTTCTGGTGGCGAAACAGAAGATTTTCGAACTTTCAAGGAACAGATCAGAAGCTCAATGTCACCTGCGCAAGTAACGAACAACTCTAAAACAGATTATCTCAAACTACATTTGACAGGCAGCGCAATAGTTTTCTTAGAATTTCAAACAACAGAAAGACACACATTTGACAAAGCAATCCAAATTTCGAAAACCAACATCTACTTGAAAACAGAATATAATTACTCAAATTGAAATTCGAAGAACGACAATTCTATTTATCGAGAGACCCCTGAAAATTATTAAGCGGATCTGACGAGATTGTCGAATTTAGCATTCCCAAATCCAACAGGCGGAATGGTATCACAGGAGTGAACCACACGGATACGTGATGCATTCATAAGTGGTATGCGTTCCCAACTACGGCTAAAGTTGCTGATGGAGCCAGATACAGAAACATTTCAATAACGTCGCATATTTATCTCCAAGAGGTTAGCGTTGGAAAGCATCCTACCACATCAAAAAGCAACAAGTATTCGCTATTTGTGCTTGAACGGCTCTAAATGGCTGCCCTAATGAAGGCCATGGGAGCAATGTCTAAACTTTGATTGTATTAAAGTTAAGCCATTTCTACTTCGGTTTAGTTAAATCTTATTGATGGAAAAATGTGTGGATTATTGAATGAATTAGTGGTTTATAGCTTACATTGGAAAAATTCGATTTGTAGAACTGAAGTAGTAGAAATAATTTGAATAGTTGAAGGAGAATATTTAGAAAGAATGAAGAAAAAAATTAGTTATTTGAATTATGATTGTTTTGGTATAATTGCTAGACCCACATCCGAAGACCTGAAATATATTATAATTATCATTAGATACTCAATAACATTATCAGAGAACACAAATAAAATATGTTGTCAAATAAAAAAGCCTACCTCAAACTACATTTGACAGGCGGCGCAATAGCTTTCTTGGAATTTCAAAAAACACACAGACACACATTTGACAAAGCAATCCAAGTTTTCAAAAACCAATATCTAAGTAAAAACAGAGTAGAATTACTCCAACTGAAATTTAAAGAACGAAAATTCTATTTATCGAGAGACCCCTGAAAACTATTAAGCAGGTCTGATGAGGTTGTCGAATTTAGCATTCCCAAATGCAACAGGAGGAGATATATCACATGAGAGAACCACCCGGATACGTGATGCATTCATAAGTGGTATGCTTTCCCAACTACGGCAAAAGTTATTGATGAAGCCAGACATAGAAACATTTCAATAACGTCGCACATTTGTCTCCAAGAGGTTAGCGTTGAAAAGCATCCTACCACATGAACAGGCAACAAGTACAATTTTTGATAAACTATCTTTTAATGAGACAACAAATTCAATGACGAAAGCTCTTAATTCGGTTGCTGTTACCAATCGTGAATTAAAAACGCAGAAAGAGCTCGGAAATAATTTGCAGAGACTCTCGGGATTCATTAATCAAAGAAGGCCATATAGGGGCTTCATGCGTCCAATGGGAAATCACAACAACAACTGTTGCGGACAAAACTCATTTGCTAGCCCAACGCGCCAGAATAGAGGGAATTAGACTTATCCCAGACCACCGTCACAACGCGTTCAAGCCTCCTACCGAGGAAGAGATATTCTGTTTTATAACTGCCGTTGACAACCAGGACACAAAAGATGGGACTGCTGGTTTCCATCTTTATCAGAACGTGGGACAAAAATCCAATTCAACAGATACGATCCTTCAGAAAACTGAAAAAACCACAATATCTAACGGCTATTGTCCCCATGTAAAACTTGCAAATTGTCTTTACTAGGAGAGAAACTTTTCTATGTACCGCGTTTTTTTATACTTTCCACATTAACGTTTTATTAGATACGGGCGCATTTTTGAGCGCATTGCTATTTAAACACTTCATTCGATACTAAACAAGCAGCCGAGGAAGATCCTCAAATTGTCAGAAGTATTTACCGAATCAGTAAGTGGCCGATGGTAAAATTATCCGTGTTGAAAAGTGCGTTCGAATAACTATTGGGAATTGTCATTTTACAGAATAATTCTTGGTTTAAAAAATGACTTCACCGTTTCTCGGCCTTCCATTTATTCGCAAAACATCATTTCAATACATCCTTTAAAACGTCCTCTTTATTTACCGGACTTAACTATATCAATGGCCTCATCAAAAAAGTACGATAGAAAATTATCGAAATTACAAATTTCACATAGAATGTAAAATTATTACACATCCGAATCAAACAGAAATTTTTGATTGTGAATTGATTAAAGCAGACAAAGCTTATGAATATGCTTCAGGATTGATAGAACTTTCATTTCAATTTGAAAGTAATTCAGCCCTTTGCATAATGTCTTCTATTAGTAAATTAGATACAAATTGCCGAATTCATATTGGAATTATGAATCTCAATCCAGACAACAGCACAATTACAGCAAGTACAAGAGCAGTGAAATTTAAATTTTTGACATCAAAACGGGTTTCGTTTATCAAATCTATTGATCCCTCATCTTGTAGTCTGATTAAAACAATGAACACGACAATAGCTATCCTTAATCAACACATCATTTGCGTCGACAAGCACTTGAAGAAAGGTTTGATGGCTTTTGGTTTCCGACACCTGAAAATTGTAAAGGCCCCTGGGACCTTATCGGAGTATAAAAGAAAATTAATGAGTCTCAATGAAATTTAAGGAAGAAATGCTTTATTCAGCCATTAAAGGTGAAAGAAATCTCTGTCTTTGAGAAAATATAATTGGGATAAGTCAATATTCAATACCAGTCAAAAACAGAAAACAGAAGAACTGGTGCGTTTACACAAAATTTTTGCACAACACAGAATAGATTTAGGGTAAAATACCGACAGTCCAGTCAAATTGACAACTGAGCATAACCGTCCGGTATAATCCGAAATGCGATTTTTCTGATGCATTTACGGGACGAACTAATTATTGAACTCGCACTTATGCAATATTATGATATCATAACAACGTTACCATTTTCGAAGTATTCGTCACCGATCTTTGCTCAACGAAAGTCAAGTGCAGAACTTCTGATTCTGATTGATCTTAGAAACCTAAACCAATTACATAGACATGACTACTCGAATCATAATTCTCCTAGTCCGACAATGGCTGATGCAAGTGCTCATTTAGTAGGTAAATCAATTTTTGCAAAAATGGATTGCAGCCAAGCATACTTTTTGATGCAAATGGTGGATAATTTCAGTATTCAATTACCCGCATTTAATTTTGGAGGTTGTACATTCGCTCTCCAGCGACTTGCACAAGGCTTAATCAGATCGTCTACAGCCCTCAGTGCTTGTGTGAACAAACAACTTCATGAATGCGTTGCAATAAATAAATGCTATGTTTAATTCGATGATTTAAGATCAGGAGCAACCAATGGACATGCATTTATTGAAAACTTTGAACAATTTGTTTCAAATTGTCAATAGTAAAATGCAAATTTGGATTACCTGAATTCAATATTCTTGGTCATACAATTACGGTAATTGGTATCATGTCTAATGAAGATAAACTACAAAAAATATGAAACAGTGAAATTACCTAAATCTGTGAAGATTATTTGGGTTTCTTCAAAATTTTCAGAAGTTCAATTCAAACGTGGCTGAAAACTGCTATTGCTATTATTCTTTAACCTACTACAAACAGAAAGCACATTATAAATTCAGATCATCACAAAAGCCTTTAAAAGCTGAAGGATGAACTAGAAAAAGCGTGTTCATTGTCATTAAAGATTGCAAAGCCAAGCTGCCAATTCGTCATCTTATATGATGAAAGTTTCAATGTAGCAGGCTTTGTATTACTCATTGAAGAATACTCTATTCCCAATAATACCACTTCAACAAAATCTTACGCATCAGTAGCCTTTAGTTCCCATTTATTCTCCACAGCAGAGCTGAAACATTCAATCTATGTCAAAGAATTACTTAGTGTGCAGTATGCCTTTGAAACGTTTGAACGTTACTTATGGGGAGTCTCAAACAAACCTATTATTGTGTTATCGGACAAAAAACGTAATACGTTTCTTTCAAGCTAAACGGCTACCGAGCAAACTTTGGAACGCTGTTGACTACGTGCTTTCATTCAACTTTGTATGAGGCCATACTCCAGGCAAAGCAAAGCCAGCTGCGGAATATTTGTCTCGAATACATAAATTCGGCAACAAAAACAAAAGTAAAGCTTTGAGATGGAATATCAATACACAGAACTCACCTTGATGTTTTATCAAATAAACCAGATAATTCAATAATGCCAGTAATGTCTACTGAAGAAATCGCAAAAGAACCTACTGTCACCAAATAAGTTGGTGACAGGAAAAAAAACAGTTATAGATAATGATTAAATATTCCATTTGTCAAAGCGCCTTGAACATTGATAATTGCCACAGTTTTCCAGTCAATGGATTTTAAGGTCGATTCATTATAGGAACTGTTCTTATACAATTCCATTTGTTCGTTTAATGATAACGACAAATTTCGTGTACTTGGCATATTTTATCTTTTATAAATAATCCATTACTACCTCATGAATGAGGAATTTTTTATTTGTTTACCTTTGAAACATTAAAAATTGTGTTGCTGAAGATTAATTTGCGGATGTACTTAGCAAAAGATCAGCAATTAAACATAGCCAGCAGCATGCTTACAATACACAGGCCAGAGAGAACAACCACCAAAACTGTATAACAAAAGACTCCTTTTTCCGAAGTTTATTTCAAAAGTGGCTGAAAAACTGCAATTATTCCCTAACTTACTACAAAAAGAAAGCACCCTTTAACTTTAGAACATCACAAAAGCCTTGAAAAGTTGAAGGATGTCCTAGAAAAAGCGTGTTCATAGTCATTAAAGATACCAAAGCCAAACTGCCAAATCGTCATCTTATGTGATTAAAGTTTCTATGCAGCAGGCTTTGTATTACTCATTAAAGATTACTCTATTCTCAATAATACCACTCCAGCAAAATTTTACGCATCAGTAGCTTTTGGTTCCCATTTATTTGGTCCAGAACAGCTGAAACATTCAATCTATGTCAAAGAATATCTTAGTGTACAGCATGCCTTTGAAACGTTTGATTGTTACTTATGTGGAGTCTCAAACAAACCAATTATTGTGTTATCGGACAACAAACGTGTAATACGTTTCTTTCAAGCTAAACGGCTACCGAGCAAACTTTGGAACGCTGTTGATTACGTGCTTTCATTCAATATTGTATGAGGCGATATTCCAGGCAAAGCAAATCCAGCTGCGGAATATTTGTCTCGAATACATATAAATTCGGCAACCAAAATAAAAGTAAAGCTTTGAGATGGAATATCACTACACAGAACTCACCTTGATGTTTTATCAAATAAACCAGATAATTCAATAATGCCAGTAATGACTACTGAAGAAATCCCACAAGAGCCTACTGTCACCAAATAAGTTGGTGACAGGAAAAAAGCAGTTAGGGATAATGATTAAAAATTGCATTTTTCAAAGCGCCTTGAACATTGATAATTAGCACAGGTTTCCAGTCAATGGATTTTAAGGTCGATTCATTATAGTAACTGTTCTTATACACTTCCATTTGTTCGTTTAATGATAACGACAAATTTCGTGTACTTGGCATATTTTATTTTTAATAAATAATCCATTACTATCTTATGAATGAGGAATTTTTTATTTGTTTACCTTTGAATCTTTAAAAATTGTGTTGCTGAAAGATTAAATTGCAGATGTACTTAGCAAAAGATCAACAACTAAACATAGACAGCAGCATGCACACAATACACAGGCCAGATTGAACAACCACCAAATCTGTATAACAAAATACTCGACGTTCAGAAGTTTGTTTCAAAAGTGGCTGAAAAATGGCAATTATTCCTTAACTTACTACAAAAAGAAAGCACCCTTTAATTTCAGAACATCACAAAAGCCTTCAAAAGTTGAAGGATGACCTAGAGAAAGCGTGTTGATTGTCATTAAAGATGGCAAAAGGCAAACTGCCAATTCGTCATCTTGTGTGATAAAAGTTTCTATGCAGCAGGTTTTGTATTACTCATTGAAGATTACTCTATTCCCAATAATACTACTCCAACAAAATCTTACGCATCAGTAGCCTTTGGTTCCCATTTATTCTCTCCAGTACAACTGAAACATTCAATCTATATAAAAGAATTGCTTAGTGTACAGTATGCCTTTGGAACGTTTGAACATTACTTATGGGGAGTCTCATACCCACAAATTATTTTGTTATCAGACAACTAACGAGTAATAGGTTTCTTTCAAGCCAAACGGCTACCGAGCAGACTTTGGAACGCTGTTGACTACGTGCTTTCATTCAACTTTGTATTAGGCCATGTTCCAGGCAAAGCAAACCCAGCTGCGGATTATTTGTCTCGAATACATATTAATCCGGCAACAAAAAAATAGTAATGCTATGAGATAGAATATATCTACACAGATCTCAAATTGATTTTTTTATCAAATAAACCAGCGAAATCAATAATGCCAATATATGCCACTGAAGAAATCGCGCAAGAACCTACTGTCAGCAAACAATTTGGTGACAGGAGAAAAGAATTTAGAGATAATGATTAAAAATTGCATTTGTCAAAGCGCCTTGAACATTGATAATTGGCTCAGGTTTCCAGCCAATGGATTTTAAGGTCGATTCATTATTGTAACTGTTCCTAAATTATTCCATTGATTTGTTTAATGATAGAGAAAATTTTCGTGTACTTGGCGTATTTTATCATCAAAAAATAAATCTATCAATACCTGACGAATGAAGAATTTTTTATTTGTTTACCTTTGAATCTTTAAAAATTGTGTTGCTGAAAGATTAAATTTCAAATGTGCTTAGCAAGAGATCAGCTATTAAACATAGCCAGCAGCAAGCACACAATACACAGGCCAGAGAGAACAACCACCAATAGTAAATAACAAGGACTCCACTTTCAGAAGTTTATTTTAAACGTGGCTGAAAAACTGCAATTATTCCTTAAACTACTACAAAAAGAAAGCACCCTTTAATTTCAGAACATCACAAAAGCCTTGAAAAGTTGAAGGATGTCCTAGAAAAAGCGTGTTCATTGTCATTAAAGATAGCAAAGGCAAATTGCCAAATCGTCATCTTGTGTGATGAAAGTTTCTATGCAGCAGGCTTTGTATTACTCGTTAAAGATAACACTAGTCCCAATAAAACCACTCAATCAAAATTTTACGCATCAGTAGCTTTTGGTTCCCATGTATTCTCTCCAGAACAGCTGAAACATTCAATCTATGTCAAAGAATTTCTTAGTGTACAGTATGCCTTTGACAAGTTTGAATATTACTTATGGGGAGTCTGAAACAAATCAATTATTGTGTTATCAGAAAACAAACGTGGAATACGTTTCTTTCAAGCCAAGCGGCTACCAAGCAAACTTTGGAACGCTGTTGACTAGGTGCTTTCATTCAACTCGGTATTAGGCCATGTTCTAGGCAAAGCAAATCCAGCTGCGGATTATTTGTCTCGAATACATATTAATCCGGCAACAAAAAAAGTAATGCTATGAGATAGAATATATCTACACAGAACTCAAATTGTTTTTTTTATCAAATAAACCAGAGAAATCAATAATGTCAATATATACTACTGAAGAAATCGCGCAAGAACCTACTGTCAGCAAAAAATATTATGACAAGAGAAAAGAATTTAGAGATAATGATTAAAAATTGCATTTGTCGAAGCGCCCTGAACATTGATAATTGGCACAGGTTTCCAGCCGATGGACTTTAAGGTCGATTCCTTATTGTAACTGTTCTTAAATATTCCATTGATTTGTTTAATGATAGCAAAAATTTTCGTGTACTTGGCATATTTTATCATTAAAAAATAAATCTTTCAATACCTTACGAATGAAGAATTTTTTGTTTGGATACATTTGAATCTTTAAAAATTGAGTTGCTGAAAGATTAATTTTCAGATGTGCTTAGCGAGAGATCAACTATTAAACATAGCCAGCAGCAAGCACACAATACACAGGCCAGAGGGAACAACCACCAACAGTAAATACAAAGCCTCCACTTTGAGATGTTTATTTTAAACGTGCCTGAAAAACTGCAATTATTCTTTAACCTACTACGAAAAGAAAGCACCCTATAACTTTAGAACATCACAAAAGCCTTGAAAAGTTGAAGGATGTCCTAGAAAAAGCGTGTTCATAGTCATTAAGGATAGCAAAGGCAAACTGACAAATCGTCATCTTATGTGATGAAAGTTTCTATGCAGCAGGCTTTGTATTACTCATTGAAGATTACTCTATTCCCATTAATACCACTCCATCAAAATTTTACGCATCAATAGCGTCTGGTTCCCATTTATTCTCTCCAGAACAGCTGAAACATTCAATCTATGTCAAAGAATTTCTTAGTGTACAGCATGCTTTTGAAGCGTTTGAACGTTACTATGTGGAGTCTCAAACAAACCAATTATTGTGTTATCGGACAACAAAAGTGTAATACGTTTCTTTCAAGCTAAACGATTACCGAGCAAACTTTGGAACGCTGTTGATTACGTGCTTTCATTCAACTATTTATTAGGCCATGTTCCAGGCAAAGCAAGTCCAGCTGCGGATTATTTGTCTCGAAAACATATAAATCCGGCAACAAAGAAGTAAAGCTATGAGATGGAATATCACTACACAGAACTCAAGTTGATTTTTTATTGCAAGAGCCTACTGTCACTAAGTAGATTGGTGACAGTAAAAAAGCAGTTAGAGATAATGATTAAAAATTGCAATTTTCAAAGCGCCGTGAACATTGAGAATTGACACAGGTTTCCAGCCAATGGATTTTAAGGTCGATTCATTTTTGTAACTGTTCTTGAATACTTTCATTTGTTCGTTTAATGATAGCGAAAAATTTCGTGTACTTGGCAAATTTTATCGTTAAAAATTAATCCATCACTACCTTACGAATGAATATTTTTTATTTCTTTATTTTTAAATCTTCAAAAATCGAGTTGCTGAAAGATTAAATTTCAGATTTACTTAGCAAAAGATCAGCAATTAAACATAGCCAGCAGCATGCACACAATACATAGGCCAGAAAAAACAACCACCAATGCTGTTAAAAAAACTCCACTTCTTCAAAAACGCAGAGATACTCTACACTATCCGAGGTGAAGACAACCACCCCAGACTCCAAGAACATGGTTGCATCTTTGCAACACGAAACTTTTGAGTCAAGGTCTACATTTATCTCATTACAGGCCAAAGCCACAGGCCAAGGCCATAAACAAAAAAATAAAGAAGCAAACCATATTTCAAATGAAAATATACTTACCAATAGTGATGATTTAAATTTATTTCATACTTTGCGTTACAACACAGTTACTGAAAACAGACATTTCAATTCAGTTACCAGAACATTTCTATTGTTATGCAGAACTTATGTGAAACGTTACCTGTTGAAAGCTGAGGTCTAGTCTAAACCACCACTATTTTTTAGAAATTTGCAATAACAGATAATAAAATTCAGTTATTGAACATTTACGACGACACATCAAAATTACACGCTACACCTCAATACGACGGCTATCGGCATGATGAATGCAACAAACTAATCCCGGAGTTATTTTGAAAATAAAATAACTACTACAGGATGTTTTCTGAAGAATCTAACTATCTAAAGTTGTTATAAAAAGAGCCCGCGGATGTTTTCTTTTGAGTCTCAAGATTTGAAGTTGTTTTTTAAAATTAAAATGACTTGATGAAAACACAGTAAATACAAATTATTCTTAGCTCGGCCACGTAAGGATAAAAATCAAATCCTAACAAAAGTCTGTCATTTTCTCCCAAAATGGTTTTGCTAACAGCCATGAGTGTGTTTCATCGAGTTATTGCGAATATCAAAACAACGTCAAAGAAATTGTTTATCAACAAATTTTTTTATGATCTGAAGATTTTATTAACGTTCAATTTTTGGTTCCGTTACCAAAACTCATTGAAAGGATTGACAAGCAAACCATACATCTGGCCACCGGGTTATCAACAGCTTGGAGCAAATACGAGTTTGATTGCAACCTGTCAAATATATCAACAAATGAATTATCGCCTAACTTTGAATTGATTTCAAAGCCCATTGATAAACAAATACAAGCAGCCAAAAACAACATAAGAGAACTTCAAGGAGAACTTATTGAAACAATGGGATCAACAATATCAGTGAGTAGTTATTCATCTCATAGAAACAAAACGGAAGCCAGCTTAATATCATTTGGAGCATTAACTGCTTTATCAGCAAGGGCAGACATTGCTTGTCAGTATGGTCAAAATTTGGAAGTTGCGGAGGCACTGACTATGCCTAGCAAGAACTGGAAGAAAAAAACATCGCTGGACGGAATTCAACTCAAAATTAAACGAAAAATTTTCTCATAATTGCATCATAAATGAAAAATTCAAAAAATGCAATCACTTCCTACTGAAACGCAGAAAAACCAAAGCTTGACTTTACACAACGCTATTAAACTGCTAAATAAAAATACGAGACGCTTAAAAGCTTGCAATCAGTATTTCTACGCACGAGATGAATTGCTCCAAGTGCAATCAAACTTAGCAGTTTCACTGCTAGCAAATAACAATAAAATTTAATCTTACATAAGTGCTGTTTACGCCTAAAAACTCAATTTACTAAATTCTGTCATGTCAAGGGTTAATAAATTTCAAATTGTTTTGTCTCGACTACTGCGATCAAAACTATTTGAAGTTCTTTAAAAAATATTCTTACCTCGACTTCACGAGACAGATAGACTGGCACCTGCTATTCCAGCAAAACAAATTATTACATATTACGATACCAAGACCATGACAAATGTAGCTGTAAACTGTAGTCAGTTCAAAAATGATCTTCGCCTTAGTAATGCCTTTTGCATCTGGATTGACAACTCTCAATTTATATAGAGCAACTCCAGTACCAATGCCAGGCGGAAAAGATGTTTACGCCTCTCAACGTGAATTGGAATCAAACTATATTGCAATAGCTGAATCTACAAACCGCATAGCATTACTACTAACCGCATGGCAGCACCATCACAATTGTGTGGGCTCCAGTAGCTTTTCTTTATGCATAAATGAATTCTCATTGGAGACCGCAGAAAATACGTGTCTTAGTTCAATACTAATTGGCAACCAGTTCTCAGAATTACAGAACTGCAATATACTGACGGTCAAGCTTCCGATTACGGAAAAAGCAAAAAATCTTGGTAATGGTAAATGGCTGATAAATCGTCCAGTAAAAACTTCGATCTTTTTCTCAGCAATTTGAAAATTAGGGAACATCATAAACAAACGAAACTTCTTGGGTGTCAGGTATCTTTGTTAGAATTAAAATGCGGAATAAAAGTAGAGACTAGCTCAAGGCTTTTGAGCGCAATATTTACAGCGCAATAAATTTTGACATTAAACTAGCTGATCCTTCAAAGCCTCACTTTAGTAAGCTACCAGATATAGTGGAACTCACACAAATCTCATCAATGTCTATCGCAGATAAATTATGGAACAAGTACCATTAAAAGCTCTAACGGTGCCTGAATTTCAACAAAAATTACTCGATAAATTAGACGAGATTTAAGAATCTGTTATTCTCAACATGAAAAACTTGAGACCAAGCATTCAGAACAAGTTTTGAGAAGGTGGAACTTAGAAAATGACAGTGGATAATGGATTTTCTGCTTTTTGTATTCTCTTAGTATTGCATTTGTTAGCAATGTTATTGTCAACGATGTGCTAGAGTTATAACATCAGTGGTTACTGAAAAGATATTTAAATCAAAACCGATGTTGGTTGTTTCCGCCAGAGATTATAAGTATCTACAATTACATCCTATGAGTAAACTTCCAAACAATAATATTGTAATAATGAGTGAGCAACAGTTGAAACAACACTTTGACCTAACAAATCAAGAGAGCGCTGTGCAGATATAAACAATATGCAACTTTTTTGCAAACAAATTGCGCGAAACCTAAACACCCCAATTTAATGAATTCATATCTTAAAATGGATACTCCTTGCAAGCAAAACTTCAATATGCCAACCATAGCACCAAAACCTGTCTCCTTGATGTGATTTTTAAAAGCTTCACAGAATCAATGCTTTGTGAATTAATGCTAAGTAGTGTACACATTGATATTAAAGAAGCGGAAAGTAATGTCTAAACTATGATTGTATTTAAAGTAGAGCCATTTCTATTTAGATTTATTTAAATTTTATTGGTAGAAAAATGTAGGAATTATTGAATGAATTAGATGTAGAAAGCTTACCATTGGACGGACTCGAGTTGTAGAGCTGAAGTAATAGAAAAATTTTTAATAATTGAGGAGAATATTTAGAAAGAATGAAGATGAGAATTGATTGTTAGAATTATTATTGTTATGGGATAATTGCTAGACTCGCATCAGAAGGATTGAACTATATTATAATTATCATCAGATACGCAATTATATAATCAGAGAACATAAAAATAAGTATGGGCAATAACTGCTTTTATTGCAATAACTGTCCACTACGCCTAATAAAATTAGTTTACTACATATTGGATTAAGATTTAATAAAGGATTGTCAATTTAAATTTTTCTTACGAACGTTTTCGAACTCTGAGTTCATCATCAGGTTATAAACAATACAAAATGCTAAAATGAAAAGCCAGAACATTTAAAACGATTTTATACATATCTACGGTCGTATCTACAAAATTTTACATCTGAGTAAACATGCATTTTCGATTTGATATGGCAGATGCATATCGACATCTTTATTAATAAAAAACCTACATAAATTGCTTTAAATTTACTTTGGCTTTGTTAAATTGTAAAGTTGAAATTTTCGTTCAATAACGTGTCTTTCTTTCATGTTGGATTTCAATCTCCAAACTAAGCTTTCAGTGTCAATTCTCGTGTTCGGTATTCGTCGCCTGTGTTGATGGCTGGTTTCAAGGTTCTTATATAGAGCGCCTGTAGTGTCATTAAATTAGATTGCTGGCTGCATTGGTCTAATATCTTCCACTGGAAAGCTGCTTTATCACCGTTGCATTCGATTGCATGTACTCCCATTATTGAGTTCGCCTTGGCATGCTCTGCAACCATTGTGGTAATACGGCGGCATGTCTGCCCTACATAGATTGATTTGAAGCCATTACAAGTGAGTCCATAAACCACGTGGGATTTGAGATCCTTATCAAAGCTAGACTTAAGGCTAGGTAATCAGCTCATAAGTTCGAGAGTGGTAAAAATCGTCTATACAGGATGAATTTTGTTCAGCTTCTTTACAAATTAATTAGAGATGTTGCCTCTGTACTGTAGTACAAATTGTTGTTTCTCGGTATTTTCGTGTTGTTTTACGGCTACACCCGAGTTATATCTATGTCCTTTTCTTTGTTCTTTCATTCGCAGCTGGATAATTGTATCCTTGAAAATATTGCCTACCCAATGCCTTGGATATTGATTACGTTCCCAAATTTCTTCATTTTTGTTAATGCTTCATCAAACGCTTCCCAATTGCTGTTGGCTAGAAACAGGCTGTGTATTGTTCCCTCTGCGGAATGCAGAGCTACGATAGTTCACAGTTGTTCCAGTATCTGATGGTTTTTGAAACAATGTGCGAAAAATTGTCCCCTCCGGTTGTACTTGAATTGACATGTCCAAAAATGACAAACTGTTTTTCTCAACTCTTGTTTCTAATATAAATCGGAGATTTGGATGGAGGCTATTGACCGCATCTAACAGCTCCTTTGTGTCACATCTAACTGTTTTCAGAATATCGTCGACATATCATAGAAAAACTTTAGTTTCGGACGAATGGTTTATATCGGTCTGATCATTTTCACGGCAGAACCAGCACATCCAGAACATGCTATCATGTTCTGTGTTACTGATTTGCTGACATATTGAGTGGAAACATCTCTTGAAAATTTCACACTCAACGCTCCTGGAACGTGCTGTCAGACGGTGTTCCCAATTAAGACAAGTGTTAGATTGTGAGTTGGTTTTACATTTAGGTGTCTTTAATTTCAGTTGTGGCTCCCACGATTTCATGCAGAAGTTTGCCAACATCACTGCCAAGGACGCACCCATTGCCAACCCGTCTTTCTGACAGTACCAACTTTCCTTGCTTTTGAAATGAACGTTGGTGACGGCTAATTCGAGCAGACCTTACATTGTTGTTCTAGGTATGTCTGGTTTATCTTCCCAAGCATAAGGCGATCTTTCGTGCATCGTTGGTGTTAGTTTCTATGTTTGCTCCTTCGATATTTCGGAAAAAGGGTGCTAGAAACTTTTTAGGTTTATGGTAACAACTTCCCGGTATAGAGAGAACAGGTCTCAGGGGGGTTTCTTTTTTGGGTACTCTAGTTAATCCATAAAACCTTGCCGGTTGTTCTCCAGTGGCTCTTAAAGCCTCGTAAAATTAACCGGCATCTTCCCTTTTTTCCTCATATCCAAAAGTTCTTCGTTTAGTTCTTTTTCATTTTTCATTACGATATTATCACAATTCTTTTCAAGTTTTCTGAACTGTTCGCTATCTAATACTTTTTCCAGATATTTTTGCACTTTTGCTAATGCTCTATCTAAAGGTGTTTCTCTGATGTTTTTTTGTGTACGATTTTGCTGGTGCTTCAATTTCGAACAGTTTTTCACCTGGTACATTGTTCTCACGCAGATTTCTTATCGAGCTTTCTATGTCCGCCAAAAAATGCAACTCTTTAAACTTGTCCCTTATTGGATGCTTTGGACCAAAAGCGAGCAAGTCACTGACGAATCCCGGCAGAATGATATTATCTAGAACCACTACAGTCTTCTCATTAGATGATCTTAGCGGCTTGTCTTGTCTTTCGAATGTTTGGAAGTTGTTGTTGTTGTTGTTGGGGATTTACAGCTGTGCTGAAGGGTCTAAAGTCGCAGTCATCAAATTAAAATAATGTCTTTGTTCAGAACTAACTACATGGTTGCGAACTCGGTTGCGCAAAACAAAAATTACGGAGAGCAACAGGTGGTTATCTAAAATCTTGAGAACTTTTCGACTAGCAGCTCGCTTTTGGTCACATTTATGATGCGTGTCAGCTGCTGTGGAAATATCCGACCTTAGCAATTTTAGTTGAAAACTATGCACCGCTTGATCCGAAAAAAAAAACATCTGTTTTCGGAACACGAAATTTCAAAAAATCCGGTATTATATCTGTGTTAAGACAAGTTTTAAGAAAATTTATTCTGCATCTGCTACTTTCATACTTACAAACATTGTTTTGTAAGGCAACTGTTTTTTTTTTCAAAGAAGAGCTGCTTCTGATCATTATGGGAAAGTTATTTCATCCCTGTTAGCTTACAAGTTTACAGGGGATCTTTTCTCGTAACCCCTTTTTTTCATATTTCAGTTAGGCGATATGAATAAACCGTTGAACGGAACTTCGATTACTGTCAACGAGGCTAGATTGCAGTTCAGGCGCTGTGAAATGAATGGAATTGATTTTGAACAGTATTATTCAGAGCTGAAAAGGTTGCTGGCGTTTTGCAAGTTCTCAGAAAGCAGCAGAGAAGAACGATTGGTTGAGCAAATAATTCACGGGGTGTCAGACGATTCAATTCGCAACAAGTTAACAGCTGTTGACGAAATTGCATTGGAGGATGTTCTAAAAGAGTGTCGAAGTTTTTACGCCAACTCTGTTGAGGTAGGAATGAATTTTTGAGATCATGGGAGATATGAAAATTCAAGATTGGAAATCAAATATTCTTTACTTTGGGGGAAATAATCTAAGGAAAATTGTCATAAAGTTGGCTCATCACAGAATTAAGTTAGGCTATGAGAAGCTAGGTTATTTAATACTTTCCTTACTGTTGATGTTTTGTTAACCTATAGTCATTTACACGATCGCATTTATTGCTTTGTTTAAACATTTCTTGAACTGCTTGCTTCAGGAGTCGAGTACTGGCAGTCCAATCAATCAAACTGAAACAACAGATCAGCATTCAGAGCAATCATCAAACATATTAAATGGAAACAAAAGTCCAGATAGTTTGGTAGAGAACTTCCAAGAATTACCAGCTTCTAAACTCACAGCGAAACAAACCGAAGCTGACACTCCGAATAGTTTTAGACCAATTACAACGGCTGAAGAGCTGTTTAGCACAACTCCCAGTGAAAGTAATGTAATAAAACTTCTTGATAGTGAGTCCACTGATCCTGGTTCCGAAGTTTCAAAATCGGTTGATGACCAAAAAGACGAATCTGAAGATGCAGCAGATATTATCACTGTTTCATCGAAAACAATTTCATTGAAAAAAGCGGCGAAAGGTGGCAAAGCTATGACGTTAAAACTGAAGCGAATTGATAATGACCTTCTTGAAAAGCATGAAAAGACGGTCAAATCTAGTTCTAAAGCAAATTCAGTAATAAACGGTGAGTCCGAAGACACGACGAGCCACGAATTACAAACATTTAGTTTAAATACTAGTGGAAATGCAACCACTTCTGACGACGAGCTGAATTTGGCACTCGTCAAAAAGAAACAGGAGCAGAGTACTCGGTCGGAGCACGTAACAACTGAAAGTTCTAAGTCGGCTAAATCAACTGCAGAGACCAGTGCGAAATCAGAAGCTAACATAGCTGCTAGTGAAAGTGAACAGTCAAGTAGTGAGTCCTCAGAGGTAAGACTTATGTTGCGTTATTTCAAGAGTAATCGAGCTGTATATTTAAATACAGAAGGCATTGAAAGACACGATTTTTCAATTAATCACGCGAAAATTTTGAAAGCTTGTGAATCATTTGTCTATAAGAAGCGCAAGGTTTCATCCATAAAGCGTGCATCGGTAGAACATTTTAAAGAGCCTTTTGCCTTAAGAGTTTTTGGGTCTGTGGTTTTGAGTTTTCGTTTCTAAGTGTTTACTAGAAAGTTTAAAGTTCATTGTTTTTCGCCACACTATTTATCAACTCTTAAAAGTTTCTTTGTATGCTGAGGGATTTGTATTAAAAGATTAATTGTTTCAGTCGTCAGAAGACGAGAAGGTCGAAGAAATCGCGACACCTGAGAGCAACCAGGACTCTGATTTTGAAGTCAGCTCCAAAAGCAATGACAACGTGCGACGATCACGGCGCATCAAGAAAGACAAAAAGAGTAAAGAAAAGCAGAAAAAGAAGGAGAACGAAAAAAATAACAAACACGGCAAAGGAAAGCGGTCCAGGAAACGAGGCATTGATAACTTAAACGTATCGGATGAAATTAGTGATTCGGATGAAAATGACAAAAAGATATCTTTAGTTTCAGACGATGAGGACGTTGTTAAAGCAAGGCCTGGTAATCGCAAAAAGAGGCGAAAGTTTGTCATTGACGAAGAGGATTCGGATAATAACGGAACGACGGAAGACACAGCTGATGCGACATCTACAGAAGTTGGCGACAAAGAGAAAAAGTCAGCTAAGAAGGAAAATGAAGACAACGATGAACAAGATGAAAATGAAAGTCCAACCAAAGCGGGCCGTAAGAATATCAGACAAATTTTGTCCACAAAAGATTTAGAAAAAGACACCAGAAAAGCTAACATTGAAGAACGGGAGCGCAGAAAGCGAATCAGTGAGAAATCGAAAGACGGAATGACCGATTTTTACACACGCGAAAAAGATAAGCGAGTGGTGTATACAAGACTGTGTTTTGAGAAGAAGAAGGATGAAGACTTAGTGTACATGAATGAAGAGTTAGTGTCTCATTTGAAACCACATCAAGTTGAAGGCGTCCAGTTTTTATGGGACTGTACGGTTGAATCCGCAAGTAGGGCAAAAGAAACCCAAGGAAGTGGTGCTATACTGGCTCATTGCATGGGTTTAGGGAAGACCCTACAAGTCATATCGTTCGTTCACACGATGCTGTCATGCGAAGCTTTACCATTCAAAACTGCGCTTATAATTGTACCGGCCAATACAATTCTGAATTGGGTTAATGAGTTTGAAATTTGGATGCCGGAAGAGGAGGAATTGGCTGTGTTTGAGATTAGTCAGTACAAAGATGACAAGGTTCGAGCGGATGTTCTCAGCAGGTAAGCAGTGGAAGTATGAAATCATAGATCAAGGCTCTGTTTGACCTTAAACGCCATAGCGTACCTTGAGCTATTTGTCAATTTTCAAGAGACATTTATGAAAACAATTCACGGAGAAGTGTGTGAACAATTATGGCAAATATTAAACTGTTCACTAACGTGTTTACAAAATGGACACGTCAGAAAATGCCGTAGAAACATGCGAACTAAATTTAGAAAGACGTACTTCAACTTCATGCGAATGAAATATGACACATTTACATGGTAGAAGAAATCCGAACCGAAAAGTTTGCTTATGTATCAGATTTTGTTCTGCAAAATTTTACGAGTTCGGGTTTCTATGAGTTTCCACAGATTATTACTATAGTCCCATTTTAAAATCTAAGGTGAAAAACTAAAAACTCTTTCCTACTTTTTTTTTAAAAAGTTTTTCAATATTCAAATTTCTTGTTAATTCGTACCAGTCACATCTTGTTTTTTTTCGCTAACACGTTTTCCAATTGTTTGCTGCGGACTTTTTGAGTGAAAGAGTAAACGGTACAATCTTTAACTCTTCATGTGACAAGAGGGCGAGGCGACGGTTTATAGGGTTTGCTACTGGTGATGTCTTGTCTTTTTCATCTTGATTAATTAGCTTACTGGTCGAATCTTGATTAATTAGCTTACGTAGCCGATAGTTTTGTGGATGAGTTGTACTGTGTTCTAAAGTTGCATGCCTTTAGTGTCCAATGTAATTGTTCTATGAATTTATATATAATAGGAAAAGAGTAGTGAAAGATGCTAAGAGCGAAAGCGTTGAGCATTGTTGTTCTTTATCACCAAGCTTTTTAAAATATTTTTTTTTGCACTCCATCATGAAACATTATTTTATCTTAAAACCCAAGTGTTTTAATTTTTTTTTGCTTTGTGAAACCGTAACCAGTCTTTAGGATGGCATAATTTTGTTTTTTTTTTCGAAGAAATGATTAACTTGGTTTTTTATCCAATTTTACCTTGTTTCAAAAAAGTTTGAGTATGCGTTGAATGTCATTTTCTAATTTAAAAATTGTATAATTTAAGTTTTCATTTGCTGCCAATAATACATTCATCTGCAAATTTTTTTGTTACAACATCCGAACCTAACTTTGTTTAAAATTCAAAGCAAGCTAAATTTTATCGTGGAAAGTACTGCTGTGTCTTGAGGAATGGGTCTTCATATTTATCAAGTCGGCTTCTTTAACGAGGGCAGCTAAGGTTATTGATCTGTAATTATCAGACTATTCAATATAATATTTTTAGAGCAGAGCAAGGAGGCTCGGTAATGTGCGTTTGAACATAATGTTCCGACCCCGCTCATCAACAATTTTTCACCTAATTGTCTTCAAGTGTATGAATAAAAAATAGCTTCAAACGAATTAATTAATGACGCTTGAGATGTCCGATGAGATCTGCAATTTACGAGACAAGACAAACAATAAAGTCAAATATTAAAAAAAATATTACGACCAAAACCCAATTTCTGTATTTTTTTAAAGAACACTGAATAACAAAGTCAAAATGGCATTACTTAAAACCTAAATTAAACTAATTAACTTGTATTTTACTTTAAAACAGTCCTGATTTTGACTATGTAGTAAAGAGACAGAAAGAACAAAAAGGGCAAAACCCTTTATAATGCCTTTTGACAATTGTTTTTTACGTGAAAGCCATTAGCTATCAACTGAAATCATTTAATACGTTCCTTTTTTACCTTCATAAGAAGCTATTGGGACCTATAATTATCCAAAGTATCTTGCGACTAATAAAAGAACTACAAATACTGTCAACGATCAAAAATTTGACTAAAGTTTGCTAAGAATTAGTCTCGTTCGTTAAAATAATAACATCGTATGCCGTTAACTAAACAGTTTACACATGTAAAAGTTTCATGCAAGTTTGTAGAGTCAAAGCCAGGAAATCTTTCGTTTATACATGAAAACGCTTTTAGAATGAATTTTCTCTAAGCAGAGAAAAGCTGCGATATGTCATTATTGAGAATCAGCTGCAAGTTGACAAAAATAATGTTAAACAGGCCGCTGAATCGAAACAGTCGGTTATTTTTTCTTAAATTCATGGAAACCATTAGTGATCATTATAAATCCCTACATAGATTCATAAATGCTTCGACATTCCACAGAGAGCCAATGGAAACTATTATATTGCAGAATATATCATATGACTACAAACAAGGGCAAAATAGGCAAATATAAAAAGAATTCGTTCAAATTTCGCGGGTAATCGGTGTCGAAGCCGTTGAAACCATAATCGTTTTTGGTAAGAACTTAGATAATATCGATTGCACCTTCTTTCAACCCCCTGGATGTGATATGTGACCATTCATCAATGGAATGACAAAACCAGAAAAAAGAACATCAAAAAAACTGAAAATGTCTAAAGATAAAAAAACAAAAATTATGAAAACTCGTATTATCGATGCCAAATAGCCATTACAAAGCATTAAAACGCAATTTAGACTAATTTTTAATTTATTAGAAAGAGGACTCAGACTCTTTGCTGAGAATAATTTACAAATTGATAGTTATAAAATGAAAGATAAAAAAAATTCGTAATGCTCGAAAATCCATTGTTTTTGTTTTGAAGTAAATAGGCGTAACCATTAGCTTTCAACCGAAAGATACCAAAAATGTTAGCTTTTTTATCTTTGGGTAGGAATTGGACCTGCCAATAATGAGAATAGGTAATGAGACTACAAAATAACAACAAATACTGAACACATTTGTGAAAACAATTTTAAGCGAACACAAGGTGAAGCCATGAAAAACATGAGCTTTTAACTGGAAAAAATGTGTTTCTTGGCCCCATTTGCATGTAACTTGGATATGCCGAAAATTCAGCCTTGATTTGAAATCCTTAACATAAACAATTAACATAGTTAACATAAACAAGAGATTTAAAGACGATAATGTTTAAAAAGCCATCGATCCAATTAAATCCAATTTTTGTGAAAATCCACAATTTGATCCAATTAAACCTTGTTATTGCTGCACGTCCAGTAAACACACATTGTTGTTTCAAGTATTGGCGAAGTAGATAGTTAGACAAAAAGTCAATTTATCAAAAATTAATGATGAATTTGTGATATTTTTCGAGTTAGTCTAAAAGAAATCGGGCTGAATTATTATTCCAGAACACCCATAGTAAGCGGTTTAGTTTTAAACTTCGACTTAGTTTTTAAAGCAAAATTGAAAGTTTGGAGAAATACGGTAAACGTGAACAAAAACGGAAATCAGTCGGTTCACCAAAATGTGAATCTAAATCCTTGGAAAAAACGGAATTCGATGAAAATCTTTTTTGAGAATTTTCTGCGCTGTGAGTGGTTTCTACTGGTAGGTGGGTCGGAAAAATAACAACACTTTTAAGGCAGGAAAAAACTTTCTTGAAATTTTTAGTGAAGATAAGAGACAGTTTCTAATGTTACCTTCGTTCTGTATAAGTATTTTGAGAACTTTATCTAAACAGAACATCTGCTTGGAAAACTTTTTTTACAGAAGTGGTCACTTTTATTCGGAATTTTCCTACGATGTCTTATGGTTTTGCCGTCCAATGAGAAGATTCACGAAGATTGTAAAAGAGCTTTTTTCTGCACCTTTTTCCTTGAGTAAGCTTTTCATCTTAACCTTCGGAGGGTGTAATCGTCGTGTATTCTTTTCTATGGGTTTTTGATGCCAATTTTTTTTATAAAAGCTGAAAAGAGTGATATTTACTATTTGGCTAAGAGTTGACGTAGAACACAACTTTTTTGATAGAGGAATGACGACAAGTTTGGCGTATTTATTTACTCAAAGAAAACTTTCAAATATGTGAGTTTTGTTGCCCTTTATTTTTTGTTTGAGTTTTTCTCAATTTGGATTTTAAAAAGTTTCTTCCATTTAATTTAAGCCGGAACATTGTTTTTTTTGTTCATACTCTTCAGGTGGAGGAGAGAAGGTGGCGTTATGATCATTGGCTACAACATGTTCAGAATGTTTGTTAATCCAACCCGAAAAAAGGCCAAGCGACATTACGACAAAGTTAAATCCGCTCTACTTGACCCAGGACCCGACTTCGTAGTCTGCGACGAGGGACATCTTCTCAAGAACGACCAAACTGCGCTCTCTAAAGCAGTATCACAAATTAAGTCACGTCGTCGAATTGTACTAACCGGAACTCCCTTGCAAAATAACCTTGTTGAATATCACTGCATGGTCAATTTTGTGAAACAGAATTTGCTTGGTACCAAAAATGAATTCAGAAACAGATTTATTAATCCCATTTCGAATGGACAGCAAAAAGACGCGCGAGCATTAGATGTAAAAGTTATGAAGAGGCGTTCGCATGTTTTGCACGAGCTTCTTGCCGGCTGTGTTCAACGCAGAGATTATTGTTACATTACGAAATATTTACCCCCGAAGTACGAGTACGTTTTAAGCATACGAATGTCAGAGCGCCAAGTCCGTTTGTACAATTTGTACTTGCGAACGTTTTGCTTTGAGCAGTACGGAAGTTCTGATGATAGCAGCGCTGATTCACTTATCATTCCGAAAGAGCATCAAGTCGTGAGACGAGATGGCACTCGCAGTTTGTTCAAAGATTTCCAGATGCTGGCTCGCATATGGACGCATCCGTACTGTTTGAAACTAATCCCTCCCAAAGATTCAATATCGGATATGTCAGATGAAGATAGTTTTGTCACAGATGCAAGCGACGACGACAAGAGACGAAAAAATAAGCGAGGTTAGCTTCTTATTTCATTTTTAATTGCTCTCGAACGAAGTTTGAAGCAGATATAAGAGTCATGTGTGCATTTTTTGCATTTTTTTTAACGATTAGGCCTTTATCACGCTTGGCTTCTTGATATTTAGGTGATCGAAATTGCGCTCTGATTCACACTACTATGCATCCTATTTCATTTGACGGCAGTTTACTGCTAAAAGATTTTATTTTTCAGTTGCTCTCAAACAATATTGTAGCAATTATGTTTTTTGTGCTAATGTTTTTTGAATAGCCGCGTCAGCAATTCCAGGCGGCTATTATTGCGTTCCTAAATTTTTTAAAATCGTCTAACAGATTTTTGTTTCGTCTTACCCTGACTTTCATGACTTTGAGCTTTCAAAACGGTATAAACAGGTAAAGCTCAGCGGGCATCAAGTTTCATTAGAGGCCCTTAGCTGCGTTTGGTCTTCAAGTACTTAGAGTGGTGAAGTTACTGGGAACTTACCTCACTTGTGAAAAAAATGACTTGTGAAATCACTTAACTAACTTTCCCTACTTCTTGAGTATTAGAGTTTTGAATTTACGGTTTCGAATATTATTTTTGAAAAAGCTCCCTTAGGGTTTTTCCTCATAGAGCGTATGTGTCTCATAAAAATGACAGACCGGATCTAACCCAAAAGGTCTAATGGTCTATATTAAAGGACTGGTGGTCAATCTGTCTATCTTTTTTAGTTGCTTCAATTCCATGGAAGGCCTGAAGCGTCTATTGAGGCTATTTTCCGGAAGTCTGCCGGCTATGTTTATTTAATTGCTCTCAGACGAAGTGTTTAGCAATTATATTAGTCCTGTTGGTCTTTTATGCGATTTTTCGCTTGACCTATTTTTCGTCTGAGCCATTTCACTTTGCGTCCTTAAAAACGGGACAAACAGGTAGCGCCTAGCAGGCATTAAGTTTCATTAGAGACACTTAGCCGCGTTTAGCAGTCCTTCAAGTGCTGAGTGTGATGAAGCTACCGGGAAGGCCGTAGTATAAGGTTAAAAGGTCGTTTTTAGGAGTTTGAGAGCCCAAAATAATGCATTTTTTCGTGTTTTTTTTCGTCATTTTTTAGAATTTTTTGTTGAACTGGTCTAAAATTGAAGCTGGGTAAGGTTGACAAGGGTATTTTGCAAGACATAAGTATTTCTGCAACCATTTTAAGAGCTATATGTTTTGGTAATCGAAACAAAAACACTCTAAATTTATCCTAATCTTCACAATTGTTTCGAGCTTTTTGAAAGTTTTTGTCATTTTTGAGTTTTTTCATCCCTAGGTGTCAAGCAACCTCCTTTAATAGGTTACTGTGATTTCCTAGTGGTAATCGAATGTTTTTCAACATCTTAACATCACGAGTTTTAACCTTTTTTTTTTTTTACAAAACTTGCAATTTTTTTCAAATTTTTGTTGACAATTATTGTTATTATTCAAGTTTCTCCAGACCCAGTGGCCAGAAAATCTCCTTAAGGGTTCAATAATAAGTTACTGAAAGACATTTGTTGGCCATTGAGTAGTTGTGAATATCACAAATGTTAGCATTTTTTTTAATAAATCTTGCATTTTTTCTCAAGTTTTTTTGAAATTTTCAGGTTTCTCAAGCCCCGAAAGCCAACGAAACTGCTCTAGGGTTAAATAAATGGCTACTACATAGTTTCTAGATGTAATGGGTTGTTTTCAAATTACGACACGAATTTTCAACATCACGAATTATAGAAATTTTTTTGACAAAATTTGCAATTTTTTTCGATGTTTTCGAAATTTATTGTCATTCTTTAGGGTTTTTCAGCCTCAGGGGTCAGAAAATCTCCTTAACGGTGATATAGTAAGTTACTGAAATACTTTTATTGGAATAGTTTTCAACTTTTTAATATCACAATTTTTAGCAATTTTTTGATAAAATTTCCAATTTTCAAGTTAAAAAATTTTGTCAGTTTTTAGGTCTCCGGCCTAAAGAGCCAAGGAACCTACTCTAGGGTTTGGCAGTATGCTACTGCATAACTGAATGTTTTTCAAGATTTCAATGTCACGAATTTAAGCATTTTTTTCAAAAAAAATGTTTTTTTTTAATATTCATTTTTTCGTTGAATTTTTCTGCCACCAGGGGCCCAGGGACCTCCTCAGAGAATTGATACTCGCTGCTGCATGTTTTAATGAACTTTTAAATAAGAATTTATTTCAGGAGTTTTGGAAATCGTTAACAATATTTTTTATCTCGAGTTTTAGCAATTTTTTGATAAAATTTAAATTTTCACTTAAAATTTTTTATTTTCCAAGTTTATGGATCTTTGAGCCAGTGAGGCTGTCAATTTATTTAAGACTTGAAACAGGGGAACTGGATAGTCTCTTGAAACAATGAATTGGTGCCGAAGTTATTAATATCAGTAATTTTTTAAGATTTTAAAAGAGTTTATTGATCATTTTTGGCCCACCAAACTTTTTAAGTGTTGCAAATGGGTTACATGACAGAACTCCAGAGACAAAAAATGGTTGTGAACATTTTTTTCACTGCGAATTCTGGAAACTTTTCCTTTAGTTTTGCATTTTTCAGTTTTTTGTATGATTTGATAAGTTGCAGATTCGAATTTCATGGAAAATGTTCCTAACTCTCTCTCTCTCTCTGTTGGTTGCGATCTCTTTCCTTCTCTTTTTCGTTCAAGTTTTATCTCTTGCACTTTCTCTCTCTCTATCTCTCTCATTCCATAACTTTTTTGGTGATGCCCCACTTCAGCTGGTGTTATGTGGCGTGATGTGATCATCTATTACCCTCACCTCACGCCCCTTCAATTAAGCTAAAACTAGCCTCACTAAACCGTGGCGAACTATTGACCAAGCCAACCGCTCGCCGGTTGTTTGAGAGCAATTCGCCTGACGTTAGTTGGTTATGTTTTTTGTTTTACCGATCGAATTGCAATGTGATTTTTTTAAATTTATCTCAGACGAAGTTTGAAGCAGTTATAGTAAACGTGTGGGTGTTTGTTATTGCAAATTTTTGCTTGAGCCTTTTTGTTTTGATTTCTTTTTTCGAGTGGAGTTTTCACGCTTGACTTCTTTTTCGCGTGATCTAAATTGCTCCTAATCAGAAATTGAGTTGCTAAAACAAAACTGATTATAAGAGAGAATAGCATAAGGACCTGCTAGGCGAGTTGTAAGTGGTTCACTCTAGCACGTTGGAGGTCGCCGGTTTTAATCCCTCCTTATTCGATGTTTTGTGTGCCCATAAATAAAAAATTACCGAAGCTAAAGCCCCCTCTGAATGAAATTATATCGCTCATCGATCGAGATTAATTGTCCAACGTTAGTCAGTTTGTCTTCGTCTGATCATTTGATTTTTGGCCTTGAAAAACGTGATAAAAAGACGAAGCATCGAGAAAATTCACCGAATCTATTGAGAAATAACTTTCTGGTGTGACGGTGGTTTTTAAGAATTTGACCTCCACACACTCAATCCTACCTCAGAACCTCATTGAAGAACAAAATGAGTGGAGCGAAAAGAGTGGTTTTTTTGTTCATATCGCTGTTTTCTAGAGAACAAGAAATTGAGGTGTGAAAAAAATTCTGTAAGCAAGCGAAATGTTTGTTTTCACGTGCAGCATTTGAAAGCAATTTTTTGGTTTAAAGGCTTGGTTATGATTTTGTTTAAATTTTAGGCTGATTTTGGTAGTGGTTTGAAGGTTTCTGGAGTATCATATGCAGTTTTTCGTTTTTTTTTCTGTTTTTTAGACATGTTTCTTTGCCTATTATCACTTGACTATTGTTTTGCGAGCATCTGGATACCTTATTGGCTGAAAGGAATTTGGCTTTTGATTTATATGCTTATGTAATATTAAAAATTTATTAACTTTTTCCAGTTTTTTTGTGCAAGTTGTTTTTAGAGTTTTTTTTTCAGAATTTGGCCTTTAGTATTAAAAAATCACATAGTACTATTTGTTTTGATGAAGTAATATTGGCAGAGATAGTTATTTGGGGATCTCAGTTCATCACAAAATTTGATCAGATTTTTTATCATATTTTAAAGAATTGATTTTATTTTTTTTCTATTTTGTTTTATGGTTTTGTTTCAAGATAATCATAAATTAGTGGAGGCATGTTTTTGCTGATAAGTAGTTTGATGGCGTTTAAGTGGATTTCCACTTAGAGTCGTTTCCGGAATTCTTCCGGCTATGTTCTTTTTTAAGATCTGTTCACACATTTTCATGATTTTTGAAGTCAGATTGGAGTAGTGATTTTGGTCACTCCGAAACAGAACATGGAGCGAAAATGCTAGTTATTTTTTGCGGCTTGAAATTTTGCTCTCTTTTTACTGTAGAGTGAGAAAACGGTGTTTGAACAAAAATTCGCTTTCTCGCTAGTGGTGTTTTGTTCATATGCTGCAATTTCACTTTTTTACTTTTATTTTTTGGATGGGATTTTTTTTTCTAAATGGTTTTCTCAATCCATTCATAGTCCGTTCTAGGTTTAGTTTTCTGTTTAGTCAATGAAAAATCATTGGATTGTACGTCAGGACTTGTCTTGCTATGTTTTTAATTTGCTTTACTTTTTGATCACGTTTTTTGTTTTACATTGTTCACGGTTTTCACGCTTGACATCTGACTTACCTCACTCACTGTTTCATCCGAATGGATTTTAATTTCTTTCACGTATTGAATTACGTAATGTAGTGAACATGGTCAATGTCAAAAGAGCAAAATCAAAGGAAACAGGATAAACGGAGAAAGACCGGTCATTAAGTAATAGAGCATTAGGTTATCAAAGTTCATTAGAGCGATTGCTAGCTGATATTGGTATTAAGCTTAATAACCTTCAGTTTAGAAGCTGAAGTAAGTATAGGTTTAGAATCTAACTGAAACTGCACACTGAATTAGAACAATTATTGAAACTTAAGAAAAATTTTTGTCAATTTCAATCTTTCTTTTTTCTTTTTCAGTTTCATTCTGGATGTGCATCTAGCTCGTGAACGGCGGCTTTTTTCCTGCAATCTGCTGGCTATGTTTGAATTTCCATTGCAACGTTAATTTCGCTGAATATAAAGTCATATATAAATTGCTGAGCAAAAGGTAAACCAAAAGAGGCAGTAAATACTTTTTCAAAAAAAAACAATAAATTCTTCTGTTCTTTCTTCTTTCCAACTTTGAAAATGATGGTTTTCAGTTTAGGTTTTCCTGATTTGATTTAGGTGTGATAAAAAAATTTTTGCATGTTTTGTAACAAGAATTTACAATAAAAAACTGTAATACAAATTTTAATTAAAAAATACATACAATTTATTTTTAACGCAACTTTTTTTCAATTTTAAATTTAACCACGAATTTGTTACTCCATATGAAAAGTTATTCAAAGGGCTTAGATGTAATGGTAATTCAGAATCATATTCGGAATCAGCAATTGAAAGGAGTGCTTCTTGTTTGATAAAAAAGACCATTTGTTTACATCTTTTTGTTTACAAAGATGTAAACAAAAAGAGGTCTCCGGCAATGAATAATGAGATCAAGTGATGTTGTAAGCAATTAAAATCTCTCTAAACTCGAGAATTAAAGGAACGTGACGAGAATATGACGTGTTCTTAGACATAAAGATGATTTCGAAAAGTGATAGAATAAAAAAACCAAGTTGTTTGAGGCAAATCTGATTTTTTTGTGCTGACCTAATTTGTGAGTATGCCTATCATTGATCTTGTCGTTTCGTTAGGAACTTTGAATATAAGGTATGTTCACACTTGCTTGAGAAAGCTTTCCTTAATGCTCAGAAATTGCTGAGAATTCGGAATAATCTTAAAACTTTTATGCATTGTTTGCACAATCTAATTTTGTTCACAATGTAAAGTAATTGGTATTTTTGCAGTATTTGAAACCACCAATGCTGTTTGTTTGTAGGCAGCTTTTCCCGAATTAAGGGGACTCAAATGCGGGTGTTGAAAATGAGTGTATATTTGTGTTGAAATATATGAAGGAAGCTATTTTTGCGGTATCAGACTCAAAACTGAGATCAGCAAAAGGTCTAATATAATTTTTGTCTAGGGTTTGCCAAAGAATTTTGCGTTTTTTGCGTTTATTGTCAGGTAAAAGAATTCGTTCAAGAATAGATTTTGTTTTGACATAAAAATGCATTGATGTATACGTTTGTGAAGACAATGAGTATTTAATATGAAGTTCTAAATGGTTCATTTTCTTTCTGTAGGCTGTCAGACCGAAGTCATCTGAATTTCAGTGTTTGGTATTGCCACTTATTCCTATTGAATTTCAAGATTTCGCGAAGAACTGGTGTTTCTCAGCAGGTATTTTACAGTTTTTTGAATTTTGACGTCTTTCTATTGACCATTTACCTCATTTTTTGAACGTTGATTTCTGTTTTCAACATTGATTTTTAACAGTAGCTTAGTTTGCAATGTTTAGTAATTAGGAAGTGGTAGTAATATTCAATTTGAAGAGGTAATTTTGAGAGTTTTTGATCCCATATCAGTCCCTGCTACCTGTCTAAACCTCCACCTCGTATCTACCACGATCACCTGCCCATGCCTGCCCCTCCCTCCCCCCACCCCCGCCGAACCATATTCCTAACTAAAAATTTGTTGTTTCTAACTATATACTGCTTTTTTTGTATTTCTCTTGTGATGTTTCTGAAATCGGTAGGGTTAATTGACAGTTTTTATTGCATGACTCTTGGAGTCGTTTTGCGGTATTCTACTGGCTATGTTTTAATTTTTACTTGAGCGTTTTCCTCCTGACGAGTTTGACGTATCGTTTAAAGAAAAATGGAAAACTGATAACGTTCTCGTCCATTCAATTTGTAGTTTGTAAGAACTTTATTGGTATCTAAATATAGGCTTAAGTGCTGAGGCGTTAAAGGTATCTGTTGGCGCCAGTTCAAATCAGCAACGAGACGTCAGACAACAAATAACTTCTGAAAGTGATAAATTTTAGAATATGTCAAAACTCAAGAATTTTAAAAACTGAAAAATTGGAGAAAAAGTTTTGGGAAGGGAAAACCTGAGATACCCGAGGTTATAGCTTACGGTTAGGGTAACCTCTAAGCAATCCATGGACTCAACGAACATCGCTGCATCAAATCCACAAGTGTGGCTATTAGCACTTAAATGGTGCCAAAATGTTCATTTTTTGATTTTTTCTCATTGTTAAATTTTTTATCAAGAATTCTATGGTACTTTAGGTGTTCATCAATAGTCAAATGCCATATATTTGAGGCATTTAGCGCTTCGTATTAACCATCTGTGCTTATATCAACAGAAGCAAATATTGCAGTAGTTTGACATTTACTATGTACACCTTGACTTAAATAACATGACTTGATTAATCACTCATAAACAAGTCACAATGATATTATAATAGATATTTATGTGATTATTTACCTAAAGCGAATGGTTTGAATAGTGCAACTGTATTGTATTTAGAACCATCAGAAACTATTATAAAGAGCAGTTGGCTCTCAGATTAGATTATGTTTTGCTAGATCTTAAGATCTTCCGAGTTCTAAGTTAATTGAGCTTTCTTGAGAAACAATTAGCAACAATACGCATTTGGTTGAAGCCTTACAAACTTCAGCAGGAGATTGATTATAGATTATCACTAAGGATGTTCTTAACTTCAATCAAAATTAAAGTTAGTCCTTTAATACACCTGAGCGACTAATAAATTCGACGAAATTTTTAGTCAATTGGAACCCAATGAAGAACCAGGCCGACGTAAAGCTCGAGAACAAGGCTGTGATATTTCGGTTCCGCTGAGGTTCTTGAGCAGCTGCAACAGCATCCCGTCCCCAATTATGCACTTTACTTTTCTAAGCTTCATTTGCTTAAGCTTCTAGCTAAACGGAAGACAGCCATACGCCGATCGCTTGAAAACAATTCGTCTGAAGTTAGTGGGTTTATCTTTACGCAAGAAGGCTTCTCGAATTGTGTAAGTAGGGCAAAAGAAAATAAACAAATGCGCGGTAAAGGCATATTTTCATCGACCACCTAATTTTTCACTTGCGTTTCTATGTTTCAACTAGGTGACTGAGTTTAGCTGCCTTATTTTAGCACCTAGTTAATTGTACCCTTGATTATCTAACGGCTTTAACTAACAGGTGACAAAGGCGGCTTGGACAATGATAATAACAAGCCCTCTACCAGTGGTGTACAAGGAGGGGAAGGAAATAGCAAGAGGAGACGAAAGGAAAGCAGTGGAGGGAGTGAAAACGCATCTGTGAAGGATGTCGCTGAACAGGAAGATAGTGACGACGATGGAAGTGATTTATCTTCAAGTAAGTTCCAACAACATTCATTTTATATTAATTAATAGCCGCCCTCATCTTAGCCGGCTATTGTAGCGCTCCTAATTTTTTTTACAATTCAAAGAATTTGAATTGTATTGGGGCGCTGTCTTTTTTTTGAGATCTGTTCACACATTTTCATGATTTTTGAAGTCAAATTGGAGTAGTGATTTTGGTCACGCCAAAACAGGAAATGGAGCGAAAAAGCGAGTGGTTTTGCGTCGTGACTTTTTTTCGCTCTAATTTTAAAGTAGAGTGAGAAAACGGTGTTTGAACAAAAATTAGCTTTCTCGCTAGTGTTTTTTTGTTCACATGCGGCAATTTCACTTCAGTTTTTACTGTTTTTTCATTTTTTTGGATCGGATTTTTTTTCTAAATGGTTTTCCCAATCCGCGTGGTGTTTTGTTCTCCCTAGCGGCATTTTGACATTGATTTTCTGTTTTTTTGTTATAGCTGCGAAGCTGTAAGCTGAGCGTAGCTATATTGCGGTGCTCTTGGTTTTTTTTGTTTCGTCGTCTGACGCTTCATTTTCGTTTTACCTTTGTTCTAGAACATTCTGTCTCGTCACTGCTTAAATGGCTTTTTCGCGCTTGATTTCACGCTTCCTGCGTGACCTAAATTGCTGTTCCTAAAACAAAGTTGATTGTAAGAAAACAGATTGTATGGTCCGACAGCCGAGTGGTTAAGGCGACTGGCTGTTAATCCGGAGATCGCCGGTTCGAGACGCGACAGGGAAACTTTTTTTGCACCCAAAAACAACCTCCTTTGAAATAAACTTGTAAGTTTTATAGGCGGCGGCGATAACTATTATCAACTCACTTCTGTATCTTTTTCCATCTGTATTTTACGGCACGCAAGTCTATTTCGCAGCTATTCCGGCAATCTGCCGGCTATGTTTTTTATCTCATTTTTTAGAAATGGTTTTCCCAATCCACTCATAGTCCGTTCTAGGTCTAGTTTTTTGTTTAGTCAATAAAAATTCTTTGAATTGTACCTCAGGACTTGTCCTGCTGTTTTTTAATAGCCGCCCTCATCTTCTCAGCCGGCTATTATAGCGCTGTCTTTATGTTTTAAGATTGTTCATTTATTTTCATGATTTTTGAAGTTAAATTGGAGTAGTGAGTATGGTAACGTCGAAACAGGAAGTGGAGCGAAAAAGTGAATGGTTTTGCGGCATTAAATTTTTTCGCTCTAATTTTAAAGTAGATTGAGAAAACGGTGTTTGAACAAAAATTCGCTTTCTCGTGGTTTTTTGTTCATATGCTGCAATTTCACTTTGGTTTTTACTGTTTTTTTTTCGATTTTTTGGATTGGATTTCTTTCTAAATGGTTTTCGCAATCCATTGATAGTCCGTTCTAGGTCTAGTTTTCTGTTTACTCAATGAAAATTCTTTGAATTGTACGTCAGGACTTGTCCTGCTATGTTTTTTTTACTTCGTCGAATAAAAAAATGTTTCGCTTTACCTCATTTTGCCGCTTTTTCAACATTTTGCGTGATATCTTTTTGACTTCTCTAGGCTAGTTTCTCTCTTCTCTCATTCTGCTAAAAGTGATTTTGAACATCAGTTGCTCGGCAAAGCAATTCAAAATGAACAGAGTCAGTATAAAAAATTGAAGTCAGAAGTAGAAACGGGATAAACCCATAAAGCCCAATTTTAGATGCCCGCTATTTGAACGTCGTTCCTATAAGTCTTAGTTACCATCTCTAATGCTTATTGGTATTGATAGTAGCCCCTGTAGCCTCTCTCTAAGAAACAGAAGTACGTTATGTTCAACTACGAAATGCCATCAAAATAAATCGGACTTAAAAATTGTTTTTGTACAAAAATCTTTTTTTCAATATCTTCTATTCTTTCAATCCCAATCATGCTTATTGGAATCAACGGCGGCTATTTTCGGCAATCTGCCGGGTATGTTTTATTCTACATTTTCTTGCCTTTCTATACTTTTTTGATTTTTTTTTACATTATCGTTCCCAAGTTCGTGGTAGATTTCAGGTGACCTTCTGATATAACTGATATCAATTTATCACTGTTTTTGTTGTTGAAACATGGTCGAATAATCCGATCTCAGATCTGTTTTTTTTCTATTTTTGAAGTTTTATTGCTTTATTCTATTTATTGTTTGTTGTGCTTTTTTGTTTTCGTTTTTTTTTAATTCTTTGCGTTTCGTTGCATGGAGTTGACACTTCAACGTTTCCTGGGCCACGTTTTATTGATTTAAATAAATTTCCTTTAAGGGGACACGATCGAAAGACGGTACAAAGAAAGTCCAAATATGGAATCGAAAATTGAAAATTGTTCATGATGAACCGGCCCATTAGATTCAAGAACAATTAAATGTTGTTGGTATTTTGTATGTGTTTAGTTACAAGATATTCGGTTAATAATTTGTGCAATTGTTTGAAAATAGTATGATTCATATCAAGACCCACGGTCTGGAATACCGCCCAACGTATCAATTGATTGCAAAAAAGTGCTCAATTTCAGCGAACGAGAAAAAATCAGATTTCAACTTTTGTGTTTTCCGAAGTTTGGCTTGTTTTTTTGTTCACTTTGTTGTTTTATCCAAACTTTGTTCTTAGTTGCCATCTCTAATGCTTATTGGCATTGATGCTAGCCCCTGTGTCTTCTCACTACAAAACAAAAGAATGTTCAGCTCCAAAATGGCATCAAAATAGTTCGCAAATTAAAATTCTTTTTGCACAAAAATCTTTTTTTCACTTTTTCGATCTTGGTAATGGGAATCAACGTCGGCTGTTTTCCGGCAATCTACCGGGTATGTTTTTTATTGCGGTCTGATCACTTAGTTTATGACAGGTTTCATCGGTTGCTTGTAAGGATTTAGACGAAATAATTGTTTCAGTCCATAGCTGATGATTGGGTTCTTTTAAATATTTTGTTCTGAAAAATTGGCATTTCTATTCTCTTTGCGAAAATTGGCTATTTTTTGTTGCCTTATTAGTCTCATTACTGAAATTTTTCATCAGTTCATAGTAGGAAATAAGTGACTCTAATTAGTCACTGGTGTTCATATCAGTCGTTTTTGACAATGAAAACTGATCTTACCATGTTTTTCCTGTGTTCTTAGTTCCTATTCCAGAGAATGAGAGTTCTTTTTGGACTTTTTATGCATTGTATTTTCGGTCAAATTCGTGCCTCTAACTCTGGTTCTCTTGGTTTTCCTACTTTGACAAATTTGACTTCGCTGACTCCCAAAGAGGTTCCTCTTAAATTATATTTGTCCTGGGGTCTTTTTTATGCGGTTTTTCGCTTGACTGATTTTTTGTCTAACCCATTTGACTTTTCGTCCTCAAAATTGGGATAAACAGGTAGCGCTCGGAGGGCATTAATTGGCCCAGCCCTTCTGGTCTCGAAGTATGCAATTCGCCAAAACTCTTTTGAGGAGGCAATTTCAAGGTGTGAAGGGCGGTTCTTAGTCTTAAAAGTTTGAGCCCCTTACGCCATCCCCTGTCACCAATCCCCATCCCCTTCCAAACCCCTGTCCACTCTCCTCCAACCCGGCTTTTTGACCCCATTCCCCTTTCGTCCAGCTCTTCCACAACCCTGCCCCCATCACTTGACACCCCCATCGCTTGACCCCCCCACTCCACTCGCACCCACCTGATGCATCCCTTAGCCGAAGCTAGCTATTACCGAAGCCCACCGCTCGCCAGTCAATTGAGGGCAATTCCCCCGACGTTAGTCGGTTATGTTTAAGTTTTTCGAGTTACCTCTGTGCGTTTTGGTGTCCTCTTGAATGAAGAAATTAATATCAAAATTTTCGGCGACCTTTTTCAACGTTTGCAATTTTCTCAATTTTGAATTTTTTGTCAATTTCTTAGGTTTCTTGAGCTTTATGGGCCAATGAAGCCTCTTTAGGTCTTGCAGATGGGTTGCTGGGCAGAGTTTAGAGACACAAAAATGTTTATTATTGCGAAATTAAGAAAGTCATTATAAATTTTTGCAATTTTCAATTTTGAGTGTTTGTCATATTTTTTTCTGTCTTAATTGGCCAATAAACCTCTTTAAAGGCTTGTGCGTGGGATAGTGAGTGTATTTAAATGGATCAAATTTGGCCTTGAGGGTAAAAGCCTCACAGAGTTTTTTTTAAGTTTCTCAACTTCTGATATTGTTTTTCTGTTTTGGCTGGCATTTTCAATTGAGCTGCTGGTCAGATGCAGTGGTTCTAGGTTTTTAATTCAATTCTTTGGATTGTTTCTCATGACTTGTCCTGCTATATTTTTCAAATTGAATTCGATTTACCTTTTGACCGCGTTTTTCGTTTTATATAAGTCACGACTTTCACGCTTGACTTCTAACTTACCTCACTCACTGTGTTCATTGAATGGATCTAAGTTCTTTCACTCATTGAAAAACAAAATGAAGTGAATACGCTCATTGTCAAAAGAAACGGTATAAACCGAAAAAGCCTGGTCATTAAGTCCTTGAGAGTTAGGTTATCAGAATTCTTTATTGTTCGCTAGCTGACAATGGTATTAAGCTTATTAGCTTTCAGTTTAGAAGGTGAATTAAATATTTTTCAGAATCTAACCGAAACTGCACGCCAAATTAGAACACTTTTTGACACTGAAAAAAGAACAGAGAAAAATCGGTCAATTTGCCTTTTTTTCTTTTTGTTTCAATCCCGATCTGCATTGCGCGCGTCAACGGTGGCAGTTTTCGGTCAATTTGCTGTTTATGTTCTGATGTTAATAGCCGCTAAGTGACAGCGAGGTCTTTATTATTGGTCTCATTGTTGTTCTTTTTTTAGTTTGTCTTCTTAAGCCCATCTGATAACGCGCCAAGAAGTCAAATTGCTATTTCTGTAGTGACGTGTACCAAGATGCGGCTCTATATGCTTGCGCGACATTTGTTGCGGTCTTCTGTATACGTTCTTAGGCCAATAACGTGATAAGTTTTGTGAGCATACTTGACTTACCTCCCTCAATAAAATGACTTCAGCGCTCACTTTTTAATGCTAATTAAATTTAATTAGGTCCTCTAAGCGTAGTAATTAAAAATGCTATTTTGCTTGAAATACCTTGGTGATTTGTTTCTTAAATTAAAGTTAGTTTTAAATAAGGTTCTCCTATTTTGAATAGCAGCTTTGTCCATAGTCTTGGTGATTGTATAGAAGACATCGACCGTATGTTTCTTGGCTTTTATCCGGCAATCTGTCGGCTATGTTTTTGTATGTATATATAATAGATGCCGTCAGCTTCAACGGCTGTTATTTTGGCGCCCTCCTAATTCGCTTTAATTTTTGAAAACGTTTTTTGTTTTACTTAAGTCACGATCTTCACGCTTGACTTCTGATTTATTTCACTCACTGTTCCAACTGAATTGATGTTAATGTCTTCCACCTATTGATTTAAGCAATATAGTGAATACGGTCAAAGAGAAAAATAAAAAGAAAAAGGATCAACGTATAAAGCGCGGTCATTAAGTCATTGAGAATTAGGTTATCAGATTTCTACAAAGTGTTCGCTGGCTGACATTTGTATTAAGCTTATTAGCTTTCAGTTTAGAAGCTGAATGAATCATAGTTTTATAATCTAACTGATTTTGCACTCCAAATTAGAAAACTTTATGACACGGGAAAAAACCAAAAACTGGTCAATTTGTCTCTTTGAATCCCGATCTGCATCTTTTTCACTCCCGAATCACTCCCTGAGTTGGTATTATGCGTAATAGCCTTTGGTTGAAAAGCTGAATTAAGTGTAGTTTTGCAGAATTCATTAAGTGTAATTATTTAATGCAGTATTTACACACCGAATAACAACACTTTGACACTCAAAAGATTTCTGTGAATTTTTATCTCTTAATTTTTTTCTTTTTCTGTTTCATTCCCAATGTACGTAAAGCAGGTCAACGGCGGCAGTTTTCCGCAATTAGCCGGCTGTGTTCTGTAAGATACGCTCTAACAAAGTTTGAGTCTTTTACTGGTGTTTTCTATGAATAAGTTTTGGTAGAATGTTTCGGTAATTGCTCTCAATCGAAATTTGTAGCAATTATATTAGTCCTGTTGTCGGTCTTTTCTATGCGATTTTTCGCTTGACCAACTTTTTGTCTGACTCATTGGACTTTTCGTCCTTAAAAACGAGATAAACATGTAACGTCCAGCGGGCATTAAGTGTTCTTGGAGCCTTTCAGCTGTTTCAGCTCAAACTGTTTTGGAGACCTATACTTATTATGTCTGATGTGAATGGGGGTTCGTAAGAGCCCTCACTGTTGACCCCCTATTGCCCCCACCCCATGTCGATTGCTTAAAAGTTCATGTTTTTTACCTCAATTTTTTATTGTGATTTTCAATTAGAGCTTCCAATTTAATTGAAATTGATTTTTTTTCAAATTATATGGCAGTGAGAGCTTGCTAGCTTCACTTTTCAAAAATTATGAAAGACACTCTTTTTCTGCGAACGTTCTTAGGGCTTGGATTTTACATTATTTACTTTGATTTGATTATTTTTTGGCCATTTTTTAGTTTTATTGCGTTCACTGTGATTTAAAGCGACAACTATTGTGCTAAGTTTGTTTAAGTACCCATTTGTTACTGTTTAATTGCTCTCAAACGAAGTTTGTAGCAATTATATTAGTCCTGTTGTCGGTCTTTTCTATGCGATTTTTCGCTTGACCAACTTTTTGTCTGACTCATTGGACTTTTCGTCCTTAAAAACGAGATAAACATGTAACGTCCAGCGGGCATTAAGTGTTCTTGGAGCCTTTCAGCTGTTTCAGCTCAAACTGTTTTCGAGGCTTATACTTATTATGTCTGATGTGAATGGGGGTTCGTAAAGCCCTCACTGTTGACCCCCCTATTGCCCCCTACCCCATGTCGATTGCTTAAAAGTTCATGTTTTTTACCTCAATTTTTTATTGTGATTTTCAATTAGAGCTTCCAATTTAATTGAAATTGATTTTATTTCAAAATATATGGCAGTGAGAGCTTGCTAGCTTCACTTTTCAAAAATTATGAAAGACACTCTTTTTCTGCGAACGTTCTTAGGGCTTGGATTTTACATTATTTACTTTGATTTGATTATTTTTTGGCCATTTTTTAGTTTTATTGCGTTCACTGTGATTTAAAGCGACAACTATTGTGCTAAGTTTGTTTAAGTACCCATTTGTTACTGTTTAATTGCTCTCAAACGAAGTTTGTAGCAATTATATATTAGTCCTCTCGGTCTTTTTTCTGCGATCTTTCGCTTGAGCAAATTTTTGTATGACCCATTTGACTTTTCTTCCTCAAAAACGGGTTAAACAAATAGAGGCCCGCGGGCATCAAGTGCTCTTAGAGCCTTTCAGCTCAAACTGTTTGGAGACTTATGCTTATGGTGTGAAGCGTGTGAATGGTGGTTCTTTGAGGTTTGAGACACCCACACTGTTGACCCCCCACTATTGCCCACACACCGCGCTGTTGCTTTACCTCCTCCCCCGTGCATCTCTCCCCCCGTGCCTAGCTACTGACGAGCAAGCGCTCGCTAAAAACATGCAGGTTTATACTATTTTTCACATTCAAGTTTTTTGAAACTTGGTTGTTTTGAGTTTTATCTGCCCTAGGTGTCCAGAAACCTCCTTTACGGTTTGATAAAAGGTAACTGCATAGTTTCTAGTGGTAATGGAATGGTTTCAAGTTTTTTAACATCTTGAAATTTACCATTTTTTGACAAAATGTGCTTTTTCTTCAGTATTTTGACATTTTTGTCCTTATTCACGTTTTTTTAACCTCAGGGGACAGAAAACCTACAGAAGAGTAAGATAATATTTTACTGAAATTTTTTTATTGGCCATGGAATAGTTTTCAAATTTTTAGCACAAATTTTTAGCAATTTTTTGATAGAATTTGCTTTCTAGTTCTTTTCAAAATTTTGTTACTTTTTTAGGTTTCTCTTGCTTCAAGAGCCGAGAAATCTCCTGTTGGCTACTGTATGGTTTCCAGATGTAGAGGAGTGTTTTTCAAGATTTGTATCACGAATTTAAATAGTTTCCTAAAAATTTTTAAAAATTTTTCAGGTGTTAAATCTTTTTGTAATTTTTTTTACTGTAACAGGGGCCCAGGGACCTCCCCCAAGATTTGATAATAGCTGCTATATAGTTTTTGAGTCAATGGAATGGTTATCAATTTTTTTAATGTTTCCAGCTTCTGATATGGTCTTTTTGTTTTGGCTGGCATTTTCAATTGAGCTGCTGGTCACGTGCAGTATCTCTAAGTTTTTCATTCAATTCTTTGGATTGTATTTCATGAATTGTCCTGCTATGTTTTTTTAAAATTAGTTTTCTTTAGCTTTTCACGTTTTTCGTTTTACATAAGTCATGATTTTCATGCTTGACTTCTCAATTACCTCGCTCACTGTTTCAACTAAATGGATTTAAATTCTTTCACACATTGAATTACGCAATGGAGTGAATACGGTCAAAGTCAAAAGAAACGGGATAAACCGTTAAAGCCCGGTCGTTAAGTCCTTGAGAATTAGGTTATCAGATTCATTAGTGTCTGCTAGCTGACATTGGTTTTAAGCTTGAGATTTCTGTTTGGAAGGTGAATTAAATGTTTTTTTCAGAATCTAACTGAAACTTCAATTAGTACACTTATTGACACTGAAGAAAGAACAGAAAAAAAAATGGATCAATATGTCTTGTTTTCTTTTTGTTTCAATCCCAATCTGCGTCGATTGCGTCAACGGTGGCAATTTATGGGCAATCTGCCGTCTTTGTTTTTATGTTAATAGCCGCGAAAGGATAGCAAGTTTTTTATTACTGGCCTGATTGTTCTTTTTTAGTTTGTCTTCTTAAGACCATCTGATCACGCGTCAAGAAGTCGAATGGCTACGTCTTCTAAGATGTTGCTCAATTTGCTTGCGCGACGTTTGTTGCGGCCTTTTGTATACGTTCTTAGGCCAATAATGTCATAAATTTTGTGAGCATATTTGGCTTACCTCCCTCAATAAAATGAATTCAGCACTCACTTTTTCACGCTAATTAAAATTGAATAGGTCATCCAAGCGTAATAAGTAAAAATGCTATTTTGCTTGAAATACCTTGGTGTTGTGATTGGTTTCTGAAAATAAGGGTGGTTTTAAATAAGGATCTCCTGTTTTGAATAGCAGCTTTGTCTATAGTCTTGGTGATTGTATAGAAAGCCTCGAGCATATGTTTCTTGGCTTTAATAGATGCCGTCAGCCTCAACGGCTGTTATTAACGCGCCCTCCTAATTCGCTTTATTTTTTTAACACGTTTTTTGTTTTACTTAAGTCACAATCTTCACGCTTGACTTCTGACTTATTTCGCTCACTCTTCCAACTGAATTGATGTTAATGTCTTCCACCTATGGATTTAAGCAATATAGTGAATACGGTGAAAGAGAAAAATAAAAAGAAAAAGGATAAACGTATAAAGCGCGGTCATTAAGTCATTTTCTAAAAAGTGTTCGCTGGCTGACATTTGTATCAGGCTTATTAGCTTTCAGTTTAGAAGCTGAATGAATCATAGTTTTATAATCTAACTGATACTGCACTCCAAATTAGAAAACTTTATGACACGGGAAAAAACCAAAAACTGGTCAATTTGTCTCTTTCATTCCCGATCTGCATCTTTTTCACTCCCGAATCCGCGATTGCTTGCTTGAGTTGGTATTATGCGTAATAGCCTTTGGTTGAAAAGCTGAATTAAGTGTAATTTTGCAGAATTCATTAAGTGTAATAATTTAATGCAGTATTTACACACCGAATAACAACACTTTGACACTCAAAAGATTTCTGTGAATTTTTGTCTCTTAATTTTTTTCTGTTTCAATCCCAATGTACGTAAAGCAGGTCAACGGCGGCAGTTTTCCGCAATTAGCCGGCTGTGTTCTGTAAGATACGCTCGAACAAAGTTTGAGTCTTTTACTGGTGTTTTCTATGAATAAGTTTTGGTAGAATGTTTCGGTAATTGCTCTCAATCGAAATTTGTAGCAATTATATTAGTCCTGTCGTCGGTCTTTTCTATGCGATTTTTCGCTTGACCGACTTTTTGTCTGACTCATTGGACTTTTCGTCCTTAAAAACGAGATAAACATGTAACGTCCAGTGGGCATTAAGTGTTCGTGGAGCCTTTCAGCTGTGTTTCAGCTCAAACTAATTTGGAGACTTGTACTTATTATGTCTGATGTGAATGGCGGTTCTCAACAAGTTGAAGACCCCTCACTGTTGACCCCCCTTTTGCCCCGACTCGCACGCTGTTCCCCCAGCCAACTGTTGCCTCAGCCCCCTCCCGGTGAACACCCTTCCCCCGTGGCTAGCTACTGACGAACAAGCGCTCGCTAAAAACATGCAGATTTTTACTAATTTTCACATTCATGCTTTTTGTAACTTTGTCGTTTTTTGAGTTTTATCTGCCCTAGGTGTCCAGAAACCTCCTTTAAGGTTTGATAGTAGGTAACTGCATAGTTTCTAGTGGCAATGGAATGGTTTCAAGTTTTTTAACATCTTGAAATTTACCATTTTTTGACAAAATGTGCTTTTTCTTCAGTATTTTGACATTTTTGTCCTTATTCACGTTTTTTTAACCTCAGGGGACAGAAAACCTACAGAAGAGTAAGATAATATTTTACTGAAATTTTTTTATTGGCCATGGAATAGTTTTCAAATTTTTAGCACAAATTTTTAGCAATTTTTTGATAGAATTTGCTTTCTAGTTCTTTTCAAAATTTTGTTACTTTTTTAGGTTTCTCTTGCTTCAAGAGCCGAGAAATCTCCTGTTGGCTACTGTATGGTTTCCAGATGTAGAGGAGTGTTTTTCAAGATTTGTATCACGAATTTAAATAGTTTCCTAAAAATTTTTAAAAATTTTTCAGGTGTTAAATCTTTTTGTAATTTTTTTTACTGTAACAGGGGCCCAGGGACCTCCCCCAAGATTTGATAATAGCTGCTATATAGTTTTTGAGTCAATGGAATGGTTATCAATTTTTTTAATGTTTCCAGCTTCTGATATGGTCTTTTTGTTTTGGCTGGCATTTTCAATTCAGCTGCTGGTCACGTGCAGTATCTCTAAGTTTTTCATTCAATTCTTTGGATTGTATTTCAAGAATTGTGCTGCTATTGTCCAGCAATTTTTAAAATTAATTTGCTTTACCTTTTCATCACGTTTTTCGTTTTACATAAGTCATGATTTTCACGCTTGACTTCTCAATTACCTCACTCACTGTTTCAACTAAATGGATTTAAATTCTTTAGGGCTTTGAATTACGCAATGGAGTGAGTACGGTAAAAGTCAAAAGAAACGGGATAAACCGTTAAAGCCCGCTCATTAAGTCTTTGATTATCAGATTTCATTAGTGTTTGCTAGCTGACATTGGTTTAAGCTTATGAGATTTCTGTTTAGAACGGGAATTAAATGTTTTTTCAGAATCTAACTGAAGCTGCCCGCCGAATTAGAACACTTGTTGACACTGAAAAAAGAACAGAAAAAACGGATCAGTTAGTCTTGTTTTTGTTTCAATCCCAATCTGCATCGATTGCGTCAACGGTGGCAATTTTGGGCAATCTGCCGTCTATGTTTTTATGTTAATAGCCGCGAAAGGATAGCAAGGTTTTTATTATTGGCCTGATTGTTCTTTTTTAGTTTGTCTTCTTAGGATCATCTGATCACGCGTCAAGAAATCAAATTGCTACTTCTGTATTGACTTCTACTAAAATGCGGTTCAATTTGCTTGCGCGACGTTTGTTGCGGCCTTTTGTATACGTTCTCAGGCCAATAATGTGATAAATTTTGTGAGCATACTTGACTTACCTCCCTCAATAAATTGAATTTAGCACTCACTTTTTAACGCTAAATAAAATTGAATAGGTGGTCCAAGCGTAATATTTAAAAATGCTATTTTGCTTGAAATACCTTGTGAAATAGTCTTGGTGATTGTATAGAAGGCCTCGACCTTATGTTTCTGGGCTTTTATCCGGCAATCTGTCGGCTATGTTTTTGTATGTATATATAATAGATGCCGTCAGCTTCAACGGCTGTTATTTTGGCGCCCTCCTAATTCGCTTTAATTTTTGAACACGTTTTTTGTTTTACTTAAGTCACGATCTTCACGCTTGACTTCTGATTTATTTCACTCACTGTTCCAACTGAATTGATGTTAATGTCTTCCACCTATTGATTTAAGCAATATAGTGAATACGGTCAGAGAGAAAACTAAAAAGAAACAGGATAAACGTATAAAGCGCGGTCATTAAGTCATTGAGAATTAGGTTATCAGATTTCTAAAGAGTGTTCGCTGGCTGACATTTGTATTAAGCTTATTAGCTTTCAGTGCTGAATGAAGTAGTTTTAGTATCTAACTGATACTGAACAGCAAATTAGAAAACTTTTGACACGGAGAAAAGATCCAAAAAAATGGTCAATTTGTCTTTTTAAAAATCCCGATCTGTATCTTCTTCACTCCCGAATCCGCGATTGCTTGCTTGAGTTGGTATTATGCGTAATAGCCTTTGGTTGAAAAGCTGAATTAAGTGTAATTTTGCAGAATTCATTAAGTGTAATTATTTAATGCAGTATTTACACACCGAATAACAACACTTTGACACTCAAAAGATTTCTGTGAATTTTTATCTCTTAATTTTTTTCTTTTTCTGTTTCAATCCCAATGTACGTAAAGCAGGTCAACGGCGGCAGTTTTCCGCAATTAGCCGGCTGTGTTCTGTAAGATACGCTCGCACAAAGTTTGAGTCTTTTACTGGTGTTTTCTATGAATAAGTTCTGGTAGAATGTTTCGGTAATTTCTCTCAATCGAAATTTGTAGCAATTATATTAGTCCTGTCGTCGGTCTTTTCTATGCGATTTTTCGCTTGACCGACTTTTTGTCGGACTCATTGGACTTTTCGTCCTTAAAAACGAGATAAACATGTAACGTCCAGTGGGCATTAATTGTTCGTGGAGCCTTTCAGCTGTGTTTCAGCTCAAACTAATTTGGAGACTTGTACTTATTATGTCTGATGTGAATGGCGGTTCTTAACAAGTTGAAGACCCCTCACTGTTGACCCCCCTTTTGCCCCCACCCGCACGCTGTTCCCCCAGCCAACTGTTGCCTCAGCCCCCTCCCGGTGAACACCCTTCCCCCGTGGCTAGCTACTGACGAACAAGCGCTCGCTAAAAACATGCAGATTTATACTAATTTTCACACATGCTTTTTGTAACTTTGTCGTTTTTTGAGTTTTATCTGCCCTAGGTGTCCAGAAACCTCCTTTAAGGTTTGATAGTAGGTAACTGCATAGTTTCTAGTGGCAATGGAATGGTTTCAAGTTTTTAACATCTTGAATTTTACCATTTTTTGACAAAATGTGCATTTTTTTTCAGTTTTTTGACATTTATTGTATTTATTCACGTTTTCTAAGTCTCAGGGGACAGAAAACCTAAAGAAGAGTAAGATAGTATTTTACTGAAATTTTTTTATTGGCCATGGAATAGTTTTCAACTTTTAATTATCACAAATTTCAAGCAATTTTTTGATAGAATTTGTTTCAAGTTCTTTTCAAATTTTTGTCACTTTTTTAGGTTTCTCTTGCTACAAAAGCCGAGAAATCTCCTGTAGGCTACTGTATGGTTTCCAGATGTAGAGGAGTGTTTTTCAAGATTTGTATCACGAATTTAAATAGTTTCCTAAAAATTTTTAAAAATTTTTCAGGTGTTAAATCTTTTTGTAATTTTTTTTTACTGTAACAGGGGCCCAGGGACCTCCCCCAAGATTTGATAATAGCTGCTATATAGTTTTTGAGTCAATGGAATGGTTATCAATTTTTTTAATGTTTCCAGCTTCTGATATGGTCTTTTTGTTTTGGCTGGCATTTTCAATTCAGCTGCTGGTCACGTGCAGTATCTCTAAGTTTTTCATTCAATTCTTTGGATTGTATTTCAAGAATTGTGCTGCTATTGTCCAGCAATTTTTAAAATTAATTTGCTTTACCTTTTCATCACGTTTTTCGTTTTACATAAGTCATGATTTTCACGCTTGACTTCTCAATTACCTCACTCACTGTTTCAACCAAATGGATTTAAATTCTTTAGGGCTTTGAAATACGCAATGGAGTGAGTACGGTAAAAGTCAAAAGAAACGGGATAAACCGTTAAAGCCCGCTCATTAAGTCTTTGATTATCAGATTTCATTAGTGTTTGCTAGCTGACATTGGTTTAAGCTTATGAGATTTCTGTTTAGAACGGGAATTAAATGTTTTTTCAGAATCTAACTGAAACTGCCCGCCGAATTAGAACACTTGTTGACACTGAAAAAAGAACAGAAAAAACGGATTAGTTAGTCTTGTTTTTGTTTCAATCCCAATCTGCATCGATTGCGTCAACGGTGGCAATTTTGGGCAATCTGCCGTCTATGTTTTTATGTTAATAGCCGCGAAAGGATAGCAAGGTTTTTATTATTGGCCTGATTGTTCTTTTTTAGTTTGTCTTCTTAAGATCATCTGATCACGCGTCAAGAAATCAAATTGCTACTTCTGTATTGACTTCTACTAAAATGCGGTTCAATTTGCTTGCGCGACGTTTGTTGCGGCCTTTTGTATACGTTCTCAGGCCAATAATGTGATAAATTTTGTGAGCATACTTGACGTACCTCCCTCAATAAAATGAATTTAGCACTCACTTTTTAACGCTAAATAAAATTGAATAGGTGGTCCAAGCGTAATATTTAAAAATGCTATTTTGCTTGAAATACCTTGTGAAATAGTCTTGGTGATTGTATAGAAGGCCTCGACCGTATGTTTCTGGGCTTTTATCCGGCAATCTGTCGGCTATGTTTTTGTATGTATATATAATAGATGCCGTCAGCTTCAACGGCTGTTATTTTGGCGCCCTCCTAATTCGCTTTAATTTTGAACACATTTTTTGTTTTACTTAAGTCACGATCTTCACGCTTGACTTCTGATTTATTTCACTCACTGTTCCAACTGAATTGATGTTAATGTCTTCCACCTATGGATTTAAGCAATATAGTGAATACGGTCAAAGAGAAAAATAAAAAGAAAAAGGATAAACGTATAAAGCGTGGTCATTAAGTCATTGAAAATTAGGTTATCAGATTTCTAAAAAGTGTTCGGTGGCTGACATTTGTATTAAGCTTATTAGCTTTCAGTGCTGAATGAAGTAGTTTTAGTATCTAACTGATACTGAACAGCAAATTAGAAAACTTTTGACACGGAGAAAAGATCCAAAAAAATGATCAATTTGTCTTTTTAAAAATCCCGATCTGTATCTTCTTCACTCCCGAATCCGCGATTGCTTGCTTGAGTTGGTATCATGCTTAATAGCCTTCAGTTGAAAAGCTGATTTAAGTGTAATTTTGCAGAATTTTTTGAGCGTAATTTTGTAACGCCGAAAGTTCACACCAAATAATAACACTTTGACACTGAAAAGATTTCTGTGAATTTTTATCTCTAAATTTTTTCATTTCCTGTTTCAATACCAATGTAAGTAATGCGGTTCAACGGCGGCAGTTTTCCGGCAGTATGCCGGCTATGATCTATTATGTACTCTCGAACAAAATTTGAGTCCTTTACGGGTGTTTTCTATGAGAAGTTTCGGTAGACTGTTTCGGTAATTGCTCTCAAATAAAGTTTGTAGCAATTATATTAGTCCTGTCGTCGGTCTTTTCTATGCGGTTTTTTGCTTGACCGCTTTTTCGTCTGACTCATTTGACTTTCCGTATTTAAAAACGGGATAAACAGGATAAACTTAAAAGATCCCAGTGGGCATTAAGTGTTCTTTGAGCCTTTCAGCTGTGTTTCAGCTCAAACTATTTTGGAGACTTATACTTATTATGTATGGTGTGAGGGGCGGTTCTTAAGAGGTTAAATACCACCCCCCCCCCCCACTGTTGACCCCCCTATTGCCCCCACCCCATGTCGATTGCTTAAAAGTTCATGTTTTTTACCTCAATTTTTTTTCATTGTGATCTTCAATTAGAGCTTCCAATTTAATTGAAATTGATTTTACTTCAAATTATATGGCACTGAGAGTTTGCTAGCTTCACTTTTCAAAAATTATGAAAGACCTTCTTTTTCTGCGAACGTTCTTAGGGCTTGGATTTTACATTATTTACTTCGATTTGATTAATTTTTGGCCATTTTTTAGTTTTATCGCGTTCACTGTGATTTAAAGCGACAACTATTGTGCTAAGTTTGTTTAAGTACCCATTTGTTACTGTTTAATTGCTCTCAAACGAAGTTTGTAGCAATTATATATTAGTCACCTCGGTCTTTTTTCTGCGATCTTTCGCTTGAGCAAATTTTTGTCTGACCCATTTGACTTTTCTTCCTCAAAAACGGGTTAAACAAATAGAGGCCCGCGGGCATCAAGTGCTCTTAGACCCTTTCATCTCAAACTGTTTTGGAGACTTATGCTTATGGTGTGAAGCAAGTGAATGGCGGTTCTTTTAGGTTTAAGACACCCACACTGTCGACCCCCAACTATTGTCCGACCCCCACACTTGCCTCAACCTCCCCCCATTGTCCCCCCTCCCGGTGAACCCCCCTGTGGCTAGCTACTGATGAACAACCGCTCGCTAAAAACACGCAAGTTTATACTACTTGTCACAATTTTTTCAGGCTTTTTAAAAATGTTGGTCTTTTTGATTTTTATCTGCCCTAGGTGTCAAGGAACCTCCTCTAAGGTTTGATAGTAAGTTACTGCATAGTTTTTAGAAGTAGTGGAATGTTTTTCAGGATTTTAGTATCACTAGTTTAAGCAGTTTATCAAAAAATTATTTGCAATTTTAAGTTTTTTGAATCGTTTTGATTTTTTCCGGCACCTGGGTCCTAGGGACCTCCTCTAAGGTTTCATAATAAGCTGTTGCATTGTTTGTGAGTCAATGGAAAGGTTATAATTATTTCAATGACTGCAACTTTAGCAAATTTTTGATAAAACTTTAAATTTTCAAATTTTGAGAAAATTATTATGTTCCAACTAACGGATTTTTGTAAGCCAGTGAAGCTATTTAGAGCTGGAAATAGGGATAATGGATAGTCTATTGAGACATCGAAATGGTTTTGAAGATTTTAAGATCTTAAATTTCAGCGAGATTTTTTAAAATTTGCAATTGTTTTCAAAATGTTTTGTATATTTTTGTCCTTTTCTGAGTTTAACTATCATTATTGACCGACGAAACTTTTTAAGTCATGCAGATGCCAGAGTCAAAAATGGTTTTGAAAATTTTTTTTTCACTGCGAAATCTGGAAACTTTTCTTTAAATTTTGCAATTTTTTGCAAATTTTTTAAATCCGTTTTTCTTTGATTTAGTTACTAACAAGGCTAGAAAACTGAAAGTTGCATAGTCAAGTCAATCTAAAGGTAGCGTCACTAAACCTTGGCTAGCTACTGACGAAGCCAACTGCTCGCCGGTCGTTAGAGAGCAATTCGCCCGACGTTAGTCGGTTATATTTGTATCGACTGAGTTCTGCAACCGTGATTTCTTACATTTTGCGTAATCTATTTTTCTTATTCACTGGGTTAGTAGCTGAACAAAGTTTATTTATTCTTTACTAATTAGTTAACTATTCGTTTTGTTTTGAAGGGATTCAAGTTTACAATAGCCTCAGAATGGAGCCTGATGATTTCCGTCTTTTGTTTCTATTCAAATTTACAGTAGTTGTCTTGTCAGCGGAAAGGTTGGCCAATGAAATAACCGTGTTCCAAATCTGAACTCATTTCCTTGACTGGGCGTCACCCCATTCCGCTCCCCTCATTTGCACGTGATATATCCTTATTAAAACTTAGTGTTTTCTGAAATAGTATCTTAGTTAGTGCTTCAGGGCTACATCAGGAACATAACCTGTAATTTCTTAATGTTGATCCAAAACAACCGGATGACAACTTAATTGTCTTATGCGTAGGATCATGTAGCATGCTACTAAATTGTTTAAAGATTTTGTTTCTTTATGATAAAATAGTATAATTTATAAATACTGTAAGAAAACTGATGTACTTGGTGATGCCGCTAACGCAGGTGCCGATATTCGTTTTTATATGTACTCAAAAAACACCGAGAACCGCGTAAACCGGATAGGGGGCCTGCTTTGGAGATTGTCAAATATCAACAAAGGAGCTTTGCGGTCAGAAGTCAGGATTTAATCTGTATTTTTCGTAGTTAAAACACAATTACTACTGAGGCAATCATTAGCTACAAAGTGATTGGCAAACATCTGAAACCGCTCTAAGCAAACAACTGGTATATATAACACTTTCAGCTTAAAACAGCACTGCGAAACATCTATATAGGTGCTAATCAAATGCCCCAAATATTTCTCAAAACAGCTAATATCTCACGCAAAGGAAACCTTTTTAAAATCAAGGTGTAACCCTACTGTTGCAACAAGATTAGCTGGCTCTGAGTAAGATTATCTCAGTTTCTCACGCCCGTCTAGAAGGACCAACTATTTGGCATTGTTACTGTTTCAAGTTGCTCTTTTTCCATTGAAATCTTCATCCTGTTTTTGTTTTGGAACTCCTTAGCTGTTTTGCACCTGAAATTATCCATTTTTTGGTCTACAATGTTTTTTATTGGGGTTAAATTTCATCCTGCAGAGATTCTATTAACCTATGAGTTTTTAACTACTAGAATCAGTTGTGAAAAATTGTTGCTTCAAGAACGTCCATTTTTCGGGGTTGAGAAAAATATCCTTATTTTGTGCCTCTACAGATTGTCGTTCTATCAGCATTATTAAATGTCGTTTCGACCTGAAATTTTATTGGAGTATATTCACTGTTATCATCAGATTTAGTTTCAAAGAGTTCTGGTAACTCTAAAGAAATTTTATTGACTCCTATTTTATAAAGCTGTTCTGACAGATGTCAACGGTTTCGGTATCTGTAATGGTTCTTTTAGTTATTTGAAAAAAAAGAACATAATAGAGTGATGTTAAAACAATATTCCTATCCGCTTTTCAGTATATTACAATTGTATCACGTTGAATTTAGTCACTTAAGCTACTAAAGAAAACTCATTGGTTGCATAGAGACATTCCATCGAGGCGAAGCTGGAATGGTTACTTTCTGTTCTCATTGCAGAAACCAATATACAAAATGGGAAAAACAATTGAAACGATCTATGAGAGCTGACCTGAACAAAATAGAATGAAAACTGCACTTTAACGAATCCAGACTAATTTATGCCCACAGTGGGCGTAGGATATTAGGTGAAAACTCGATTAGGCGAAAGGAATTTGTAGCCATTAGGCGAAAATTCTTTGCTAAGCTTTTTTGGAGATTAGGCGAATACCAATTAAAACACTCAAGGAGGTACTGCAATATCCGATTTATGATATAATGTAATTAAGTGACTATAACAATTGACTTCGAAAAAAATAAATCCAAAAAACAATTGAAGATTAACCAGCGTTTTTTTTTTAATTTTTGAGCCTTTTTACAATGTGGTTTAACCTCCAACTCCTCCAATTTTTGGTTTTTTTTTACCGGTAGTGGTAAATTCTTTCTTAACCTTATTTCGAATGATTCTGAACATTCTCTATTCTTGCCCTGTTACTTTCTGAAACTAAGATTATTGGCTGCTATGATACTGAGCAGAGTAAAAGGGCCACAGAACATTGGGAAAAAAATGATACAATTAGGATTTAATTTTAGCTACTCGTTTTCATGTAAAGACAACTGTTAGGGACATATGACAATTTACAGCATCGAGTGCATTATGAAGTACCTCTTTTAATTGTTTTAATTGCTATTCGCCTAATTTGCATAAAAGTATAGTTCATAATTTTCGTTTAATGGCTACAAAAATTACGTTGCCTAATCGAGTTTTCGCCTAATATTCCATCCATCGCCCAAAGTAGTCACTAGACTCTATGCGTAAATTGTTTTGAGAAACTTTAATTCCCATGAAGTATATGACAGATAGTTTCCGCCAGTGTATCTTTAAGCAGATATCATCAGATCACGTCTTAATCGGTTGACTTCTTTGCTTTCTTTTTTGTTCTTTCTTTTCAAACCAAGTGTGTTATATTGATTTTGATGTTGAAGCCATTTTGTAATGGAGATTTTTTGTGCACTCATGTGAGTCGGTTTTTAGTCACCCAAGAGTTACCTCACTCCAATTTTAATTAGAGGAGCTTTGCTCAATTCAGAATATCTTAATATAATTAATTGCTCTTGAACGCAGTTCATAGCAATTATTGTAAACGTGTGTGTCTTTTTTTATGCAAAATTTTCGCTTGACGGTTTTGACTTTTCGAGTGACTTTTACGCCCTTGACTTTTTGCATTTCGCGTGATCTAAAATTCTTTCTCAATCACAATTTCAAGCAACTGAACTCAATTGGCGGCAATTTAATACTAAGAGTCAAATAAAAAATGCGCCGAAACTGGTGTCATTTTTTTACTTTAAATCTTAATAGTGGTATATGTTAACCTCTAATGTGGTTATTTGAAGCCCACTATAGAACTTCTTAGTCCCATTTAGGCTACCCCTCCCCCCCCCCCCCCCCCACCGACTGAAGCAGGCTGCAATTGATTAGAGCTCCCACTAGTCGTTCAAGAGCAATTCTTCCGACGTTTAGTCGGTTATGTTTAATAACCGCCGTCAGCCTCTCAAAGGCTATTATTTAGGCGCTCTCCGTTTTTACAATTAAAAAGAATTTGAATTGTATTTAGGCGCTGTCTTTATGTTTTAAGATTGTTCATTTATTTTCATGATTTTTGAAGTTAATTTGGAGTAGTGAGTATGGTAACGTCGAAACAGGAAGTGGAGCGAGAAAGCGAGTGGTTTTGCAGCGTGAAATTTTTTCGCTCTATTTTTACTGTAGAGTGAGAAAACGGTGTTTGAACAAAAATTCGCTTTCTTGCTAGTGGTTTTTTTGTTCACATGCGGCATTTTGACATTGATTTTGGTCTGTTTTTTTAGTCTGATTTTTTTAGAAATGGTTTTATCGACTCACTCATAGTCCGTTCTAGGTTTAGTTTTTTTCAGTTAATGAAAATTCTTTGAATTTTACGTCAGGACGTGTCCTGCTATGTTTTTTTAATTCGCTGTACCTTTTTATCACGTTTTTCGTTTTACATAGGTCACGATTTTCACGTTTGACTTCTGATTTTCTTCACTCATGGTTTGAACTGAATGGATTTCAAATTCTTTCTTGAGTTTAATTACGTAATGTGATGAATACTGTCAAAGTCAAAAGATCAAAATCAATAAAGACGGGATAAACCGATAGAGCCCGGTAATTAAGTCATTGAGAATTAGGTTATCGAAATTCATTTGAGCGTTTGCTAGTTGACATTGGTATTAAGCCTATCAGCTTTCAGTTTAGAAGCTGAATTAAGTATAGTTTTGGAATCCAACTGAAACTGCACACCAAATTAGAACGTTTTTTGGCACTGAAAAAAGCAAAAAATTAGGTCAATTTGTCTCTTCTTTTCATGTTTTTCTGTTTCAACTCCGATGTGCATCAAGCGAGCGCGTCAACGGCCGCTATTTTCCGGTAATCTGCCGGTTATGTTTGATCATTTGAGGGTCGCTTTACTGTATATTATTGTAAATCAATTACAGACAACAGAATAATGTGGATATTTTTCAATTTTCATTTAATTTTCATCTGTAATTTGGTACATGTATATGAAGTATCGCGGATATTTTTTGCAATCTGCCAGCTACGTTGCTATAATTTTTAGGCATCATTTATAACGAATACTCCTTTATATTTCATTAAAAAAAACTATGAATGCAAAGATTTTTTTTCCTCCTACAGAAGAAGTGATTAAGAAGTACAAAACAGCGACTGGACGTGGCTCTGGAAGAAGAGCGCGGGAGATGTCTCCACTTGTTGAGGAACAGTTCTGGTACTCTGACATTCTCCAGGAGGAAGACCAGTTCAACATCAGCCTCAGTGGGAAGTTGGTGCTGCTATGCGAGGTCAGTACTGATTAGATAGATTATAATTAATTAACATGGAGTTTGTGCTGTATGAGCTCAAGTTTATTGATATTTGAGCATTCATAATGCAATGGTCTTGGAAATTGACATTTCAGGAGATAAGTAAGGATTATATATGGGTTGAAATGTTGAAATTGATAAGAAAATTTGAGGAAAAAATAGATGGGAGCTTACCATAAAATTATATAAAATGTAAACGGGATTAACTTTATTAATTGCTCTCAAACGAAGTTTGTAGCAATTATATTAGTCCTCGCGGTCTTTTTTTTAATGCGATTTTTCGCTAGACCGATTTTTTTTTCGTCTGAGGCTTTTGACTTTTCGTCCTCAAAAACGGGATAAACAGGTAGCGCCCAGCGGGTATTAAGTGCTCGTAGAGCCTTTCAGCTCAAACTGTTTTGCAGACTTTTACGTATGGTGTGAAGGGCTGTTCGTAGAGGTTGAAGACAGCCCCACTGTTGACCCCCCCCCACCGCGCTGTTGCCCCAACCCACTGTTGCCCCCTCCCTCCCCAATAGAGCCCCCCTATTCACCCTACCCCCCCCCCCCCCCCCCCCCACCGTGGCTACTGACGAACAACCGATCGCTAAAACACGAAACTTTATACTAATTTTCACAATTTGATAGTTTTTGTCATTTTTTGAGTTCTTTCAGCCCTAGGTGTCAAAGAAACTCATCTGGGCTTTTATAATAGGTTACTGAATAGTTTTTAGTGGTAGTGGAGTGGTTTCAACATTTTAACATCACAAATTTTTTGTATTTTTTTGACAAAACATGCAAATTTTTTTGATTTTTTTGACATTTCTTTTTCATTATCCACCTCTTTCCAGACGCGGGGGCCAAAAAACGTCCTTAGGGGTTTGATAATAACATACTGAAAAAAAGTTTATTTGTCATGGAATAGCTTTCAATTTTTTAATATGAAAAGTTTTAGCGATTTTTTTTTATAAAACTTGCGGTTTTTCAAGTTTTTGAAATTTTTTTAAGTTTTCTATCTTTTTTTCCGGCACCAGGGTCCTAGGGACCTCCTCCAAGGTTTGATATTAAGCCGTCGCATAGTTTTTAGAGTTAATGGACTGGTAATCAATGTTTTCATGACTCCAGCTTTAGCAATTTTTTGATAAAATTTATGTTTTTCAACTTTCCGGAAATTTATCTTGTTCAAGTTTTTGGATCTTTTTGAGCCAGTGAAACTATTTAGAGCTTGAAATATGGATACTGGAGGGCTTTTCTGAGTTTAACGATCTTTACTGGCCAACGAAGCTGCTCAAGTCTTGCAGATCGGTTACTTGACATATCTCCAGAAACAAAAAAAATAGTTTTGAACTTTTTCCACTGCGAAATCTGGAAGCTTCTTTTAAATTTTGCAATTTTTTATAATTTTTAGAATATCAGTTTTTATTTGATTTATTTACTAACAAGGCTAGAAAACTAAAAGTTGCAGTGCTGGCTACTGACGAACAACCGATCGCTAAAACACGAAACTTTATACTAATTTTCACAATTTGATAGTTTTTGTCATTTTTTGAGTTCCTTCAGCCCTAGGTGTCAAAGAAACTCCTTTAGGCTTTTATAATAGGTTACTGAATAGTTTTTAGTGGTAGTGGAGTGGTTTCAACATTTTAACATCACAAATTTTTCGTATTTTTTTGACAAAACATGCAAATTTTTTTGATTTTTTTGACATTTCTTTTTCATTATCCACCTCTTTCCAGACGCGGGGGCCAAAAAACGTCCTTAGGGGTTTGATAATAACTTACTGAAAAAAAGTTTATTTGTCATGGAATAGCTTTCAATTTTTTAATATGAAAAGTTTTAGCGATTTTTTTTAATAAAACTTGCGGTTTTTCAAGTTTTTGAAATTTTTTTAAGTTTTCTATCTTTTTTTCCGGCACCAGGGTCCTAGGGACCTCCTCCAAGGTTTGATATTAAGCCGTCGCATAGTTTCTAGAGTTAATGGACTGGTAATCAATGTTTTCATGACTCCAGCTTTAGCAATTTTTTGATAAAATTTATGTTTTTCAACTTTCCGGAAATTTATCTTGTTCAAGTTTTTGGATCTTTTTGAGCCAGTGAAACTATTTAAAGCTTGAAATATGGATACTGGAGGGCTTTTCTGAGTTTAACGATCTTTACTGGCCAACGAAGCTGCTCAAGTCTTGCAGATCGGTTACTTGACATATCTCCAGAAACAAAAAAAATAGTTTTGAACTTTTTCACTGCGAAATCTGGAAGCTTCTTTTAAATTTTGCAATTTTTTATAATTTTTAAAATATCAGTTTTTATTTGATTTATTTACTAACAAGGCTAGAAAACTAAAAGTTGCAGTGCTGGCTACTGACGAACAACCGATCGCTAAAACACGAAACTTTATACTAATTTTCACAATTTGATAGTTTTTGTCATTTTTTGAGTTCCTTCAGCCCTAGGTGTCAAAGAAACTCCTTTAGGCTTTTATAATAGATTACTGAATAGTTTTTAGTGGTAGTGGAGTGGTTTCAACATTTTAACATCACAAATTTTTCGTATTTTTTTGACAAAACATGCAAATTTTTTTGATTTTTTTGACATTTCTTTTTCATTATCCACCTCTTTCCAGACGCGGGGGCCAAAAAACGTCCTTAGGGGTTTGATAATAACTTACTGAAAAAAAGTTTATTTGTCATGGAATAGCTTTCAATTTTTTAATATGAAAAGTTTTAGCGATTTTTTTTAATAAAACTTGCGGTTTTTCAAGTTTTTGAAATTTTTTTAAGTTTTCTATCTTTTTTTCCGGCACCAGGGTCCTAGGGACCTCCTCCAAGGTTTGATATTAAGCCGTCGCATAGTTTCTAGAGTTAATGGACTGGTAATCAATGTTTTCATGACTCCAGCTTTAGCAATTTTTTGATAAAATTTATGTTTTTCAACTTTCCGGAAATTTATCTTGTTCAAGTTTTTGGATCTTTTTGAGCCAGTGAAACTATTTAAAGCTTGAAATATGGATACTGGAGGGCTTTTCTGAGTTTAACGATCTTTACTGGCCAACGAAGCTGCTCAAGTCTTGCAGATCGGTTACTTGACATTTCTCCAGAAACAAAAAAAATAGTTTTGAACTTTTTCACTGCGAAATCTGGAAGCTTCTTTTAAATTTTGCAATTTTTTATAATTTTTAAAATATCAGTTTTTATTTGATTTATTTACTAACAAGGCTAGAAAACTAAAAGTTGCAGTGCTGGCTACTGACGAAGCCAACCGCTCGCAGTTCGTTTGAGAGCAATTCGCCCGACGTTAGTCGGTTGTTTTAGGTGTTTTTAAGGTAACTGAAATCAAGTTAACTCTAAGAAGCCATGAAGTTTCAAATGACTACTGTTCCAGAATTCGATGAAGACGAAAGTTAATACTTCTGCAGCAATTTTCTTAATGACGAACTTGATTATACAGCCCCATAGAACAACATGCTTGTAATGCATTAGATGTTAAAATCTCCCAATTTGATTGTTCAATTCATTCTTGATCTTTTTGTGAGCGAGAGCAGTTTTTTGTTCAAGCGCTGTTCTCAGTGAAGGACTTTTTGACTGTGGAAATAGTTTTTGAGAGAAATAGTTTTTGAGATATTTTGATCATGCAGCATGATTATGCAACCATCTATAGATACCACAAAGTTTTGGAGAGCTTAATAATTTGTTTCAAGTGCAAAAATGGGCATATATTTCTCATTTCTTTTCAATTTTGGGCTTTTTTCATTAATTTTTTCCTTATTGGATCTTTGGGCGAACTTTTTTTTAAACCAAATTAGTAAATATGGCAACGTCCGTTCTACAATTCCCGAAATGGATGCCTCTTTCTGACGTGAGGTGTTTTTTAAAATTCTACACATATTAAACCAATTTTGTTGGTTTTTAAACTTTTCAAAGTTTTTTGTTTGTATTTTGAGTTAAATTACCATAAAAATTGTCTTGGTTCACCATCGTTGTTTTTGGTTTCGTTCTAGTGCGGATTGAATTATTTTTGGCGATAACTCTTTGAAATTCATTGAATATTTTACCATTTTTTTTACCATTTTTCAAATTGATCTTACTGAGACAGGAAGATGGCTATTTAATTTTTGGAAACGTCGATTGCTTAAAAGTGCATGTTTTTTTACCTCAATTTTTTTCATTGAGATTTTCAATTAGAGTTTCCAATTTAATTGAAATTGATTTTATTTCAAATTATATGGCACTGAGAGTTTGCTACCTTCACTTTTCAAAAATTATGAAGAACACGCTGTTTCTGCGAACATTCTTAGGGCTTGGATTTTTTTGCGTTTGAATATTCTGTCTCTTTAGTCTTTCATGATTTACTTCGATTTGATTAATTTTTGGCCACTGTTTAGTTTTTTCGCGTTCATTGTGATTTAAAGCGACAACTATTGTGCTAAGTTAGTAAGTACTCATTTAAGTACCCATTTTTTACTGTTTAATTGCTCTCAAACAAAGTTTGTATCAATTTTATATTAGTCCTGTCGGTCTTTTTTATGCGATCTTTCGCTTGACCAATTTTTTGTATGACCCATTTGACTTTCTTCCTTAAAAACGGGTTAAACAGCTAGAGGCCAGCGGGCATTAAGTGCTCTTAGAGCCTTTCAGCTCAAACTGTTTTGGAGACTTATACTTATGGTGTGAAACGTGTGAAGGGCGGTTCTTTGAGGTTTAAGACACCCACACTGTTGACCCCCGCACTATTGCCCCACACACCGCGCTGTTGTTTTACGTCCTCCCCGGAGCATAACTCCCCCCCCCCCCCCGTGGCTAGCTAGTGATGAACAACCGCTCGCTAAAAACACGCAAGTTTATACTACTTTTCACAATTTTTTCAGGCTTTTTAAAAATGTTGGTCTTTTTGAGTTTTATCTGCCCTAGGTGTCAAGGAACCTCCTCTAAGGTTTGATAGTAAGTTACTGCATAGTTTTTAGAAGTAGTGGAATGTTTTTCAGGATTTTAGTATCACGAGTTTAAGCAGTTTTTGAAAAAAATATTCGCAATTTCAAGTTTTTGGAATCTTTTGATTTTTTCCGTCACCTGCGTCCTAGGGACCTCCGCAAAGGTTTCATAATAAGCTGTTGCGTAGTTTTTGAGTCAATGGAATGGTTATAATTATTTCAATGACTCCAGCTTTAGCAATTTTTTGATAAAACTTTAAATTTTATTTCAAATTTTGAGAAAATTGTGTTTCAAGTTAATTGTTCTTTATGAGCCAGTGGAGCTATTTAGATCTTGAAATAGGGATACTAGATAATTGTTTTAATTTTTTGGATATTTTTGTCCTTGAGTTTAACAATCATTACTGACCAACGAAACTTTTTAAGTCATGCAGATGGGTTTTTTGACAGAACTCCGGAGTCAAAAACGGTTTTGAATTTTTTTTCACTGCAAAATCTGGAAACTTTTCTTTAAATTTTGCAATTTTTTAGCAAATTTTTCAAATCCGTTCTCCTTTGACTTAGTTACTAACAAGGCTAAAAATGAAAGTTGCATAGTAAAATCAATCTAAAAGTAGCCTCACTAAACCGAAGCCAACCGCTCGCTGGTTGTTTGAGAGCAATTCACCCGACGTTATGTTTTTGTTTAATTTTGTAAAAGTGTTTTGATTCAGAGAATTTACGGAAATGGATAAATTTTGTAACAATTTTTTGCAATATTCAAATTTTTCTTCACAATATTGGGAACCTGACATGACTTTAGTTTTCTTGCTCACGTAATTTGATGTTTTCAATTGCGTTCAAAAATTTTGGCTTTTTTTATAGGTATAATGTAATTTTTTTTAGTTTAGTTGGTTTTATGGGCTATTTTTCATTTTGTCATCGAATTTTTTTGTTTAGTAGGTATTAATTCTTCTAAAAGGTTATTCTTTCACGAAGACGACTCTTCGAGTCGTTTCCGGAACTCTTCTGGCTATGTTTTTTGTTTCGTCGTCTGACGCTTTTTTGTTTTATATTTGATCACACATCAAAGCTGAAAAAGTAATTTTTCTGAATTACTTCTTCCTCTCACTTACATTTAAGCACGTAACGACATTTCTCACTCTTATTAACCAACGTTTTTAGCTCATTTTGTCATTAGATTTTGATCATACGTGACTTACATCACTCATTAAAATGACTTTGCACTTTAAAACTTAAGTTTATTTTGTTAGTTCAAGTTCAAAGGATTTCAAATGTTTAATAAAGGTCCCTAATAAAAAAGACTTCTGCCGAATGAATTTTAACAATCTCCATTAATTTATCGCGGAATGTTTTTTTGAATAGCTTTTCAAGCGGCGTCGTTTTTTCAGTTTAGATCTGTATGTTTATCTCTATTATACGGCATGCAAGTCTATTCTTTCGCAGCTATTCCGGCAATCTGCTGGCTATGTTGAGAATATAGCTGTGGCGTGTTAGGTGCTGAAGAGTGCGAGTGAGTGGAAGGACAAGGTGTTAGTTTTCAGTCAGTCCCTGATGACTCTCACACTTATAGAGGACACTCTCGCCATGATCACTGAAGCCAAGAACAACAACTGGAAGGTATGGACACTGTAGTATTTATAACTGGAGTATCTTCTTTCTTTCTATTGCTAGGCATGAAATTCAGACTTCAATGAGCTTTTAATGAATCTTAAGTCATCAATTTATCAATTTGCAACCATGGTAGCTAACAGTTGTTTTGCATTAAGTTATCAAAGCAATATGGGAAAACCGGAAAATCTTGTGCGTGTTTTCAGGTAGGAGAGAAAGACTCGGAGGGATTCACTCGCGCAGTTGATGGCACAGAAACTGGAGAGGGAACGTGGGTGCCGAACAAAGACTACCTCAGGTATGTTTTACAATGCCATGCTCGGGTTTTTTTGACGATCACAAAATTTCAAAATCTTTTATAGCTGCAGAGCGAGAGTGAGGATATGTGAGCTTTGAAATCTAATATTGAGCAAGTTGGGGGAAATGAATGACACCCTGCTCGACCGGTAGCATAATGACCATTTTCGAGTACCAACTCGCTTAGCCGCAAACGGTGGTGAATATCCATTAAGATGCTCATATATCTGCCAAAGATTTTGAAAACGCTAACCTTATGCCTGAAATTTCATCCTAACCATCTTTTTACAAGCAATGTGTCAAAATTTAGGTTAGATGGTGGTTCTTCAGTTCCACTAAGAAAGAAGATGTGTGATCAGTTCAACTCGAAAAGCAACCGCCGTTGTCGACTGTTTCTGATTTCAACTAAAGCAGGATCCCTGGGCATCAATTTAGTCTCGGCCAATCGAGTTATAATTTTCGATGCTTCCTGGAATCCCAGCCATGACATTCAATCTATGTTCAGGTGCTATCGATTCGGACAGAAAAAGCCAGTCTATGTTTACAGGTAACCAGTTCATTTATTATAGCTGCGAAGCTGTAAGCTGAGCGTAGCTATATTGCGGTGCTCTTGGTTTTTTACAATTCAAAGAACTTTAATTATATTGGGGGGCTCTTTTTTAAGATCTTTTCACACATTTTCATGACTTCTGAAGTCAAATTGGAGTAGTTATTTTGGTCGCGCCTAAACAGGATGTGGAGCGAAAAAGTGAATGGTTTTGCGGCATGAAATTTTTTCGCTCTAATTTTAAAGTAGAGTGAGAAAACGGTGTTTGAACAAAAGTTTGCTTTCTCGCTAGTGGTTTTTTTGCTCACATGCGGCAACTTCATTTTGATTTTCACTGTTTTTTACAATTCAAAGAATTTGAATTGTATTGGGGCGCTGTCTTTTTTACGACTCGAAGAGGAGTATTGGAGAAGTCCTTTTTTTAAATCAATTTTATTGGAGTGATTTTTGAAGCGGATAATGAAACGCGTTAAAAAATTTGGAGTGATTTTGGCGCGCTGAACAAAAGTGAAGAGCGGAGCGAAAAGAGAGTGGTTTTTGTTCATATCGTTGTTTTTTTAGAGAGCGAGAAATTGATGTGTGAAAAAATTTTCTCTAAGCGAGCAAAATTTTTTTGTTCAGGTGCGGCATTTTAAAGCAGCTTTTTCATTTATTGGGGTTAAGAGGTTTGGTGATGATTTTGTTTTAATTTTAGGATGATTTCGGTAGTGGTTTGAAGGTTTCTGGAATTTCGTTTGAATTTTATGATAATTCGGAGGTTTTTAATGTATTTCGCTGATTTTCGGGCTAATTTTTGCGTTTTTTTTTGACATTTCTTTTGTTTTTGCTGGCTCAATTGGGTATTGATGAAACCCCTTCTACTTGAACAATTTTTTGATAACAATTGGTTACAGCTTTGTGGGTAAGAATCATTTTTTGTTGAGAAATATGACAAAAAATGGCGAAAATTGGAACTGTTTTTCTTAATTCTTTGATGTTTTTTGTTTTTTTTTCTGTTTTTAGCTAAGTTTCTTTGCCTATTATGACTTGCCTATTGTTTTGCGAGCATCTGGATACCCTATTGGCTGAATTGAATTTTTCTTGGGATTTATATGTATTTGAAATATTAAAAAAATTAGTAACTTTCCAGTTTTTCAGTGAAGTTGTTTTTAGAGCTTTTTTTTCATAATTTTAGCCTAAAGTATTTTTTAAAAATTCACGTATGTGGTTTTTGTAAGTACTAGTTGTTTTGATGAGGTTATTTTGGCGGAGATAGTTTTTTCGGGATCTTAATCATATTTTAAGATTTGATTTTATTGTTTTTACTTTTTTGTTACATGATTTTGTTTCAAGATAATCATAAATTAGTGAAGGCACGTTTTGTTTGATGAGTAGTTGGATGGCGTTTAAATGGTTTTTTACTTCGAGTCGTTTCCGGAATTCTTCCGGCTATGTTTTTTTTAAGATCTGTTCACACATTTTCATCATTTTTGAAGTCAAGTTGGAGTAGTGATTTTGGTAACGCCGAAACAGGAAATAGAGCGAAAAAGCGAGTGGTTTTGCGGCGTGAATTTTTTTCGCTCTAATTTTAAAGTAGAGTGAGAAAACGGTGTTTGAACAAAAGTTTGCTTTCTCGCTAGTGGTTTTGCTCACATGCGGCAACTTCATTTTGATTTTCACTGTTTTTTACAATTCAAAGAATTTGAATTGTATTGGGGCGCTGTCTTTTTTACGACTCGAAGAGGAGTATTGGAGAAGTCCTTTTTTTAAATCAATTTTATTGGAGTGATTTTTGAAGCGGATAATGAAACGCGTTAAAAAATTTGGAGTAATTTTGGCGCTGAACAAAAGTGAAGAGCGGAGCGAAAAGAGTGGTTTTTGTTCATATCGCTGTTTTTTCAGAGAGCGAGAAATTGATGTGTGAAAAATTTCTCTAAGCGAGCAAAATTTTTTTATTCAGGTGCGGCATTTTAAAGCAGCGTTTTCATTTATTGGGGTTAAGAGGTTTGGTTATGATTTTGTTTTAATTTTAGGCTGATTTCGGTAGTGGTTTGAAGGTTTCTGGAATTTCATTTGAATTTTATGATAATTCGGAGGTTTTTAATGTATTAAGGAGGCATGTTGGAGGCATGTTTTAGCTGATAAGCAGTTTGATGGCGTTTAAATGGATTTCCACTTGGAGTCGTTTCCGGAATTCTTCCGGCTATGTTCTTTTTTAAGATCTGTTCACACATTTTCATGATTTTTGAAGTTAAATTGGAGTAGTGATTTTGGTCACGCCGAAACAAGAAATGAAGCGAAAAAGCGAGTGAGAAAACGGTGTTTGAACAAAAATTCTGTTTCTCGGTAGTGGTTTCTTGTTCACATGCGGCATTTTGACATTAAATTTGTTTTTTTTTCTTATTTTTTGATCTGATTTTTTTTTTAAAAATGGTTTTCCCAATTCACTCATAGTCCATTCTTGGTCTAGTTTTTCTGTTTAGTCAATGAAAATTCTTTGAATTGTAGGTTAGGACTTGTCCTGCTATGTTTTTTTGTTTCGTCGTCTGACGCTCTGTTTTGTTTTACATTTTTTACATTTGTTCACACAGCAAAGCTGAAAAAATCAAATTTTCTGAATGACGTCTTCCTCTCACTGACGGCATTTGCTCGCGTGACGTCATTTATCACCCGCTTTAGCAGAAATTTTTAGGTTAATTGCGTGATTAGATTTTAATCATAGGTGACTTACCTCACTCAATAAAATGACTTTTGCACTTTAAAACTTAAGTTTAGTTCGAATTTGTTTAAGGTCAAAGGAACTCATTTGTGCAGTAAAGGTCCCTAATAAGAGGCTTCTGCGGAATGATTTTCCACAAGTTTTATTACTTTGTCGCTGAATGTTTTTTACCTAGTTTTTTGAGTGGCGTCGATTTTTTTTCTTCAATTTAGGTCTGTATCTGTTTCTATCTCAATTATATGACACATAGGTCTATTCTCTCGCAGCTATTCCGGCAATCTGCCGGCTATGTTTTCAATTCAAAGAATTTGAATTGTATTGGGGCGCTGTCTTTTTTTAAAGATCTGTTCACACATTTTCATGATTTTTGAAGTCAAATTGGAGTAGTGGTTTTGGTCACGCCGAAACAGGAAGTGGAGCAAAAAAGCGAGTGGTTTTGTGGCGTGAATGTTTTTCGCTCTAAGTTCAAAGTAGAGTGAGAAAACGGTGTTTGAACAAAAATTCTGTTTCTCTGTAGTGGTTTCTTGTTCACATGCGGCATTTTGACATCAAATTTGTTTTTTTTTTCTTATTTTTTGATCTGATTTTTTTTAAAAATGGTTTTCCCAATTCACTCATAGTCCATTCTTGGTCTAGTTTTTCTGTTTAGTCAATGAAAATTCTTTGAATTGTAGGTTAGGACTTGTCCTGCTGTGTTTTTTTGTTTCGTCGTCTGACGCTGTTTTGTTTTACATTTGTTCACACAGCAAAGCTGAAAAAATCAAATTTTCTGAATGACGTCTTCCTCTCACTGGCGGCATTTGCTCGCGTGACGTCATTTATCACCCGCTTTTGCAAAAATTTTTAGGTTAATTACGTGATTAGATTTTAATCATAGGTGACTTACCTCACTCAATAAAATGACTTTTGCACTTTCAAACTTAAGTTTAGTTCGAATTTGTTTATGGTCCAAGGAACTCATTTGTGCAGTAAAGGTCCCTAATAAGCGGCTTCTGCGGAATGATTTTCAACAAGTTTTATTATTTTGTCGCTGAATGTTTTTTACCTAGTTTTTTGAGTGGCGTCGATTTTTTTTTCGATTTAGGTCTGTATCTGTTTCTATCTCAATTATATGACACATAGGTCTATTCTCTCGCAGCTATTCCGGCAATCTGCCGGCTTTGTTTACAATTCAAAGAATTTGAATTGTATTGGGGCGCTGTCTTTTTTTTAAGATCTGTTCTCACATTTTCATGATTTTTGAAGTGAAATTGTAGTAGTGGTTTTGGTCACGCCGAAACAGGAAGTGGAGCGAAAAAGCGAGTTGTTTTGTGGCGTGTATGTTTTTCGCTCTAAGGTTAAAGTAGAGTGGGAAAACGGTGTTTGAACAAAAATTCGCTTTCTCGGTAGTGGTATTTTGTTCATATGCGGCAATTTCACTTTGATTTCTTACTGTTTTTTCAATTTTTTGGATCAGATTTTTTCTAAGTGGTTTTCCCTATCCATTCGTAGTTCATTCTAGGCCTAGCTTTTTTGTTTGAACGAAATTTTTATTTTTCGCTAATGGTTTTTTTCACATGCGGCATTTTTACATTGATTTTCTGTTTTTAATTGTTTTTTATCTGAATTTTTTTATAAATGGTTCTCTCAGTTCACTCATAGTGTTTTCTAGGTCTAGTTTTTTGTTTAGTCAATGAAAATTCTTCGAATTGTGCGTCAGGACTTGTCCTGCTATGTTTTTTCTTGTTTCGTCTGACGCGCTTTTTTCGTTTTACATTTGTTCACACAGCAAAGCTGAAGAAGTCAAATTTTCTGAATGACTTCTTCCTCTCACTAACGAAATTTGTGCGCTTGACGTCATTTGTCGCTCGTTTTAGCAAAAGTTTTTAGGTTGTTTGCGTGATTAGATTTTGATCATAGGTGACTTACCTCACTCAATAAAACGACTTTTGCATTTTAAAACTTAAGTTTAATTTGAATTTGTTTGAGGTCAAAGGAACTCGTTTGTGCAGTAAAGGTCCCTAATAAGAGGCTTCTGCGGAATGACTTTCAACAAGTTTTATTACTTTGTCGCTGAATGTTTTTTACCTAGTTTTTTGAGTGGCGTCGATTTTTTTTTCTTCAATTTAGGTCTGTATCTGTTTCTATCTCAATTATATGACACATAGGTCTATTCTCTCGCAGCTATTCCGGCAATCTGCCGGCTATGTTTACAATTCAAAGAATTTGAATTGTATTGGGGCGCTGTCTTTTTTTAAAGATCTGTTCACACATTTTCATGATTTTTGAAGTCAAATTGGAGTAGTGATTTTGGTCACGCCAAAACAGGAAGTGGAGCAAAAAAGCGAGTGGTTTTGTGGCGTGAATTTTTTTCGCTCTACGTTCAAAGTAGATTGAGAAAACGGTGTTTGAACAAAAATTCGCTTTCTCGGTAGTGGTATTTTGTTCAGATGCGGCAATTTCACTTTGATTTTCTACTGTTTTTTCAATTTTTTGGATCAGATTTTTTCTAAGTGGTTTTCCCTATCCATTCGTAGTTCATTCTAGGCCTAGCTTTTTTGTTTGAACGAAATTTTTATTTTTCGCTAATGGTTTTTTTGTTCACATGCGGCATTTTTACATTGATTTTCTGTTTTTTATTGTTTTTTCTCTGAATTTTTTTTTATAAATGGTTCTCTCAGTTCACTCATAGTGTTTTCTAGGTCTAGTTTTTTGTTTAGTCAATGAAAATTCTTCGAATTGTGCGTCAGGACTTGTCCTGCTATGTTTTTTCTTGTTTCGTCTGACGCGCTTTTTTCGTTTTACATTTGTTCACACAGCAAAGCGGAAAAAGTCAAATTTTCTGAATGACTTCTTCCTCTCACTAACGGAATTTGTGCGCTTGACGTCATTTCTCGCTCGTTTTAGCAAAAGTTTTTAGGTTGTTTGCGTGATTAGATTTTGATCATAGGTGACTTACCTCACTCAATAAAACGACTTTTGCATTTTAAAACTTAAGTTTAATTTGAATTTGTTTGAGGTCAAAGGAACTCGTTTGTACAGTAAAGGTCCCTAATAAGAGGCTTCTGCGGAATGATTTTCAACAAGTTTTATTACTTTGTCGCTGAATGTTTTTTACCTAGTTTTTTGAGTGGCGTCGATTTTTTTTCTTCAATTTAGGTCTGTATCTGTTTCTATCTCAATTATATGACACATAGGTCTATTCTCTCGCAGCTATTCCGGCAATCTGCCGGCTATGTTTACAATTCAAATAATTTGAATTGTATTGGGGCGCTGTCTTTTTTTAAAGATCTGTTCACACATTTTCATGATTTTTGAAGTCAAATTGGAGTAGTGGTTTTGGTCACGCCGAAACAGGAAGTGGAGCAAAAAAGCGAGTGGTTTTGTGGCGTGAATTTTTTTCGCTCTAAGTTCAAAGTAGATTGAGAAAACGGTGTTTGAACAAAAATTCGCTTTCTCGGTAGTGGTATTTTGTTCAGATGCGGCAATTTCACTTTGATTTTCTACTGTTTTTTCAATTTTTTGGATCAGATTTTTTCTAAGTGGTTTTCCCTATCCATTCGTAGTTCATTCTAGGCCTAGCTTTTTTGTTTGAACGAAATTTTTATTTTTCGCTAATGGTTTTTTTGTTCACATGCGGCATTTTTACATTGATTTTCTGTTTTTTATTGTTTTTTATCTGAATTTTTTTATAAATGGTTCTCTCAGTTCACTCATAGTGTTTTCTAGGTCTAGGTTTTTGTTTAGTCAATGAAAATTCTTCGAATTGTGCGTCAGGACTTGTCCTGCTGTTTTTTCTTGTTTCTTCTGACGCGCTTTTTTCGTTTTACATTTGTTCACACAGCAAAGCTGAAAAGGTCAAATTTTCTGAATGACTTCTTCCTCTCACTAACGGAATTTGTGCGCTTGACGTCATTTCTTGCTCGTTTTAGCAAAAGTTTTTAGGTTGTTTGCGTGATTAGATTTTGATCATAGGTGACTTACCTCACTCAATAAAACGACTTTTGCAATTTAAAACTTAAGTTTAATTTGAATTTGTTTGAGGTTAAAGGAACTCGTTTGTGCAGTAAAGGTCCCTAATAAGAGGCTTCTGCGGAATGATTTTCAACAAGTTTTATTACTTTGTCGCTGAATGTTTTTTACCTAGTTTTTTGAGTGGCGTCGATTTTTTTTCTTCAATTTAGGTCTGTATCTGTTTCTATCTCAATTATATGACACATAGGTCTATTCTCTCGCAGCTATTCCGGCAATCTGCCGGCTATGTTTACAATTCAAAGAATTTGAATTGTATTGGGGCGCTGTCTTTTTTTTAAGATCTGTTCACACATTTTCATGATTTTTGAAGTCAAATTGGAGTAGTGGTTTTGGTCGCGCCGAAACAGGAAGTGGAGCGAAAAAGCGAGTAAATTTGTGGCGTGAATGTTTTTCGCTCTAAGTTTAAAGTAGAGTGAGAAAACGGTGTTTGAACAAAAATTCGCTTTCTCGGTAGTGGTATTTTGTTCATCTGCGGCAATTTCACTCTGATTTCTTACTGTTTTTTCAATTTTTTGGATCAGATTTTTTCTAAGTGGTTTTCCCTATCCATTCGTAGTTCATTCTAGGCCTAGCTTTTTTGTTTGAGCGAAATTTTTATTTTTCGCTAATGGTTTTTTTGTTCACATGCGGCATTTTTACATTGATTTTCTGTTTTTTATTGTTTTTTATCTGAATTTTTTTATAAATGGTTCTCTCAGTTCACTCATAGTGTTTTCTAGGTCTAGTTTTTTGTTAAGTCAATGAAAATTCTTCGAATTGTGCGTCAGGACTTGTCCTGCTATGTTTTTTCTTGTTTCGTCTGACGCGCTTTTTTCGTTTTACATTTGTTCACACAGCAAAGCTGAAAAAGTCAAATTTTCTGAATGACTTCTCCCTCTCACTAACGGCATTTGCGCGCATGACGTCATTTCTCACTCGTTTTAGCAAAAGTTTTTAGCTTGTTTGCGTGATTAGATTTTGATCATAGGTGACTTACCTCACTCAATAAAATGACTTTTGCAATTTAAAACTTAAGTTTAGTTTGAATTTGTTTAAGGTCAAAGGAACTCGTTTGTGCAGTAAAGGTCCCTAATAGGAGGCTTCTAATAGGAGGCCCCTAATAGGAATGATTTTTAACAAGTTTTTTTAATTTATCGCTGAATGTTTTTTACCTAGTTTTTTGAGCGGCGTAGGTTTTTTTTCAATTTAGGTCTGTATGTTTCTCTCTCAATTATATGGCACCCAGGTCTATTCTTTTGCAGCTATTCCGGCAATCTGCCGGCTATGTTTACAATTCAAAGAATTTGAATTGTATTGGGGCGCTGTCTTTTTTTAAGATCTGTTCACACATTTTCATGATTTTTGAAGTCAAATTGTAGTGGTTTTTGGTCACGCCGAAACAGGAAGTGGAGCGAAAAGGCGAGTGGTTTTGAGGCGTGAATGTTTGTCGCTCTAAGTTTGAAGTAGAGTGGGAAAACGGTGTTTGAACAAATATTCGCTTTCTGGGTAGTTGTTTTTTGTTCACATGCGGCAATTTCACTTTGATTTCTTACTGTTTTTTCAATTTTATCAGATTTTTTTCTAAGTGGTTTTCCATATCCATTCGTAGTTCATTCTAGGCCGAGTTTTTTCGTTTGAACCAAATTTTCATTTCTCGCTAATCGTTTTTTTGTTCACATGCGGCATTTTTAGATTGATTTTCTGTTTTTTATTATTTTGATCTGAATTTTTCTATAAATGGTTCTCCCAGTTCACTCAGTCTGTTCTAGGTCTAGTTTTTTGTTTAGTCAATGAAATTTCTTTGAGTTGTGCGTCAGGACTTGTCCTGCTATGTTTTTTTGTTTCGTCGTCTGACGCGCCTTTTTCGTTTTACATTTGTTCACACAGCAAAGCTGAAAAAGTCAAATTTTCTGAATGACTTCTTCCTCTCACTAACGGAATTTGTGCGCTTGACGTCATTTCTCGCTCGTTTTAACAAAAGTTTTTAGGTTGTTTGCGTGATTAGATTTTGATCATAGGGGACTTACCTCACTCAATAAAACGACTTTTGCATTTTAAAACTTAAGTTTAATTTGAATTTGTTTGAGGTCAAAGGAACTCATATGCGCAGTAAAGGTCCCTAATAGGAGGCCTCTGCGGAATGAGTTTTAACAAGCTGTATTGGTTTATCGCTGAATGTTTTTTTACCTAGTTTTTTTGAGCGGCGTCGATTTTCAATTTAGGTTTGTATCTGTTTCTATCTCTATTATATGGCACACAGGTCTATTCTTTCGCAGCTATTCCGGAAATCTGCCGGATATGTTTGAATTGTTTTAAACGATGCTGAATAATTGCTCTTGTAAGAAATGTGTCTTTTTTAATAGCCGCCCTCATCTTCGGAGCTGGCTGTTTTAGTGGAACCGAAGAGGAGTATTGAAGAAGTGTCTTTTTTAAAATAAATTCTATTGGGTGTGAATTGTAGCAGAAAATGAAACGCGTGAAAAAAATTGGAGTAGTTTGGGTGCTGAACAGAATTGAAAAGTGGTGCGAAAAACATTGGGTTTTTTTGCTCATACTGCTGTTTTGGAGATAGTGAGAAATTGAAGTGTGAAAAAAAACATCGTGAGCGAGCGAAATATTTTATTCACGCTCGGCTTTCTGAAGCAGTTCTCAAAATTTCTTTTGTTTAAGATGTTTGATTATGATTAATAGCCGCGAAGTGACAACAGCTATTATTGGGGAAATCGTTGTCTTTTTAACTCGTCTTCTCTATTGATGATTCTTACAGCCTGATTTCTTGGAATTTACTTTTTCAATGACTTCGATTGCTTTGCAGTTAATATTTGTGAGTCCATTTGCGTGACTTTAAAACAGTGATTTTAAGTCCATTGCGTGACCTACCTCACTTAAAAAATGACTTCTGAACTCACTTATGGAACTTTAAAGTTTATAAACATTTACTAGATGAAGATCAATAATGTGCATCTATGTAATGCCAAACTTATGTACACTAATTCTTGAGTATTAGTGTTGAGTGTTCGATTTCGAATATCAATTTTGAAAAAGCTTTAGAGTTTTTTCCTTATAGAACGCATGTGTCATAAAATTGATAGTCTGAACCGAACCCAAAAAGTCTATTGGTCTACTAAAGGACTAGTGGTCGATCTGTCTATCGTTTTTTTAGTTGTTTCAATTCATAGAAGGCTACAACAGTCTGTAGCGGCTATTTTCTGGCACTCTGTCGGCTATGTTTTTGTGTTAATGTTTTTGGGGTTGTTTTAACAGTGGTTCGAAGCTTTTTCCTGATTGATATAAGTTTTGTGCCAATTAGCACGTTTTTCAGCTATTTCATTAATTGGCATATATGAAATATCGAGAATTTTTTTATTAGACGCAAAATGAAAGCTGGGGCTATTATCGGCCTTCCCTTGGTTTTCTTTTTGTCACTTTAATCTGCTTTTTGCTTATTTGTTCATGCAACTTGAAGTGATTTGCGTGCGTGATGTCATTTAGCGGAGTTTTGTGCTCATTCGCGTGATTGAGTTTTTGGTCACATTGTGACGTCACTTCAGAGCGAGAAAGTGTGTGGACTTTACATGTGGTCACATTGTGACTTATATCACTCTCAAAAGTGACTTTCTCGCTCTGAAGGGGACTTTTCTTTACTTTAATTCAAAGGCAAGGTCAATTGAGTTTGTGCCATTCTAATTGAAGGTTGCCTTAATTGCCCATGTATTATAAAAGAATTCTTTATTTTTTTTCTTGGTTTTCCATGTTGCTTTTAAGAGCTTGCAGTTTTCATGAATTGACTTTAAATACTTCCCTAAGTTCTCGTGAATGATTTGTGTAAGTGCTAATTTTTGAAGAGGTTGTTTTTAGTTGCTCTGAAACAAAGTTTGTCACGATTGTATTAGTCCTGTTGGTCTTTTTAATGCGATGTTTCGCTTGACCAATTTTTCGTCTGACACTTGACTTTTCATCCTCAAAAACGGGATAAAGAGGTTGCGCCCAGCAGGCATTAAGTTCTCTTAGAGCCTCTCAGCTCACTGGTCTTCAAGTATGCGATTCACAAACTGTTTTGGAGACTCATAGTTATAGTGCGAAGGGCGGTCCTAAGAGGCTGACCCCCCACCGCCCGTCTAACAGTTTGTTGTCTCCCCTCTCACTGTTCTCCCACCCCCATTGTGTGACCTACCTAACTTAAAAAATGACTTCTGAACTCGCTTATGGAACTTTAAAGTTTATAAACATTTACTAGTTAAAGATCAATAATGTGCATCTATGTAATGTCAAACTTATGTACACTAATTCTTGAGTATTAGTGTTGAGTGTTCGATTTCGAATATCAATTTTGAAAAAGCTTTAGAGTTTTTTCCTTATAGAACGCATGTGTCATAAAATTGATAGTCTGAACCGAACCCAAAAAGTCTATTGGTCTACTAAAGGACTAGTGGTTGATCTGTCTATCGTTTTTTAGTTGTTTCAATTCATAGAAGGCTACAACAGTCTGTAGCGGCTATTTTCTGGCACTCTGTCGGCTATGTTTTTGTGTTAATGTTTTGGGGTTGTTTTAACAGTGGTTCGAAGCTTTTTCCTGATTGATATAAGTTTTGTGCCAATTAGCACGTTTTTCAGCTATTTCATTAATTGGCATATATGAAATATCGAGAATTTTTTTATTAGACGCAAAATGAAAGCTGGGGCTATTATCGGCCTTCCCTTGGTTTTCTTTTTGTCACTTTAATCTGCTTTTTGCTTATTTGTTCATGCAACTTGAACTGATTTGCGTGCGTGATGTCATTTAGCGGAGTTTTGTGCTCATTCGCGTGATTGAGTTATTGGTCACATTGTGACTTCACTTCAGAGTGAGAAAGTGTGTGGACTTTACATGTGGTCACATTGTGACTTACATCACTCTCAAAAGTGACTTTCTCGCTCTGAAGTGGACTTTTCTTTACTTTAATTCAAAGGCAAGGTCAATTGAGTGTGTGCCATTCTATTTGAAGGTTGCCTTACTTGCCCATGTATTATAAAAGAATTCTTTATTTTTTTTCTTGGTTTTCCATGTTGCTTTTAAGAGCTTGCAGTTTTCATGAATTGACTTTAAATACTTCCCTAAGTTCTCGTGAATGATTTGTGTAAGTGCTAATTTTTGAAGAGGTTGTTTTTAGTTGCTCTGAAACAAAGTTTGTCACGATTGTATTAGTCCTGTTGGTCTTTTTAATGCGATGTTTCGCTTCACCAATTTTTCGTCTGACACTTGACTTTTCATCCTCAAAAACGGGATAAAGAGGTTGCGCCCAGCAGGCATTAAGTTCTCTTAGAGCCTCTCAGCTCACTGGTCTTCAAGTATGCGATTCACAAACTGTTTTGGAGACTCATAGTTATAGTGCGAAGGGCGGTCCTAAGAGGCTGACCCCCCACCGCCCGTCTAACAGTTTGTTGTCTCCCCTCTCACTGTTCTCCCACCCCCATTGTGTGACCTACCTCACTTAAAAAATGACTTCTGAACTCACTTATGGAACTTTAAAGTTTATAAACATTTACCAGTTAAAGATCAATAATGTGCATCTATGTAATGCCAAACTTATGTACACTAATTCTTGAGTATTAGTGTTGAGTGTTCGATTTCGAATATCAATTTTGAAAAAGCTTTAGAGTTTTTTCCTATGTGTCATAAAATTGATAGTCTGAACCGAACCCAAAAAGTCTATTGGTCTACTAAAGGACTAGTGGTCGATCTGTCTATCGTTTTTTTAGTTGTTTCAATTCATAGAAGGCTACAACAGTCTGTAGCGGCTATTTTCTGGCACTCTGTCGGCTATGTTTTTGTGTTAATGTTTTGGGGTTGTTTTAACAGTGGTTCGAAGCTTTTTCCTGATTGATATAAGTTTTGTGCCAATTAGCACGTTTTTCAGCTATTTCATTAATTGGCATATATGAAATATCGAGAATTTTTTTATTAGACGCAAAATGAAAGCTGGGGCTATTATCGCCCTTCCCTTGGTTTTCTTTTTGTCACTTTAATCTGCTTTTTGCTTATTTGTTCATGCAACTTGAAGTGATTTGCGTGCGTGATGTCATTTAGCGGAGTTTTGTGCTCATTCGCGTGATTGAGTTTTTGGTCACATTGTGACGTCACTTCAGAGCGAGAAAGTGTGTGGACTTTACATGTGGTCACATTGTGACTTACATCACTCTCAAAAGTGACTTTCTCGCTCTGAAGTGGACTTTTCTTTACTTTAATTCAAAGGCAAGGTCAATTGAGTGTGTGCCATTCTAATTGAAGGTTGCCTTAATTGCTCATGTATTATAAAAGAATTCTTTATTTTTTTTCTTGGTTTTCCATGTTGCTTTTAAGAGCTTGCAGTTTTCATGAATTGACTTTAAATACTTCCCTAAGTTCTCGTGAATGATTTGTGTAAGTGCTAATTTTTGAAGAGGTTGTTTTTAGTTGCTCTGAAACAAAGTTTGTCACGATTGTATTAGTCCTGTTGGTCTTTTTAATGCGATGTTTCGCTTGACCAATTTTTCGTCTGACACTTGGTTTTTCATCCTCAAAAACGAGATAAACAGGTTGCGCCCAGCAGGCATTAAGTTCTCTTAGAGCCTCTCAGCTCACTGGTCTTCAAGTATGCGATTCACAAACTGTTTTGGAGACTCATAGTTAAAGTGCGAAGGGCGGTCCTAAGAGGTTGACCCCCCACCGCCCGTCTAACAGTTTGTTGTCTCCCCTCTCACTGTTCCCCCACCCCCATCAGCCCCGCGATGCATACCCTCCCGCTGTGATCACCTAACGCCCCTTCATTTAAGCCAACGCTAGACTCACTAAACCGTGGTCGGGCTATGTTTTTATCGTCGATTTTCGTTTTACGTAAGTTACAGCGTGTTTCATTCTCCAATCATTCTGCTCAAAGTGCTTTGATACAGCAGTTGCTCAGAAAAGCGATCTAAAATGAACAGAGTCAATACCAGAGAGCGAAATCTAAAATAGAAACGGGATAAAGCCCTTCGCCAGCCAACTTTGGACATAAAGGGCAGTCAATACCGACAAACGAAATCAAAACTCGAAACGGGAGAAACCCTTAAAGCCCAATTTTGGATGACAGCTACTTGAACTTTGTTCTTATAATTATTTTTTACCATCTGTAATGCTTTTGGGTATTGATACTAGCCCTTTTATCCTTTCAATATGAAACAGGAGTATGTTTAACTACGAAAAGAAAAAATTCGCACTTTAAAAATGTTTTGTTCCAGAATCTATATATTAATTCTAGCTCGAATGACGTACCACCATGTTTAAGCTCCACTCCTCACATCTTTTAACGTTACTTAAACATGCAATGCAGCCTACGTAATGCATGAATTTTGAGACGCGCTACATCGCCATATTAAATATTTCGTTGATCTAGCTCCTATTTCGCTAAATTTTTGCACTCATACCGGATGCCGCATAACAAAAACAATCGAGCCAAATAGCCACTGAACGAAAATTTGCACATTAGAAAAGTCAATAGGGGTATACAATAGGCATCAGTAGCGTGGAGGATAAGACAAATCACTGTCAAGCGAGGGGCAAGGGTTCGAGTATAATTAAAGGCGGAAAAAATGCTGAATTTCCGGGACCGAAATTTTGATAATTTGATTTTCTTTCGCTTTTCTCGTTCATTTTATTTGGTTCCTTTTCGTTTTTTTCTCTTTTTTTCTTATCTTTTTCTTTTGTCATATTTTGGCTCCTAATCTGCATATGTTTTGTGCTCATTAAGCTTGCCAAAACATGCCAGCTGTTAAAGCCACTGACAAAAATATTTCTGATTCAGGAGCTGCAGACAAATGCAATAAGCAGCGGTAGGGTAAGACCTATTGCTGTTAAGCGAGGGGCAGGAGTTCGAGTCTAAGCACGGGCGGAAAAATATGAATGATTTCCGGGGCGGGAAATTTGCGAAAGTGTATTTCTCCTTCCTTTCTGTTTATTTGCTCATTTTCTTTTTTTTTGTTTCTCCTTTTGCCTTTTTAATCTCCGGGTCTTCCCATGTTTTGGGCCCATTAAGCATGCCGGATATCTAAAACAGGCGAGCCAATAAATACGTTCACCGAAAAATGCATTACGCATCGGTAGCGTCAGGGATAAGACCTATGGCAGTTAAGCGAGGTGCATGGGTTCGCTCCCAATTTAGTGCCAAAAACTGTTATTCAGGTGTTGACCGAAAAATGGGTAATTGTTTTTTTTGATCCACTCTTATCTTTCTTTTAAAATATTTCTAATATTTTTTTAAATTATTTTTTGTCAACTGGTTTTATTAAATAGAAGTCGCACTAGAGTGAAATGGTTAACAGCGCTCATATCGTCGCATGCTTTAAACTGCCCTTTGAGCTGCAGTGGAGCGTAACACAAGCGCATTGAGACGCACTATACCTCATTTTAAGCTCCTATTCTGCACATGTTTGCGCGCAGTAAGCATAAATAGGCGTGCCATTAAAGGCATTGATCAAAATGTTGCTGATATAGAAAGAGCAATAGTCAATTGCGATACGCATCGGTAGTGTAGGGGATGAGATCTATGACTGTTAAGTGAAGGGCCTTGGTTCACGCCCTTGTTAGTGTCGAACATTGCTCCTTTTTATTGGCCTGAAAATAATATTAGTTTTTCTTCCTTTCCTCCTCTTTATACTTCTATGTTGTGTTTTCTTCTCTTATAGTGCTATGTCATTATGATTAAGCTCATAATTATCGCATGTTCTAAAGCTTCTCAAATTTGCAGTGTAACGTAGTACATGATTTTTGAGACACATTATGCCACCATTTAGAAGCTTGTTATCTGAACATGTCCTACCGCTCCTTAAACATGCGACACAGGAAATCCAAAAATAGGTTGAGCAAAAGTTTGTTGCTACATAGGACAATAGACGCAAACAGTAGGGATTGGTGGCGTGAGCGGTAAGACCTATGTTATTCAAACGAGGGGCATGGGTTCGACCCCAGGTTGGGGTATAAAAATTCTACTTTTTTTAACCTCATATTCTGGTAAATGATTTTCTTGCAATACTTTTGCGGGCCTGCTTCAATTTTCATTTTCTCCTGTTCTTTCATTTCCAATCGGGGTTTTGAGAGTCAATGGCAGCTATTTTCCGGCAATCTGCCGGTTGTGTTTTATCTTAGCATAGAGTGGAAAGCTTGAATCAGGTGTTAGAAAGCACAATTGCGCGACCCTCATTCAGGTTTGGATCATATTGAGTTTCTATTTTATTTATGTAGTACATATAGAATGGGGAATATATGAAGACTCTATCGGGAATTTTTTCTTAGGTTCATTGGACAGGGTACAATGGAGGAGAAAATCTACAACAGACAAGTTACTAAAGAATCGCTCAGTTTGCGAGTAGTGGATGAAAATCAAATTGACAGACACTTTAGCAAAGACGAGTTGGATGATTTGTACCAGTTTGAACCTAATCTATATTGCGAGAATGACCCTTCAGTACCTTTGTGCGATGTGCCAAAGGACGACCTGCTAGCGGACTTGATGATTCGACGAAAAGATATCCTGTACAAGTACCACCAGCACGATTCTCTCTTAGAGCATCAGGTTTGTCACCATACTAAGTTTTTTTCCTCGCAGACTCTAGATCGAAAAGTGGTATCATGCTGCTGCCATTTGTTTCAATAAAATCGCAGCAGAAATTATAACACAAAGATAAAGCTTTTCTTACTCATGAAGTATATTTGGACTTTTAACGGATTGGAACTGCTTTGGGGTTCATGACTTGGCGAAAAGTTATGAGAAGTTGGTAAAACATGTTTTAAGGCATAACCTCTGCGGAGTAAGTTTTACGCTTTTTTCATTAACGAAACTGATTCCAAATTTAATAATAAGAGATTCGTCTGATTATTTTATCTGAGTCGGAGACTCAATCAATAATTAATTGTTTATTTTAGTAATGATTGATGCAACTTAAAATTTCTCGATGTGTCGCAATTTTGCCTGTATATTTAAGTAGTTCTTTGCAATTAGGCTGACCAAAATTTGAGTGAAGAAGACAAAAGGGCCGCTTGGGAGGAGTACGAGCGCGAGAGACAAGGCGGGCCCAATGCTGCGCAAGTGAGGCAGCAGCAGATGCGTGAACAGATGATGGCAAACAACATGACAGCATTACAGCAGCAGTACCTCAGGCAACAACAGCACTCAATATCCCTGCAACAGCAAGTTCACGATGCAAAGTACCTAGAGAAAGCCTGTCATGACATGATTAATTGGGGCGCATCAATTGGGGTTCCGGGCGCAAACAAACAAAGTGCAGCATTGTCCATTCAAAGCTTCAATGACGCAATCCGAAGAATGTCCCCGTCTATAACATTCAAACAGATGGGTGACAAAGTTTATGATCTGTTTCCAAATTACTATCTGAACTCTCTGGGTATTCAGAATCCAAGATTTGCTCCCACGGAAGATGCAAATCAGGTGCAATTGCAGCAATTACAACAAACTCAACAGTTACAGCAGAACAACTCAACCTCCAATCACGTTAATCAGGGCTTTGGAGTAAATGACGTACAATTAAATGCCAGTAATCGCCAAGAGACCGTTAATTTATCATCTAGTGATACTGCCATGAATGAACGCAATATGCCAAATGCCACACCCCATGAATCGGCAACGTCAAGCAACGCCTCTGAGTCGACCACAAATCCTGGAACTACAGAAACACAGTCAGCATCGGAGTCGTTTACTTCGAGTTCTAGTTAATTGCTGTTGGTTGCTGATGCTTATTTTATTTATATAATTGCTAGAAATTGGACGGTCGTAATTTAAGCGCAAAAATACGCACTGATGTGACTCCTATTATACTGCGATATAGTATCGTTGTTTAGATGTTAATTTATATATATTTTTTGAGAAATGAGGTGTTGTTTGACGGAAAGGTTTCGTCAGCAATACTTCAGACGTTTTATGCTTTCTTGTTGAAACTGTTGACTTTGTTTATCTCTGTAATCAATCATAGCTAATTTTCAATTAAAAGTTGAGAGTATTCAGTTGTTGCTGAATTGAATTTTTGTTTAATAGAAGTTGAATTTTGACTTTTCTCTTTATTGAAGTTAATAAGAAGAATGTTATCAATAACCGCCGTCGGGCTCTCAACAGCGATTATTTAGGCGTTCTCCATTTTCTACAATCCAAAGTATTTGGATTGAATTGGTGCGTTGTCTTTTAAAGATCTGTTCACAATTTTCTGCTTTTTCTCGTCAGATGTCAATTTACAGTGGTAAAAAAGTTTTGAACTTTTTAGGCTAACTCTCTGACCCCATTTCGCAAAGGATGCAGGTCCTCATCTTTGTTTTTCATTTGTTTGAGTTACTTGGCTCGAAAGAAACATATCCCTAGTTCTCTTGCAACACTCCGATAGATAATTCGGATGTCTGATTTGCTCATATTCGACTAACGAGCCTCATGGCAACTTGAACTCCGTTATTGAGGTTAAAATAGAGTACATTTTTTCATATCATTAGCAGCTTGTATTGGATGCATTTGGGGACGATTACGTTGAGGCAATTATGAAAAAATTTCGGATATATGACTTTTGTTATTTACCTTTTCATTTTATTCGATTGTTCGCTGTGAGAACTATTTAAAAATAATGGTAAATTTGTTTTCTTATGTGTTTTCAGCCTTTTGCGAAAAAGTACGATGTTGCTCAGTACATTTAATATTAAAAGGTAGGTCATTCCGAGCATGTGACCCGGCGTAGCTTAATGCGTAGATTAAAGAGAGGTTTTTAGAGTTATAAGAATCTTCAGCCTCGAGCTTTTATTGAAGACAAAAAGGGTTGGCAGATATTCCGGTGTCAAAACTAGTGTGAAAGGCGCCCTGTGTACAAAACAAAGAACTTTGCAAATGATCTGTTGGTTCATCGGTAACCAATGGAGGTCGTGTAAAGTCGACAGGCAACATCCTTAAATCCGTAAACAAGTCGACATGCAACATTTTGTACCCGCATTTCATTTCAAATAGTAATTACTGCTAATTAATTTACGTAGCTGAAAATAAAGTGATTCAAAAACAGCATTGAATTGTTGTTCTAAACGGAAATAACGATCTAAAGTAACACCCAGGTTTTTCATTTGGCTGCCTTTGTGCAAAGACAGATTTGTTTTCCAAGCGTTGAGCCAAAACTTATAAACCAATTCACGCTGGTCTCAATTTGTTTTTGAATTTATGAACAATAACGGGGTCAGAAATATGGAGAGCAAGGCTGAGCCGAGTAAGGATTCCTGTGCAACTACGCTTTTGGTTAATAATTTAGTATATCTTGTTCCACGCATCGTAACATTATGCTTCCCAGTAACTAGATATCTTCTCATTAAATTAATCACTAAACCATCGAAACGGGCTTGTTTCTCCGAAATTTTGTGGTTGAGGGAGTCGAAGGCCGCGGCCAAATCAAGGAGGAACATAGTCAATGGCTAGCAGAAAGTCATCCGATGTTGATATGAGGGCTGTTTCAGTTTAGTGGTTTTCTATTTGTAGACTGTCAATGAGAATTTAGTTCTCAAGGTGCGCTACTAACTGAAGACACTCTAATTTTTGAAAAATTTGAAATGTTGCAGACGGAGCGATAGGAAGCTTGCTTCCAAGAGCCGCGAATCTTGTTCTGTTTTTGTGGAAAAACTACGGATGTTTTGAAAACTTGAGGAAAAATGCCGACCTTGAAACTATAACGTTAACGAGATTGAGGTAATTAACCTAGCGGCCTAAGTTTTTTGAGGTATTGTGTTTTGAAAGAGTCATCAGGCGATGTGGAGTCAGAGACATACGCAGCTGGTTTATTGACATCCGAGATTCACACCTAACGGAAACTGAACATGGATACGCCCTTCTTTGTTGTATTTAAGAAATCTGAAGTTTTTCCTTAACAACGTCGTCGAAAGCTTCATCAAGAACGTTTTCCTCAGGATACAGTTTTGGTAAAACATTTTTTTCTCAAATCCTTGAACATTTCTTAGGGCGGAGTGTTTGCGAGGATTCGGATCATTCTTGCTCAGTAAATCTTTTTAAACTTCTTGACATTCTATTTTAGGGGAAAACGCAGTTTTTAGTGGCAAATGCAGTCTGGATTCTGCACTTTTTCTCGATAAACAGAACGATTGATGAGTTTAGGAAAACTATTTTGGCCCGGTGCCTTGAACGCGTCAGTTCACGCAAATATGCATGAAAATCTAGAGTCGTGGAGTTGTTTTGGTTTCCGTGGTTCATGTTGACTAACAAGGAGCTGTAGTAGTTCAACTAGAAATTTCACCTTGGTCTTCACTGTTGTTATTGTGAACCATAATTTCTTCAGATCTGAGCTGAGTGTTTTCCAGTCGGTATCCGAGTACCATCTAAAATTTTAAGAAGCAATTGAGAGGGATTCCACGACACGTGTACTAAAAAAGTGGTCACTGAAAAAGACCTCGGCTATAAGAGTTCGTTACCTCAATTCACTGTTAGTAATAATCAGATCTTTTTTTCCGTTTTGAGTGGATTAATTGATGTGCTGATGGCTGTAGGTCGAGTTCAGAAGAACAGTCATGAAGTAGCTTGGCCGAATTGTAACTCGGCATGTTCACTGGAATATTCAAAATGCCCATAATCATCAGCCGTTTTTGAAGGAAGCTGCAAGTACATTATCTGCCAAACGTTCCAGAAATCTCATATTTTGCGATGGTGCTTTTGCTACAGCCGCTACAAGAAAGAGGATCTAAAAGATATAAGCTCCGATGCAAAATAATATCCTTACCATCGGCTCCATAATCGCGATTAAAGTAAACAACTCTATATAGTTTGCTTTCATCTTGATTGCAATTCTGATGTAAAACAAAACATTTTTTGTATTTCAGCGAAGTTGCGGTTAGTGTTATAGGGTCGCAGCCATTAGAATCAATCAAATTACTCATCTCGGAAGCTTTCAGCTGAATAGATCTACAATTTAGAATGCCAAGCTTTCGATTAATTTTCATCTGTTGTTTTTCGTTGCTGCTAGTTGTTCGGTTGTGATTTAAGTTTTTCTCCAGCATCAACGTTAAGATAAAGCGTCCCTTATTCACATTCTAGGGCAAACAGTCAGGGTTTTTAATTCCTGCAGAATCAACTAGGAGGAGCTGCCTGATGATTTTGCATCTCAAAGTCTGATTTGGTGATTTCTTGTGATAATAGGTCCCGCAACATTTGATTCACACCATTCTAACACGGCATTCAAAGTGGTATCGTCAATGAATCTGGTTAGGTTTAAATGTTGACATATCGGTTTTTTGACTCCGGGTACTTTTTGATTCAATTTTTCATCCTGTAAAGAACGTCTTTGCAGGTCCCTGTTTGTCTTGGTTTGGATCGTGCAGCCGGTGTTCGTGGAGAACGCTCACGTCTTTTCAATGCGTTAGGCTCGCGCTTGGGATATGCGAAATCACAGTCGTGTGCTTGCTGCTTGTTTGCTCCATGGAATTAAGTAAGACGGTAGGGGCTCTCAACTATGGTCGGTCTGTTAACTATTCTCTCCTCAATCGTTTTAAACTTCTAGTAAAGTTTCTAGCGCACTTAACTTTTCGTGTGCTGCCACTGTTGAAACAAAATTCATTGCCGAATTTTTAGAACAAATGGTTCTGCTCCATAGGGGTTCCCGAGTCTAAAATTGTCACTAATTCCAAGGCATGATTTGTGATCAAAGTTGTAGAAGAATTGAGAGTCAAGTGCATTGTTACCAGACCATTCAGCGCATTTATCGTAGAGAGGACATTTGTCTGCCATTTTGTCAAACGTATCAAACTTATGTGAGGCCTCTGAATTTCTGAAATCCTCGTTATGAGGCTAACCAATTAGAATATGCCGACTTCATTTACAAAACAGGAACTAACACAAACATATTAGGCGAGTGCTATTCAATAAGTTGCGCACAACAACTAGGCTACAATATACTTACAGTAAACCTTAATGACAGTTTAGCTGACTGAAAAAGAATTTAGCTGTAATCTATGTTTAATATTGAAAGTATCAGCTGAAACCATCAGTTATCCATAAGATTCATGGTTTTCCTTACCTCAATAGAAAATTCGGGAAGAGCCCAACAATAACCTTATAGATTTGACCGGACATGATTTATGATCTCGGTAATTTTTTTTACGAGAAAGCTCTTCTAGACGATATTTCACCTTGCTAATGGAAGGGCTGAAAGATTTTTCGGTTTTGTTTATGCAAAATGTTCTGAGGTGCTGTCTAATTGTGGACTCCACAATAAATGGTAGCGTTATTGTTCCGACCCTCTTGAGGGGGGAGGAACTATATACTCAAATGGGGTTTTTTTTTGTTCCGTGAATTTTCGCCGCTCGATATATTCATCGTAGAGAGTTGAGACTGGTATCATTAGAAAGCTCGTCCAGCGTAGAATATGGAATTAAAAAGATTTTTTAATTTTCGTTTTCTACAGGGAGTTATCGAGGTTTAAGCTTCTGAGAAAAGAAGAGTGAATTCACGTTCTTTTTATTCACATTTTCCGGAATTTTTGCCTAAATTTTCGTCAATTTTGCTAAAATTTGTTATAATTTTTAAGAATAGTGTCGTTGATTTTGTTTTTGAAGACGATCAAGCATTGTTGATTGTTTTGATTTAATTTTTTTGGTCAAGAAATCTGGATAAACATTTCAAAATTTAGCCTTTTTCATCAAAAACAGCACGAAATAAGCTACTTTAGTCCACTTTGATTAAATTTGCCGACAGTACACCCCCAAACAACACTCATACAATCTTTTTAGACTCAGAGGGGGGCTATTTCTACTTCAGAGTCTGCTGAGAGTGCACTGTAGTTAAAACTTTGCCGTTTTGCTAACTTTACTCGTTGATTATCAAAAATGAAGAATTTATTTTGAGTTTTTAACTAACAAATTATCTATATCTACAACATTCGAAAAATCAATTGTTCCTAACGGACAATAAGTATTAGCAGGGCTAATTTTGGGTCATTCTTGGACTGTTACAATCCAAAAAAAATCGGGTTGTAATCAGTCGGTCTTTTTTTTTAAAAAAAAGACTTTTTTTAATAATAAAGAACAGAACATATCAAATCAAAGCTCAGGAGTGATAGGTCCAACCAATGCGCTTGCTAAGCAGCTCCAAGCTAATTCATTTAGTTTTTTAATTGAAAGTTTATGGTCGTTTCTTTTTTTAAAAGTAATTGACTTTTCAATAAATAATGGCTTAATTAACTTTTCCTCTATTTTTTTCTTAATTTGTTCAACTTCCAGCTTAGTGTCAGCAAAGAAAGACTGCTTCTTCTTTCTACTGATTTAACATTTATTCTCGGTTGCGGTTTTAAGCCTGAAGTTATTGTTTTCTGGCTTTGATAGTACAAGATTTCAGATTTTTGTTTGTTTTGATATTTGCCAGTTTTTCACGTTTTCTAATTTTGTCACATTATCACATTATTGACAGTTCTCATGTCACCTTATTAGCATTCAGAATAAGGCACAATTGAACATATCAAAATCCTGATAGATATACATCATCGTTTTAACGGCCTCGACGCCTCTTTCTTGAAGATAGAGGCGTCGAGGCAATTGAATTTTTTAATTTTGTCTCTAACTGTCATACTTTGTCGTTTCGGTCGTATGAAATTTCCTGTATAGTGATAGCTTTCATTTGGCTTGGAAGAATAGAAGAACCGATATTCTGATATTAGTAGATAGCTGATGGCTTTCATGACTTTGAAAACAATCGTTTTCCAAAATTTAAGAAAAAAACTTTTTAACTTCGCAATTTTGTTCTTTTTATGTTTCTTTTTGTTACCTAATCTCGTTAGTTAATTACAGGTCAAATATGACATTATGGGTGTCAAGGGAATAAAAGGGATTGGTGTCCCAAAATCTTTTTTTTTAAAGAATTTTTTATGACCTTACTGGCTTCGACATCGGTTTTTCACAAAAAAAAAGTAAATTAATTTGATTTTTGTCATATTTGACGTTCTTTTTGTAGATGCAAGAAATATTCTGGATTATTACAGGTCTCGGGGGCTTCCTTTTCTAAACAAGCCTATTTAAATAACTCTTTTGTAATTAATGCCTTTCATGACATTGAATGTAATTTTGTTTCGAAAAAAAATTATGTATTACATACTTTAGCACTTCGCTTTTTTGTCTACTTTTTACCTAGTCTTACTAATGAATGGCCACGTACTACATTATAGCTGTTTGAAGAAGGCGCAATTAAATACATTTTGAGTACCAAAATTTGGCTTGACGGTTTTGACAGCGTTTTCTGGCAAGTTTCAATTGAAATTTTGTTTGTTCTTTGTTGTTCTTTTTAGCCACTTTAAAAAATGAATAAGGACAGGTCCTAATGCTCTTCTATAGAAGCAGTGGTAATCGTAAATTTGTGATAATATTAATTGATTCCTAAGGGTATTTATTACTTTGAAGTTAACTGTTTCAAAAAAAATAAGATAATTTTTTTACTTTACTGTTTTTGTTCTTTTTTGTATAACTGTTACCAAACCTTTGTATGGACTGGTCGCATATGTTTTCTGGTGATTTATAAGTTATTTTTGTTTAGTTTTAGGTTTATCTGACGGTATGTTGACTTTGTTATTAAATTTAGTTTTTAAGAGGGACATAAATTTTTTGATGTAATGTTTGTTGTTGTGGTTGTTTGATTTTGCTGTTCGTCTTGACTCGCTTGCTTAATATTGACATATTACAGCAATCTAATGCATCAATTTTTACTCCACTGAGTTATTTGCTTTGCAGGTCTTATCGTTCATACAGAATTTTTTGAAAAAGACTTGGGCTTTTTTGGGATTCGCAAAAAATAATTTTCGGGTTTTTCTATCTGTTCCTCATTTGGTAGACAATTATGTCAAAATTGTGGATGGGCGGGGTCGGAACCTTATGTGCCATCGCACATTACCGAGCCGCCTTGTTCTTCATAAAAATTTATTATCCAAAATTTGTTCCTCTGACAAAACGACCTTTTCAAAAAAAATTAATGCTTTAAAAGTTGATGGGTACTTGTACTCTTTTTTGTAGGCCTATTATGCATCACTCCACGCACGTTTTTGAGTCAAGATAAGATTAGAGGAGCAATGATTTTGCGAGTAGACATATTATTAAACTTATTTCCCCATTCTCAATTTTGTGAAAGATATCGAATATTGAATATTGTGTAGTTAATTTGAGTAGGTAGATGAGTTTGTAAGCCGTCATCGAAGCATTTTTCAGGCCATAAAGCTTAATTTTTGACATTTGTGCGTCTGGGGCATTCAAATGATATGCACCCACTAAGCCGTGGCGGGGGCTCAAACGGAAAAGATCCGATTTTTGCTCGATTTAATGCATCTATGAATAGTTTTCGTTTTACTATTATTTATTTCGGCCCCAAATTATATTTTTTCAATGATCTTATGCATCAATGAGTAATGCCACAGGGAATTATTCTAAAAGTCGAGCTACCTGTTTTATGCTCGGTAAACATCCAAACTACGATCTTTGATAAAGCGTGCTTTTTTGCCAAAATGTGTTGTTTCAACCGGCTGTCTTAACCAATAATGCGCTGATAGAACATGTGTTGTGCTTTTTACAAAGCACCTAAGGAGCGAAAGTTAACTTTTTCGAGGGATTTGAAAATCTATTTATCTTGCATTGTTTGCATTCTGTCTTCCATTTGTAATCTTTCTAAAATTGTGCAGAAATGGCATAAAAAGTTGATAAACTTTGTAGTCACCTTTTAATAGTAGTTTTGACATTCAGAGCTAAGCTGCAGATAATAATGTAGTGGAGGAAAAAGTAAAGCAGTTAATTTTCATATTTTTCGCAATATCATTGATCTTTTTTAGAACAAATGGTTGTTTCTTTTTGATGGATCTGTTTATTTGACAGTCTTTTTTTTAAATTTTAGCCGCGTGTTTTTAAGCTGGCTTTTATAAGTCTTTTGTTGCTGCTCTGTCAGTTTTTGGTTCTCACTCATCCTACATACCCTCAAATTTGAAATGATCTGATTTAGTCAAAGTCTGGACATTTTCTTGACATTTTTTATTGAACATTTTTTATTGGACATTTTTTCTTGGTTTAAGTGCTGCGAATTTGCTGGTAGAGCGTAAGTACGAAGTAAAAAAAGTAGTTATTGAACTTTTGAGCTCAGGATGGTCTAGCTGTCTAGTTTTTATCTTGTTTTTTCTTCTTTTTTATAAATTGGTCGTCGTTTATTTTCGGTCTCTAAGGTTAATTACTTCTTACCAATATGTTTTTAATACCGTTTAGATGAATGTATTGTTAGTACCAACTTTACCATCAAAATTGATGTCAAGCTGTTTCATCTTTTAGATTTTTTTTCGGGTCACTCACATTATGACGCCCCTCCCCAGCTTAGTGGACAATTAACCTATAGCTCTCCCAATCATGGTAAATATACCATAATGGGGGGCTATAATTTCATGGGCTGCTATAATGGGAAAGACCCATTTTTTCAAGTTTTTGTCTGTTCTCTATTCGCTTGTAAATTAGACAATTGTTTCCGGTAGCTTGGAGGTTTGATATGCCGTTTTTTGAAGCACGATGTTCAGAGTTTGGTTTTGAAGACTATTATGCTGAAAATTTCAACAATTAGTTGTTGGTTTGTTTTTTTTTTCAATTTTTTCCTGTATGTAAAAATTGAGTATTTGAGATTAAAAGAATCAAGGTTTCAGTTGATTTGCTCTTTTCTAATTATATGATCAAAGTGTAATTTTCGCCATTTTTGCGAAAGGTCAATGAGGGGCTGTTGTTGGCCTGCATATTTGGTACTTTTTTGGTGCTAGCTGTTGGTGTTAGTCATTAAATAGAAAATTACCCGAGAAAAGTGACAGGTATGTAAACATTCTAGGATCTACTAAATTTGTGAATGCGCTAATTTTAGCTATAGGGAGTGTTGATCATCGTATTATATATATTTTTTTTGCATTAGACATTTATCGTTGGCTTTCGCTTTTTAATGTCAATTTCTCCTTTTGTCAAATGTGGAATTTTCCAAATTTTTGCATTGATGCCCCACTATGTCTTTTAACATTCTGCAGTGAACATTTTCCTTTGTGTTATTGTTCACACTTTTGCACGAAATCTAGGTTCTTTAGGCTTGTGCCATTATCGCGTCATTCCTCTCTGCTCTTACTTAACCAACAGCGGTTCAGCTAATCGATTTTGAATTAAATTTTTGGAGAAGCAAAATTAGACGGCACTACCGATTATCAAAAAGGTACTTCAATTATGTATTTTTTCTTCCTGACCTTTTAATTTATTTGAGGTCATACAAATGGATGGCTGCTAATTTCTCCAAGGTGGCAGCTATGTTTCATGTTATGAGTAGTGCGGTTGCAAATCTTTTTCAGTGATTTTTCAATTCACTCTTGCGAAGTTCAACCTGCTTCTGCTTTTTGGACTATTTCTAAAATGTGATTTGTCGAACTACATTACAAATCCTTGTGTGAAATTTTAACATCTGTTGCTGCAAATAAAAGTTTCTAGTTTTTGGATATTACCATAATGTGTGGGCTGACGTTACAAAACAATTGTCCCCTAAAATTAAGTTTACACTTCTTGTACAGAATCTAGAATAATTTTGGGCTTTTTTCGCTCTTTGTATATTAGATAATTTTTTATTTAAAAAATGATTGCAACTATAGATCTGTAGAGAGCTTTATGTGGCAGCAGTTTTTGTAGGTTCAATTTTTGGCCTGTTATGATCACAGTTTTAGTTAATCTGACCGTTTTTTTTTTGCATTTTCCGGCAAGCTTAATTATATTAATGGAATTTTTTTCCTTTAATGGCCGCCTCATAAACGTTTTTTCATTTTCTACAAGTCAGAAAATTTAAGGCCTTTAACAGTCAACTGATGTTCTTGTTTTCTTGTTGACGTGCAAAAATTTTAATTTTTAATCTGATGGGTACAGGCATATAATAAGCAGTGGGTTTCAAACATTAATATTGAATATTTTCGAAACATTGTTACATTTTCTTCATGATAGTTTATCTCGCTTCCGTTTTGTTTTCAATTAAACAAGGAATTTCTGAGGAAGTCAACGCCATTGGCGATTACTCGTTCGGTTTCATTTATTGGTAAATTTTCTTTTGAACGCCAAATCAAGCTTTTGTATGGCACAGGTGGTTTGTTTTTCTGCAACTTTGTTTCACTAAATTGATCACCGCCGTTTTGGGGGCGATTGACGTTCGATCGAGAATTGGCGTTGTGAGGGTCTATGCAGAGAGTCATTTTCTAATATCTGTTGCCTTTAAAATTATTTTCAAGTTTCCCAATTAGATTTAGTTGGTAATAATAATTTGGCAAGAATGGACTTTTTAGTTTGACATGTTTCATGAAAGTACTCAGAAAGGACTTTGGTTTTTTGATTCTCCGCAGCAGTTAGCTGATGTCCGCTGCGCCAAGTTCAAAAGCATCCCTGCTATTTCATTTGAAGACGAAGTCAAGGTGGTGTTATTCTACGATCGCTTACTTCGAGAGTTCTGCGATACGTGCGAACCCACGATACCACGCGCTACAATGGCAACTGCTTGTGCTTATCTGAAAAGGCTTTATCTGAGGAACAGCATTATTGATTACCCTATTGAAAAATATTACAGAACTTGCATTTATTTAGCTTGCAAAGTTGACGAATTCAATTTGACTTCAGATGATTTTGTGAGAAATTTTAAGCAACAAGGAGCATCCGAAGGCGTTGCTAATGAAATGGTTACTGAGATTTTGAAAACTGAGTTGAAGTTGATTTCGCTTTTGCAATTCTCCTTGATTGTTCATTCGCCCTGCCGACCGCAATCTGGTTTTTTAATTGCTGTTAAAAACTATTTTATCAATGAGAATAAACCAGAGCACGTGGATGAAAAGGTTATTCTAACAGAAATTGACGGTTTAGCCACGAAAGCAGATAGTTTTGTTCTGTGGTCTTTGGCCACGGATGTTTGTTTTCTCTACAGCCCTTCACAAATAGCCCTGGCCTCTTTACTCTACGCCTCGAAGTCAGCAAAGGTTGTTAATATAGTACAATTTATGGAGAATTTGACAAATCGAGTTGAAAAACCTGAGGTGTTTGATAAGCTGTATGCTAAAGTATGTGAAGTTGTAAATACTGTAAAATCATTGAAAATTCCCACTAAAGAATTTGCGGATTCTGTGCTGTTAAAAGCCAAAGAATATAGAGAACGAGACATGCGATTGTGAGTAATAATTTTGAGTTATAACTCGGAACTGTTTTCTAAGTATAAGTGAACTTTGAAGTTCTCTCTTTGTGCCTGCTCTCAGGTGTGATTGACTATTTTGCTATTTTTTCGATGAGGAAATAAATGTTTAATCAGACTTCTATTACATCCGTATAGTTTCATCAGACTTCTATTCTATCTGTCTATATATGATTCTGTCGACAGCGAGATTTTCCTTATTAATTGCTCTCAAGCAAAGTTTGTAGCAATTATTTAAGTCCCGTGGTCTTTTTTAATGCTATTTTTTTGGCTTGACCGATTTTGCGTCTGACCCATTTGACTTTTCGTCCTCAGAAACGGGATAAACAGGTAGCGCCCAGATGGTGTTAAATTTTCTCAGAGCCTTTCAGCTCACTAGTCTCCAAGTATGTGATTCACGGAAACTGTTTTGGAGACGTCTACTGATAGTGTGAATGGCGGTTCTTAAAGTTTGACCCCCACACCTTCAAGAACCCCCCCCCCTTACTGTTGCTCCCATCAGTCCCCCACGCCCGATGCACCCCCCCCCCAAGCTACCTCACGCCCCTTCAATTAAGCTACAGCTAGCCTCACTAAACCGTAGCTAACTACTGACAAAGCCAAGCGCAATTGAGAATAATTCGCCCGATGTTTGACGGTTATGTTCCCTAAGTTTTCTGGCAATTGTGAAAAAGGGAGAGAAGACTGTGATAGCATTTTTGCCCTAACCCTCCGGGGGTTCGATTTCCTATCTGTTTGGAGCTTTCAGACTCATCAAGAAAAATTTATCTGGACTTCAGCCCCTGAATTACTTGTCCCGCCTGTTGTTCGAGATTTTGAATTTTGAATTCAAGAAATTGAACATTTTGAATTGAAGAACTTGAAAAAGAACTGAATTATAATAGTTTTAAAATTTTTTTCATTTCTCGAGGAAAACATTGGTCGATTTTTTATTCAATTTATTAGAATTTCAATGGCTGCTATGTAATGTTCTTTTAAATGGCTCAAACAGCAAAAAGTAGATTTGTTCGGTAAGGTAGAAACATAAAAAATTTAGCAGAAAGATTTATCCCAGAGCAAAAAGTTATTTATCCCATTAAATTTAAATCAATTTTTACTGTCTTGTAATTATGCTAAATGGAACATTTAATTTAAAGTATTAGATAGATTTTGAACGTTTTTATAAATTTTTAATCAAAGTTAACTTCGAAAAAAAATACTCAGACAACTTTTTAACTGAACTACTCTCAGGTTAATAATTGAAGCACACTTTTCCAGTTTGTTTCATTTGAGAATGAATACGTTGCGACTGAGTGAGTAAGGCGGAAGTAGACGTAAGTAAAACAAAGTGTGTCCATATTTTAAAATACCACTCAAATTTGGTTTTTTTATGCTCTTTTGCAAAAAAAACGTTTTGTTCTAAAAGTTTTTGTTGCTTTTAGAACAGAAACTTATATGAGCGTAACCGTAGATGAAAAAATGGTAGTTTAACGGTTTACTGTGGTTAACAGGTTTTTGGTAAGACGAAAGTGAAGAATTTTTATTTTATAATTAACGCAGTTTTAAAGCTTCAAACTAAGATTTAAATTGACAATGGTCAATCTGAGTTTTGTAAATGTAATGAATGATAAAATATGGCAGATCAGTGGCTATTTATTCTACTAATGTCAAATAATTTTAAAAAATTCTGCTTTAGTGTCCATTCAAAAAAATGTTCTTTAATGATTTTTGGGTTCTTGTTTTCATCTGCTGACCTTCTGCTTTGAACAAAAAAAAATAATTTTTCAAGTCAGAACTTGCGATATCTGAGTACAGTCTTAATAGGACAATAATTTGACTTCATCCGGCACACTCTGTAAGTTGTGTGCAATACTGAGGATAAGGTGTTACTGGCGAAACTTAAAAATCGCAAGCGGTGGGAATGGCAATGAAAATAAATCTTCGTTTTTTTTGTTATCTGTTGATTATTTTAAGAAGTCAGCTTATTTTGAGCTAGTTGGATATTCGAAGATTCTTTTTTTAGAAGTCATGTAACCAGTGCAACCGATGGATTCTGATGCAGTGATCGCCTTGGAGTCCGCGTCTGTAGAAACTGAGTTCATGAGTTTTTTGTCTGATAAGCAGGCAAGTCTACCTCCGGAAATTTTACTTAAGGTTTTCCAGTTTCTGGACTCAGATCTGGACATCTGCAGATGTGCCCAGGTCTCAAGGCACTGGCACGATGTTGCAGAAGATCCAACGTTGCGGGAAGTCCTCACGATAGATACGGATGGATCTGCTAGTCAGTTAAACAATTCGGATTCAAACTCCCAGAACTCGCCTGGCGATTCGAATGGATCTCCGGCTTCGTTGCCTGATCTTCCAGTTGGAGATATAGAAGAAAGCTTGGCAATGTTGCCAAAACGCTGTTCTAGATTAGTATCCTTAGAAATGCGACAGGTTCCGCCAAATTGCATTGACGGCCTACTAGCGTCGTTTATTTCAGACTGCCCTGAACTGCACGATTTGACTTTATCGTTCCTTTATCCTCCTCTACGCAATTTTGCAATATGTCAACTTGCTCTGTCCTCAAGAATTAGGTCTTTGACGATTGATGCTGCATTGCTGTGCAATGAAAATGCATATGAACAACTTAGCGGCTGCCAATACATAGAAGCCATGACGTTTACAGCCAGTGGAAATTACAATTCGCATCAATTTATGCTGGGACTTCAAATATTCTTCTCTGAGTGTTCAAGTCCTCTGGCCAAGATTACGCTGCCTGAATACGCCCCTTTGTCATCAAATACTTTGTCAATAAATTTAGTGCAACTCATCTGCTCTCGATTTGAGCATTCCTTAGTAACCTTAAACATGTGGCCTGTGAGGTCTACAAACCAAGTCGTAGAAAGCTTGTGTCGCATAGAAAACTTGACGAATTTGAGCCTCTTCGAGGTCAAGTTCACTCGCTTTTCTCCTGCGTTATGGAAAGATCTCAACAGGAAACTGAATGAGTGCGAAATAGTTCAAATAAGTCACTCGGCGCTTACTAAGCAAATTGTTGACTTATTCTCTGAGGAAATTTACTACCAAATTCGCGAACTAATTTGTATAAGCTGTGAATTCGACGATGATCAAAGTTTGACCTCTTTTTTGAAAAAGTTCAGAGCAGCAGTCAATCTGGAGTTCCATTTACACTACGGACTTTCGATGAAAGTTCTTACTGAAATTTGTGAGAAGTTCACTCGAATTGAGCATCTCACGTTGAGTGACCTTTCGGTTCCCGATACATTGGAACAAAGAAGTGAGTTCATGCGTATTTTTGAGGATAACAACATGATTCACTTGAAGCAGTTGAACTTGTCATTTATAAGGAAAGAAGAGGATTCACAAATGATAATGGGAACCGAAGACAGCTTTGGTGAAGTTGAAGAGTTGCGGTCAAGTCTGCAGAAGATCTTAAGCGGGGACTGTGAGCTGTCAATAGAATTGGACGCCATTTAGTTTGTTATTCATAGTGGTGTGCTTATTGAAATACCAATATATAAATATGTATATAGAATTAATTGAGGTATAAAAGCCGTGCTTGTAGCCATTTGAAACTTTTGGATTAAGTAAACGGTTGAATTAAAATTCTAGGTCACTGTTATTGTTTTGATCATTGTGATTTCAATCATAACATGTTCAATCATAACATGTTCAATGGTTATATATGTAAGAATGCACCACTTATCAAGGAAGTATATAATTTCAGATTTCTCGCTGTTAGACAGTGAATTTGTGTTTTGTGGAATAATATGAGTGGTATTGATATGGAAACGATAGAGATCCCAGAAGTGCCTTTGGAGAACATCACTGGTGACATATCAGCACAATTGGACCCCAGAACGAAGTGAGTCTTGAGTCTGCCATGCACTTATATCCATTGCTGAATGAGCATTAGTTTGGGTAGTGGTAATAAAAAGCGTTGATTTGAAGGAATGAGTGTTACCACTCAGTTGCTATATCCATCAACAGTTTATCAAAGTAAAGTGAAATCGAGTTTTTGAATAACTACAAGTGGACGATCTACAAGTATAGTAAACCATCATATAGAAATGTTTCGATCAGTTGTCGTTGCGATCATAACAGTTACATAACATATAATTCGCCATTGTTGCTAAATGTTGATAGGGTATAAAGTTGTATAAACCGTGGAATAAACTCGTACTCTAATGAGGAACCAATGCTGGATTCACACGCCTATAAAACCAAAAAAAGGTTCATGGGTGGAAATGGTAATACCCATCTTCCAATTAAATTTGCTTTTGTGGCGTAATGCAGCTCTCATTGGTCATGTGTGTGCGAATTTCAGTGAGAAGATAAATTTTAGTTTTCGTAGAATAGTGTAGTTGGGTTAATGCACTGTGAGTTTTATGGAATCATTTCAGGACACAGTTGGAGAACCTAAAAGAGTTGTCATTGAGCTACTACACAAAAGTGAGAGAATGCATGAAACCGTGGAGTGAGTTTGCCAATGTGCGCAGCATGAGCAAGCCCGCGACTGCTGGTGAGGCGGGACACCGTATGTACGTCAATGTGTTCAAGTACCAGGGCAACTACCTCTGCCTCATATTCCTTCTTTTCATCTACTCCGTGTAAGTAAATGTAAAAGACTATTTGCCATGAAAGATTTCATAAGGGCATATAAAAGCTTCCAACAAGGAAATGTACGAATATTTGCCTTAACTATTTTTATGGAAGCGGAGCTGTGTTTCTCCAACTCAACGGCAGTTTCTTCTGGAGGTTTTCTTTTAACTTAATTGCGTACAATATTTGGATTTTGGACTTATTCTGATTTATTTCATACGTTAAAAAATATTTGGAAAGTCCACAGAGTAAAAATCTCATTGAAAAGTTTATTGCCATGAACATCGAAGCCTGGGTTTTGTTTTCATTGCTAGATTGACTATATCAGGGATGCAAATTTTGCAAATTTAATTTTTAGTATGCCTAGAATATATCGTTCATTTGAAGTTTGATCCAGTGCTACGTTCATGTCTGTTTTCTTCAAAAAATTATATAGCCAAAACTGTAAATAAGAACTCTGGTTATTACTTTGAATAAAAGTAATGTTTGAAAAAAAAGCTTTGATCTTTTGGTTCACTAATCCGATTACAATTTTGCAGTCGGCATTAAACGCATTTTTCACTATGCATAACAGATAATTTAATCTAATTTTTGGTTGTGATAGTTTTCTTTCAAGTCCTAGGAGTCGTTGAGGCTTGGCCTTGACCCGCATGGCATGCGCTAATGAATCAGTGTTACATTGAAGTATTGTCAAATATGTTTTCTTACATGTCAATTTATCGGGAAGGGATTCGGAGTTATCGATCAGTCTCAGTGGGGTCACTGCTTACAGCAGTGGACGGCCGATTGAACGCCATTTCTACCGAACAAAAAGTCGTTTGCGCATCTTCATCGGTATTTTGTCTGCTCGGCAGAGCATAGAGCGTTCAATTCTTTTGCCATTCGTTCGCACGAGCCACAGTTATTGGGAGCGGATGGGAGAATGTGCCGTTAAATGTCAGTGTGCCATTTTGTTGGCAATTGCATTGTGATTCAACTCTAGATACACATGGAGCCGGTTGGTTTTACCTGTGTCTGACCAGAGCACTTGGTGTGATCCACTTGACGATGTACTTTTGGATTCTGATTTCATTAAATTGGATTGATCTTTGTACAGTGGAGTTTGAGGCTTCATTGCGTCGTTGTACGCAAGATCTCGAAGTCAGCGCCCTATTAGTTAATTGCCAAAATTTTTCATGAGAGTTATTCTTACAACGGGAAGATGACGTTCAGCAATTGTTGTTTAAAGTTGTGCTCCACCTGGCTTCTACGCAGCTCTGAATGCGGCAGCTTGACCTGGTCAAACCATTGGGGCCAAATGAATTAGCAAACGTGGCGGGGGGGAATTTTTGTCAGCAAGGTCTTTTTTCTCAACAGGAAAGGACTCGCATTGGAGGACTCGCATTGGACAAGAAATTAAAATTTATGTCGGCTATTCTGATATTGTCGGTTGACTAACTCAATAATTAGATGAGCCGAATTGAATGTTTTGCGTGCACACTGCGCGCAAGAAATAAGCGATGATCCTGATCAAGTTATAGAGGAAAGCTATGAAAGTTGCACGCTGATTGACCTCGTTTCGCAAGTTTTTTCTTGGATTATATGTTTTTTGGTGAAGTCGGCAAGAATAGAATAAGACTTAAGGATAAAAACTTGGACCTATTTGGATACATTAAGTGATGCTATCTCTAGTTTATGATTGCTGTGGAAGACCCTGGTGTTACATTGACTCCTCACGAAAGCTTGGAAAGAGATAAGCTCAGCTACTTTTGTCAGCACCAGATGTTAATAAAGTCCTATGGAAATAGCAATTTAAAACAGAAAATATAGATTTCTCATAATTCGTGGATGCATTTTTTTTCCAGTGCAACACAAGAAGGAACTTTGTAGTATATGCATTGAAAGCATCCTTTAGTCAGAATACCATGAAGAGCGTTTAAAGCAACCATAAAGGTTTTTTCTGTGGGTTTTTGAAGGACGGCGAAACCGATATTAGTAGCCATGCTGCGATATCGAGGGATCATAGGTAGGTTTTTCTCTTTCGCTATCTGTCTTGTTTTGTTGTTACCGTTTGATCACCCTTCAAAACCACAGAACAGCGATTTGTCTTACCTGGTCTGTGAATTCATTTACAAAGTTGTGGTGGAATTGTATGCGTGACGTCATTAACTACACTTTTAGGTATTTTTGGGCCTATTGTGAAGTAATTGTTACGTAACTTAACGCAAAATATCAAAATAATTTTGTTTTCCAGTGCTTATTAAATTGGATACATTATAGTTTAATGCTTGATTTTTTTTCAAACAAAAGAGTAATAGATTAGATCTTTAATTTGTTCGCTGATTGCGGAGATTATTGGACAATATGCCGACTTTTTCTTTGAACTTGTTGTTCCGACCCCATCATATGGGGGGGAGGAACTATATACTCAAATGGGTTTTTTTTTGTTCAGTGAATTTTCGCCGATCGATATATTCATCGTAGAAACTTATGAGTGGTATCATTAAAAAGCCCGTCCAGCGTAGATTATAGAATTAAAAAGATTTTTTCGAAATTCATTTTTTACAGGGAGTTATCGAGCTCCAAAATTTTGTGATCATTCTGGCGTTTTTGTTCACTTTTACAGTTTTTTTTCACTTTTCCGATAAAAGCATGTGTCATATCATTGAAAAGCCCTTTGAAATAGATTATATAAGTTTTTTTTGAAAAATCCCTGATCAGGTAATATATTTTTTTAGTTATCATATTGACATTTTCGTGGTGTCAAAGTGACCACTTAAGAAAGAATTTTTTTAATTTGTCTGAAAGCTTTTATTGTTAATATTCCAATTGTCTTGTTTTTCAGAAAGAACTCAAAAAATATCTATTTTATTGCCCCAGGTTTTCTTATTAATATTATGCATTGGTTTATGTTACCGCACATCAAAGAAGGGCTTGTCAGAAATTCAGTTTTCAATTATCAGATAAATTACATCCCGTACTGACAATTTCGAGCTCAAAAGATTAATTGGTTGTCGGAATTGTTTCAGAAGCTGGTAGTTCCACTAATTAAGACAAGACTCTCTTTCATTAGTGCAATTGCTTGGTTGGTACCAAGTACAATTCACATAAATAATTTGCGTATGTCGCGTCAAGTAGTCAGCATGAAATAGTCATTAATTTTGTGTTTTTGGCCATCTCCTGTAATTGACACTAATTGCTCACAGCGGACGCATCGTCAAAGCCTCATTTTTATTCTGATATCAAAACAAATAGAGCCATTAATTGTAACCGCCATACTAATTAATCACAAGGCCTCAATTTGAATCCAAATTAGTTAGGGAGATCAACTGGAGCGGCTAACTCATTCAATTATAGTTTTTCGTTCGATATCAATTAATTGTATGGATCAACTAGATATATAAAGAGCTCGAATTATTTGGGCTGACATTTCATTAAAAACAAACTGCGCCTAGGGTAGAATGATACCAATTTCGTAAAACCTTCGAAACAGAATAGATTCAAAAATTTCTAATTTCTGTCTGGAAAAGGCAAAAACAAAATTTTTGGTTTTTGCCAGTTAAGGTTATTAAAAAATTATTAAAAGGCTTTAGAAAGTTAAATTTAAAAAAGTTATGTCACCCTGATTTGGGGTTTTTGAACAATAAAGTTCGAAAACACCAAATCAGATTGACAAAACCTTTCTAAATTTAAATTTCAAGAACTAGCAGATTTGGATCTAGTCTATCCCCCACCAAATTGGGTATCTATTTTTACGCCGCCCCACGCCTACGTGCTGTTGTTTTGCACAGTGATACGCTGCATCAGGACTCTTGAATTGTAAATGGTAGTAATGAAAAAAAGATAGGGGGCGGCGGAGCAGAACAGATCCCATAATTTTTTCCCCTTGTCTAAAAAACAGGGGTCTTCCAATTATAGGACCCCCCCCCCCACCTCAACTTAGTGGTCAGATAACCTATAGCCCCCCCAGTCATAGTAATTATACAATAATGGGGGCTAAAATTTCATGGGGGATATAATGGGAAAGACCGAAATATAGATCTGCACAACTTTAGTTCATATGTAGTTGAAACCTATTCAATAAATGGTCTTTCACATTATAACCCCCTGCAATTATAGCTCCCCATTATGGTATATTTACCATGACTGGGGGTTATAAGTTATATAACCACTAAACTGGGGGGGGGGGTTATAATGGGTAAGACCCCATTATTGAGCCTGTTTCAACTAAAAATTTATAAAAAAATGTGTCGGTCTATCTTTTAGATATGGGGGGAGAATTATGGGATCTATTTCCCCCGCCCTCCGTACCTTGTTTCTTATTACTACGTTTTACAATTCATGTGTTGTGATGCAGAGTATTACTGTGCAAAACATTAGCATGTAGGCGTGGGGTGGCGTAAAAGTTACGGGTCGTTCCCATTATAGACCCCCCATGAAATTTTAGCCCCCATTATGGTATAATTACCATGATGGGGGCTATAGGTTATCTGACAACTAAGCTGGTGGGGGCTATATTGGGAAAGACCCAAAGTTACATACCCACTTTGCTGGGGGGGATAGATTGGTTCCAAAACTGATGGTTGCAATAATAGCTTTGACCTCATTCTGATGGTGATAATTAAAATGGGAGTAAATTGTATTGTGTTTGCAGAAATCAAACGTGCGTTCAAATCATCAAAAAAGTTGTGATTTTTGGCAGAGTTGTTTTGCTGCTGATGATTTCGCGCCAAGTCAAAAATTGCAGCGACAAAGAATTTTTTGCTCATCTCAATCTATAGAAGTCAACAGAAGTTATATTGTTGGGAAAAAAGTCGGTGTCCCCAAAGTACTAAATATCATCCCCCCCCCCCCAAAAAAAACATACATACACAAAAACACACACATACCCAAACACACACACACACACACACACACAATCATGTATGCGTGGAGGGCGTTCGAAGTGGTTGGGGGGGGGGGTCGGAACATAATGTGCTGTGCACATTATCACGATTCGCCTTGTCAATTAAGAAAATGGATGCAATTCTGATATCTTGTTTCCTGAACTAAATCTGGTCCAAGTATGGTAAAAATGGTTAATTTAACCCCCGATATTAAAATTCTATTTTAAATTCGCTTAAATTGAAAGCTATCACTGATATAATCTATCTTCAGGGAGAAACGTAGTTATTGAACTGACATTTTAATTTCCAATCGTCACATGCCATTTTGGATGCTTGTCTCGATTCTCTTCATAATTTCCTTGGTTACGAAGGAACTTCACTGATGCTTATGTGCCGATTGAACTGAATGTTTTCGCTCAAATGAAAGTGACTGTTTATTGACCTCCGAATGGCAAATCTTAACTTGGTGTGTTAAAAAAGTTTGTGCCATTATGGAATTTATAAACTGGAAGTTCAGATTAACTGTGATACCATTCAATTTAAGCAAATTGAAAATAGTAATCTAGTATCATCACAATCGTCATCGTAAGTTTTAATCATGCAGTACCTAATTTTGGAAGTTAAATTAGTTCATCCTCATTAGATAGCTACAGTAGCTATGGCGTGATATATGATTATTGCGTTTTCCTAAAATTTGTTAATAGAATACAAATTGAAAGGAATTGTACAACACGTGTAAAACTTTTTCATAGAACCAGGAACTGTATAAAGATCATTTCAAATCGGGCGCAACAACTCCTCGGCATAGTTTAAAGTTTCAAGCTAAACTCATTGAACAGGTAAAATCAGTGACAAAACAAGAGAGCAAAAATTTTGCACATAGTTTTGTGGTAACTACATTTAAGGAACTCTTGACTTGATCGGAAAACTTTAAGATTAGAACGGCAATTGATTTAAAAGGTTATTGTTTTTTCGCCCCTATTCTATTATACTTGGCAATTGTTCTGCTTCTCTGTTAGTGTTGCTTCTCTGTTTTGGAATTAGATTATGATTTTCGTTAATTATCCAGAAATAGCATGATTACTAGAAACGTGCATATTAGAGCATACAAAATGCTTAGCTCATATATCTGAAATTTGAACATAGTTTCCTAAAAACAGCATTTCGTTGGTTTTTCGTATTTTACCAAATTTGCCCAAAATCAGCGATAATGCGAAAATCAGCGACCAAATTGCCATTTCTCGTCGCTAATGTCGGCAGAGAATTCTAGAGAATTGTCTACTAATCCCCCAAAAATCAAAGGACTAGATTAGAGTTGGCGACGAGACCAAAGGATTAGAATCAATTACACTTGTCGCTAGTATTCGCGCACTGTAAAATGCGAAAACCTGCGACCTATATACAAAAATTTGAGGCTGTCAGACCTTTTCGTGCTCGCTTACTTTCCTGATATTAATTCATGTACTTAAAATACATGCGCAAAACGGCGACGAGGTGAGTATATATACTCGAGCAAATATGCTTTTTGCAATGTAATGGGCGCAAATTTCATAAAATGTTGATTGTATTTTTTATTGCATGTAGTGATTTTGAAAGGAAAGCAAATCACCTCAAATTTAGTATTTCAAATTAGGATTGGATGTTACGAGTCAGTTGTTTTTTTCTGCTTCAGTGCAACAAATCCATATCTTTTGCTGGGCATTGGATTGGGGTGTTTTGCACACCTCTACTTCGCTACTAAGCGCAGTCCCCATGACGGAACAGTCAGAGTTGCTGGTAAGTAAGACAATCTTGACTCATGATGGTTGACACTTGTCGAGCCCATTTGTTAATGTTTCTCTATTACTGTGTTTAGAGAACATTACGAGACACCTCCCCTACCTTTTTTTAAGACTGCGTATATTTCTGGAATTTAGCGACAAAGACGTTGTATAATTACCCTTTACACATTAAAGTAGAATATATGGAATTAAAGAGGTAAAATGGACCAAATGGCCTCCATTTTATTTAGTAGAGGGCGCTGGCTCGTAGTGAAGAGTCAATATGATCTGTTGACAATTTGACCATCAGTCGTTTTGAGAGCTGCAAATTTAACCATCAGTCGGTTTTGTGCTTGTTGTGAACTTTTATTTGAGCTACTGCATTAGAGGAACAACTATATGGAGGAGAAACATTGGCGTTATTACGTGTAATTTGCAAATTAAAAGCTAGTCTACTGAATCATTAAATGGGTGTGAAGTTTATATATAATCTGATTCTTCAAATTGAAGTAAAGAGAGGAGTTTTGATTTTAAAATTTGTAGATGACGGAAGTCCGTGATTGTTATTGGCGCATCTATATTATGGATAGTTGTGTTTGTATTGTTTTAGGCCGTGTCCTGACTCTTGGGCAGCAGTATGGCGTGTTGTGCTGTATCACGATTCCTTTACTCTTCTTGGGATCAGCAGGCTCAGTTCTCTTCTGGCTGATTGGTTAGTCATTTGCATTCATCACCCGCCTCAAACCCCTCTCAAAGTTCCCTACTCAAAGTCTGCAAGCAGTCTGACATTATTCCACTTTGTTTCATTTAATAAGGCCATTTAACATAGATTTCACAAGAAGTTTTGGTGCAAATAGCTATTCAGAAAGTTACTCTGGTGGAATTATGCATGCTATTCATGTTGATTTATTGTTAAAAACTATGTTGGGCCACAGCAGATTGTCCTTGTCTTATTTCCCCACATACAAATATATGCTATCTGTGGTACTAGTAGTCTTGACTGTCTTAAAGCCAAGTTCAAGTTATTTTCTTCAAGCTTATAACCGAAGAACGGCAACTGCAAATACGCTCTCTGCTCATATAATATAGCTCAAATATCGTTTGTCACGAGCCGTGGGCATCGACGACAGTAGCGGCTTTACCCCCTATATGATTTCGGGTGATTGTTTCAGGTGCTTCCGTTGTACTCGTAATGCTGCATGCCTCGTTTGTAGCAGTGGAAACCTCGCGCGTGTTCGAAGAACCAGTTTAACAATTCACAATGTGGGTTGACTTTGTTCATACGCTCAGTCACCATTCAATGAAAACGTGAGAACTGTGAAATATGCGAAGACTTATTTGTACATAAATGACCCTACAATGAATGGTTAAATTATCTATCGGTGTAAAGATCCATAGCGTCAATTTGCAGATATAACGCCTTGTATTGACTATCTAAAGGTTTAGGGAACTGGTTCCTTTCCCAACCTCATGAATCAAAGTTCCTTTGAGTGTGTGAACGAACTGATGTGTGTTTTGCAATGATTACATTTTGTCTGGCATAATATGAAGAACTTAACGCTACTATTTTGAATGCCAATGGAAAGGTGTAAAAAAATGAAGTATAGATCGTTATATTCTATGAGGATGGGGGGGGGGGGCAGTTCCGTTCAGAGCTCTTTTTATCTCTTCATGGTGCTGATATTTTTGAGCATGTTCACTTCAACCGTAGTTTTAATTGTCCTCAAACAAAGTTTGCGGCAGTTATTTGGGTGGGTTCTGTTGGTCTTTTAATGCGGCACTTGGGTCTTAACGAATCGTTTTTTCCTCGTGACATTCTGAGTTCAACATAGTGTAAATAGATATTGCTCAAAGTTGTAAGATTACGCAATTTGAATTGCATTATAAATTTAAATTACATCACGCAATTGAAATTAACTGACGAGTGAAGACAAAATAGTTTTGTTTGTTTACGCCAAAGCGTATACTCTCCATATTATTGCCGATGAAAGAAACTTCGTGGTGCAAATCCATATGACGTCAGTCGGTTGTTTGTTACCATTGGTCTAGAACGCAGACCAGCTGTAATATCACAAGAAATCATTGGTGGTGTACTTGATAGTGTTTAGGGTGCTCACTTAATTTGTAAATATGTAATTGCAGTAACTTTTCCTCCATACTTTACATATTTAGATATACTGATTCTATAAATTCATTGGAATTATCCTCTTAGCAGTTTCACTTTTGCAACAAGTTAGGTTTCCACCGCTGGGAAGTCTAGGAAATCTAATTGCTAGCACTTTGAAATGGAGTAACAGACACAGTGAAAAACAACTATATGGTGTGATTGCCGAGGTTTAAAATGAGATTTACATACCAAATAGGCATAGTTCAATGACCTTCCTTTAATTATTGTTTTCATTTCAGCGGACTGTCGTTTTTTGGGCAGCTATGAGCTTTCTTGATTAGTATGGGCATTTCACGCAAAATAACCACTGCAACCGATGCATACGCAAGCTATGGTCAACCTGAAGCTAGGAGTTGGTGAAAGAAGCTCAGATGTCAATTATAAAGGGAAGGCTTTTCAAAACGTAGTTAATGTTAGCTGAGAGTGAAAATTGTACTGGCTTAGATCAATTAAAAAGTATGGACAAAGTCAACAAGGAGGCTCGGTACCGAAACCCGCTTAACCACACTAATGCTTCATTAGAGGGCCGATGATATCTGCCAATAACGAGAATAAAAGACAGGGCAAACAGCAAAATCAAAGCATTAATTACGACACTCAATGTCTATTTTTAATGTCAAAAATCTTAAAAACAAATTCTAATAGCAGCAGATAAAAACTCAACTAAACAAATTAACGTGCGTTTCAACAAGAAAGATATGGGAGCTGTCCTTATTGAGAATAGATATTAAAAAACGAGAAGTTAACAAAATACATACTTTTTGAGAACAATTGATTTCGAAGTAATAGTTACATTTTTGCCTTCAAAGGAACCCATTGAGATCTGTTATCTTCGAGAATACCGTACGTCATTCAAAAGAATAAATATAGGCAGAGACCAAAAAATCGTTTAAATGTTAGAGAAAACGGTGTCGAAGCCGTTAAATAATCTAATTATTAAAAACTTTAGATATAATAAATGCGCTTTATGTCAACCTCAACATTTTGACATGTAAATTATCATAAATGTAAAATGTACAAACATAATATCGTTACAAGTCATCAAAGGAACCACAAAAATAGAAATTGTCCTAAATTAAAAGAAAAATGAAAACTTGATATTTAAAAAGACAAAAAGTCAATTAAAAGATAAAACAGCAAAGATAAAAGTCTAGTCGACTTGACAGAGGATGCAACATCTCCTTTAGTTGAGATTGTGCGTCATGGTGACAATCGGTTAGATACATGGCAAAGCTCAAAAACAATTGAGCTGTGATAATTAGTTCGCTGGTCTGTGATCAACGTGAATACAACATAAAAAATTTTGAAACAAAAATTAATTTGACATCCGACAAATTTTTGGATAGTAAAATTTTACCATCAGACCAACACAAGTCTCTCTTTGTGCTAAGCAATTTAAACAATTAATTGTTCTAAATGTTAGCGAAAAAGCTAATTTGGCAAAAATATGTTTCAGTATATGAAAAAATAATTTGCAAAAAAACTTATCGAGTTATTTAGTTATTTTAGCGAAAAACCATTAGGTATCCATTGAAAGAATTAGAAAGTTTCACTAAATGCTCCTGAATAAGGAGTTAGACCACTGTTTTATTAAACTTAAAACGAAAAACAAAGTTGAGAAATCATTAAAAGTTGAGAAAGCTCGCGAAAAATGAGAAATCAATAAGAGTTCACGAAAACACATTGTCATCAAAGCCAGTATTACTCAGAAAACAATATTTGTTTGTATCATTTCAACATAAATGGGATCTTTCATCGATTAAACCTCCACATGAGAACAGACTTGTCTGGATTTGGAATTAAAAAATGCAATGCTTTTGAACAATGACGGAGCCAAATTTCAATCCGAAGCCTTTGTATTTCATTTCAAAAATCAACGTTGAGATCAAAAATGGCCAACTTGTTAAATCCAAAAGATTCTCTTTGAAACAAAAGGTACAAATAGCCCTTTTCTGAGAAAACAAAGATAGCATTAGCAATTTTTATGTCTGCACTACCGGTCAAACAGAAAAAAAGTTGACTGAACAAGCAAATTCGTTGCAGGTTTTCAGTAAAAAATTGGAAAAGCTATTTTTTCAAAAAAAAGTAGCCAGAAATTTACCCAGAGTACTTGGTGTAAATAATTCAGCATCTCTTACTATCTTTTATCTCTAAAGGTGAAACTAATAAAACTCGTTAAATGTTTTTTTTATGTTTGCAAAATTGATCAAAACTCCAGCAAAATTTCTGAAAAATGTGAAAACAAAGGAAGTGAGGCTAATGTCCAAAAATTTTTCAACCCCGTAGCTCCGCAGGAAAAACCATATTAAAAAAATCTTTAAAATCGATATTCTACGCTTCAAAAGTTTTCCAACGATTGCACACACAATTCTGTACCATTTGTTTTTGCAAAAGTTGACTGAACAAAATAAAACTCACTGAGCATATAATTCCTCCCCAATTAAAGTGGATCGGAACAGCGAGACGGCTCGTGCGAGTCTGAGTGGCACAGAATTTTCCTTCGTACTCTTTTAAAGCCAAAACAATCAAAGAGGCTCGGTAATGTGCAATCGCACATAAGGTTCCGACCCCGCTCATCCACAATTTTGGCATAATTGTCTACCAAATGAGGAACAGATAGAAAAACCCAAAAATTTAAGTATTTTTCAAAAAAATTGGTGTATGAACGAAAAGATAGCCTGCAAAGCAAATAATTTATTGGAGTAAATTATGATGCATTAGATTGACGAGATATGCAAATATTAAGAAAGCGAGTCAAGAACAGCAAAATCCAACAACACCAACAAAGAATAATTACATAAAAAAACAAATGAACAAAAACAGTAAAGTTGAAAAATTCGCTTATTTTTTTTTAAAAAACAGTTAAATTCAAAGTAATGAAAACCATTAGAAATCAACTTAAAAATCGCATAGGTTTACACTTGCCAATGCTTCTATGGAAGTGAATTAAGAACTGTCGGTAATCAATTTTTATGGGGTTATAAAAAGAACAAGGAAGAAATAACCAACAAAAAATCAATTAAAACTTGCCAGAAAACGCTTTCGAAAACTTAATGCCATACTTTGGCCCTCAAAATATGTTTGATTGCACTTTCTCCGAACACCGATGTTTTATTATGAGACCTTTTATCAATGGAACTAGTTAACAAGTAGACAAAAAAAGAAAAGGCAAAATTAGGTAAAACTTGTTATTTTGAAAAAAAATTATTTCCAAATACATGTAAGCCATTAATTACAAAATTAAAAAATTAAATAGGTTCATTCATTTTTTCAAAGGAAGCTTTTGAGATCTGCAATTATCCAGATTAAATCTTACGTCTACAGAAAACCGTTAATTATGACAAAATCAAATACAAATTAACTGTTTTTTAGAAAAACCCGTGTCGAAGCCAGTAAAGCCATAACGAAATCTTTTAAAACATTAGATTTTGTGACACCAATCCCTCCTGACACCGTGTCATAATGTCATACTTGACCTGTAAACAACGAGACTAGGTAACAAACAGACATTAAAAGAAACAAAAAAATTGCGAAGTGTTTATTTTTTATTTTGGAAAACAGTTGTTTTCAAAATCATGAGAGTCATCAGCTATATACTATATCAGAATATTGGCTCATTTATTTTTTATTGAAAAGCCAATGAAACCGGGTCATTGTACAGGAAATTTCAGACGACTAAAAAGACAAAGTAAAAACGACAGTTTCGAGAAAGTAGTGTCGAAGCCGTTAAAACCATGATCTATATCTTTAGCGATTTTAACATTATCAATTGTGCCTTATTTTGAATGCCAATAAAGTGATATATGAACTGTCAATAACGTGATAATGTGACAAAACTAGAAAACATGAAAAATGGGCGAATACATAAAAAAATAAAAAAGAATGTGAAATCTAGTAGTATCAAAGCCAGACAACCATAAGTTAAAGCTTAAAATGGCAATAAAGATTGAATTTGAATTCAGTAGAAAGAAGCAGCATTCTTTCATTGCTGACACTAAGCTTTAAGTTGACCAAACTAATAGAAAAATGGAGGCAAAGTTCAGTAAGCAATTTTTTTTTGTAAAATCAAATATTTTTAAAAGTCAAAATGACCATAAGCTTCCAAGTAATAAACCAGATACATTAATTTGGAGCTATTTAGGAAGCCAATTGGACCTATCACTAGTGAGCGTTGATTTGAAATGATCTGTTGTATAATTAATATAAAAAAGATCGAATTTTTTAAATAAAAAAGAACGACTGTTTACAATCCGAATTATTTTTGGTTTTTAACATTCTAAGATTTGTCCAAAACTAGCCCTGCTAATGCTGTTTGTCCATTAAAATGACTCAATTTTTCGAATGTCATAGATATAGATATTTAGTTTGTTAAAAAATCAAAATTAAATGCTGCGTTTTTAATAATCAACGAATAAAATTAGCAAAAAACGGCAAAGTTTTAATTACAGAGCACTCTCAACGGAATTTAAAGTAGAAATAGCCCCATTTTGAGTCTACAAAGATTGTGTTAGTGTTGTTTGTGTGTGTACTTCCTGCAAATTTAATCAAAACGGACCAAAGGAATTTATTTTGTGCTGTTTTTGATGAAAAAGTCTACATTTTGAAATATTTAGCCAGAACTTTTGACAAAAAAATTAAACAAAAATTACCCGCGGTATTTTTTGTCTTTAAAAATAAAATTAACAACACTTTCTTTAAAAAATTTTAACAAATTTAATATTTTATTTAGCTAAATTGCCAAAATTTTAGTCAAAAATTCCGAAAAGTTTGAATAAAATCACCGGAATTCACTCTATTTTCTCAAAAGTTTAAACCTCGATAACTCCTTGTAACGAACGAAAATAAAAAAAAACTTTTTAAATCCATATTCTGCGCTGGACAAGCTTTCTAATGATACCAGTCTCAACTCTCTACGATGAATATATCGATCGGCCAAAATTGTCTGAACAAAAAAAACCCATATGAGTATATAGTCCCTCCCCCCTCAAGAAGGGTCTGAACAAATAGTAATCAATGAATCCATTGCTCTGGAAGTTGGCATCAGGAAAGAAGGTGAAATAAAGAAGGTCTTTTGCAAGGATGTCAAAATAAAGAATACTTCATTGAAGCTTCGGATGTTTTTGAGCAATGTTTCAACGTTTGTTGAATTTGAGTTCGCTTCCAAAAAAATGGTCAAAGTTGTAAGCTGTTTCATCAAGAACGACTTGAGCTCAATCGGTTCGACGTGATTGATTTTGACCTTGCTCATTTTCCATTAGACTGATTCAGTATGATTTTTATCGAGTTCAAATAGTCTGTTGAGAATAATCTGAGTAAACTGGATAGATTTCCAATAAAATTTTACCTTCAACTTTAATTGTTGTTCATTTTTTGCTTGGTTAAGCTAATAAAGCAATTTGATTAGATTTTTTAAAAATAAGACTGTTGCTCTAAAGCCAAATTAGAATTTTTCATTTCTCGTTTCATTGAATTAAATCTTTTTCTGGTTTTCTTTTTTGTATTGCTTGTCATGAGCAGATATCTCAACAAGAAAAGTGGTTGTAGCTCTATTATGTATAGTAAATTTTGCATTTGCAAGTTAGTCATTAGGTATATTAAAGATATTGTTTGGTCTTCAATTTAAGCCTTTAAAATTAAATTCAAGGCTGTGAGATGATATAAATGTTTTTCTTCACTATCTATCGTAATCAGTTAACTTCAAAACTGGTCTCTCTGAAATTGTGTTCTGGTTATATCAATTTTTGTTCCGACCCCCACTTTAGTGGGGAGGGAGGAACTATATACTCAACTGGGTTTTTTTGTTCAGTCAATTTTGGCCAATCGATATATTCATCGTAGTGAATTGTGAGTGGTATCATCAAAAAGCCCGTCCAGCGCAGAATACGGAACTAAAAACATTTTTTCAATTTTCGTGTTTTACAGGGAGTTATCGAGATTTAAAGTTTTGTGAACATTCGATTGTTTTTGTTCACATTTTTAGTAATTTTTGCTAAAATTTGGCACAATTTCGCTAATATAATTCAAAATAAGTTAAAATTTTTAACGGCAGATTGTTGTTGTTACCATTAGAGATAAAAGAAAGTTCCTGAATTGTTTGATTGAATTTTTCTTTTGGCTAAAATTTTTGATAAATTTTTCAAAATTCAAACTTTTTTCATCAAAAATGGCACAAAATATAATTTTGGTCCACATTGTAAAAGTCTGCCAGACTTAGTGACCTAAAAACCTTAACACGGACTCTCTAATCTCAAAAAGAGCGCTAGTTGCAACTAGGCGCCGTATGAAAGTCTTCTGGATTTTAAACTTTGCCATTTTTTGCAGATTTAACTCGATAATTATACGAAATGCATTTTTTTTTCAATATTTGAAGAGATCCACTCAACAATTGGACTATTTCGCAAACTCTTGGAACACTTGGTCGGTTTATTGGGCGCAAGAAAAAATAAGGGGGAGGTTCGATAATATCATGAACTCTTAGAATCAAAGACTTTTTGGTTTTTATTTTGATGCTGCCTTTTTTCAAATTATTTTGCTTTTGTTCTTTTAATGTTAATTACTGACAATACATTTTATTGACGTCTCCATTAATGGCAGCTCCAATTTACGTAAATTTGAGGCCGAATGTAGATACAGTTTGTTTTCCGGGAACCAAAGGGCTTTTATGGCTTTGAGGAAGAGATTTAGTAAAATTTAACTGAATTCTTGGCTTTTGCGTTCAATTGTTATTCTTTTGCAGTCTGATTTTTAAGTTTGACAACTCAAAGATCTAAATTTCTTCCTCAAGAAGTGCAAGTGAACGTTTTCTATTCATTCGGTTGTTACCTAATGTCTCTTATGTTTTTGAATGTATTTGTTTAAAACTAATGGCTGTGATTTTTTGAACTTGTCATTTTTTATATTAGTTAGTCAACAATTTGCTTATTCTCAATAAGTACAGGTCAACTTTTCCTCCATAAAAAATGAAAACTAATTTTGTGGCCGATTGCTTTAACAGAATGTTTTATTGCTTTTTGTATTACGAGTTTTTAAATAAAATTTTCTGATTTTTGTGCATGATTGCCCATTTTCGCTGTTGTTTTTGTTTCTTTTTTAAATTGTCACATAATTTAACAACCTAACTGAAAAAAGTTTTACAACATCTGAAATTGAACATGATTTTTGTTTTTATGACATATGGTTTGAAGGGCTATGCGACACCGTTCTCTTGCAGAAATTGGTAGAGTTTTTTATTTTTGCCCTTTTATTTGTTGTTAATTTTTGTTGTCATATGCCAAATATTGTGTAATTAAAGGTCTCTGTGGCCAACTATAGATAAGAAAGTGAACTTAAATAACTGTTATCGGTAAAAAAAAACTAATGGCTGTTTTGACTTTCGATTTAAATTTCTAAAAAAAAAGCGTAATTGTGTTCTTCAACTTATCCTTTTTGTTCTGGTTTGCGTTTTTTTCTTATTTCACAATGTTGTATAATTATCGTAATTTAGCCTCATTATTTAGAGCTGTTTTTAATGTTTTGTTGAATCAAACAATAATTTTTCTGTTATTTAAACTTTTTATATGATGTCTTCAGGGCTTAGACAATTTGTTTCAGAAGAATTTCGTGAATATAGATACTTATCAGTTTTTATGATTTTTTTTGTTGTCATTTTGTGACAGTCGTTTTACAAAAAGATGTAATAATTATCAAAGGACACGCAAATGAAGATGTTATATGTTCGTAGTTAATATCTTATAAATTTAATGGCTTCAAACTGTGGTTTCGTAAAGTTGTTTTTGAAACTTATTAGTTCAGCATGTAATTAATGTTATTTTATAGCCTAATGATTTAGTCGCCTTTTGTTTTCGGAGTAGTTGCAAGACAAACTGTCCAATCTTCTAGTCGAAAGCTTTTGTTGGCTATGAATTTTGAAAATATTTGTTTTTAATAAAAACAGGGATAGGTTTTTGAGGTCTGCCAATTTTATTTCTGTTAAATTGTAGCTAAGGATCTAGATATACAAATCACATCATTTATCTTTTGAAATACAATTTGCTAATCATAACGGTTTTATTTTCCTCAAATGGTCTTTCTTCTTGGATCAACCAGTTTTCATAAAACCAATTTTCGAGATTTTTGCAAAATTGCCTCTTTTTGTAGGTTTTTGTTTTCTTTTCGCAGTATCAAAATAATGGGATTCACTTGACTTACAAATGTTGTCACCTGCAAAAAATGCAAACGAAGACTTTTATTGTTTTTAGTGATCACCTTAAAATTTAATTGATTGAGGGGACATCGTTTTCGTGCATAATTTTTCGTGCAAATTTTGCCTATATTTGTCGTTCTTTTTGTAGTCGTATGACGTATTCTGGATAATGAAAGGCCTCAGTTGCTCTCTATTGGGATATGAAAGACTCTCTCAATGATTTCCTTTGATGCGTAATGTTTCTAATCAGTTCGAATTTTAAAAAAAGCAATGTTTCAGTAAACTTTTGCCGCTTTTGCTCATTTCTAGACGACTTGTTGCCAAGTCGCCTTGAGGAAAAGTCCCAAATTGTGTTCCAAAAAGCACCGGTTAATCTTCTTAGTTTAAATTTTATCTGACGCCCTTTTGATTTTGGTTTTAGTGGTTGGCAAAAAATGGACAAAGAGTTTTGGTCGTAATTAATATTTGTAACTATTTGATTTTTATTGCCGTCTTTTCTAGTAGTCTTATTATGGTAGCCACAGGTCTCATAGACCCTCTAGAGTAGATTGTTCTATTCTTTTAGTAGTTTGTCGAACGATATGTTGATATGTTAATTTTTTTTATCTCTTCCTCATTTGGTAGACAATTAAGTGAAAAATGTAGATGAGCGGGGTCGGAACTTAATGGGCGAACACACATTACCGATCCTCCTTGTTTATCTACATATTCAAGCCTAAGTTTTGTTTCTTTTTCCTATCTTCAACATCTGTTACCAAGAAAATAAAGAAATGAGCAATCCATCTAGCGATTATTGCTTCTATTTCATAACCATTTAACTCTAATGAAATCGATTAACCAATCAGAATCGAGTACTTATCAACGTTTAAATTAGCATAAAATCCGTTCTTTTTAGCGTAGAAAGCTCGGAAAAAGTGCAAATAACCTAATTTTAAGTGAACCTACTTATAAACTAAATCAATTGCGCTCTTTTCAGTCTATTTTTTTCGGTTTTGTAAATATATTGAAGACCGATCTTACACGAAGACCTAGCAAAAAACACTGGTAGATTTGCCGTTTTGATGTCTTTGAGTTTGCCTTGAAATTTAACACTGAACAGTTAGTTGCCTTATCGGGCCTTATCGTTGTGAATTCTTCAAATAAGAGGAAAAACTTGTCCATGATTTGAATTATTGTGAGCTGGATGCAGAATGTTCAATGGTTTGAAACAACTGTTTGAAACAAACATGAGCATGTAGTTTCCGAGTCAGAGTAAAGCAATACAATTTATTTTCGAACTCCTTCGTTGTTTATTTTCTCTGTTGCAAAAAAAGATGGTTTGAGTGATAAGTTTTCACGTGATCAAAGTTTTCGATATTGAAAAACGCATGTAGCCAAGTCTTGAGTGCAGAAATTGGGCGGCATATTTTTTATTTTATTCGATCTAATTTTGGTTTGGTTGAGAGTTAGTGTAGTAGGAGACGTGAAAAACTTTCTGACAAAGCGATGCCCTAACAACAGTTATTAATCATAATTGAGAAGAAAAACTTTTTCTGATTTTTCTCTCTATACTTTGCCTATTTAACCATATTGTCAAATGGACTAATAAATGTAATAAATGTTTCCCCACGTAATTAGAAATTCATTCAGTGGGTAAGCAGTTCGTCAGTATCAGGTAATTTTTACGAATTGCTCAATGCAGAATTAAGCTTCAAAATAAAATTTAACTTTTCAAATACGTTTTCTCAAATCCCTCAGTTAAAAGTGATAATTCCACAATCTAAATGATCTAAACCTTGGTTTGACTTATAAGTAGAAATTCAAAATAAACGAGACTTTAAAACGGCAACGATTTATTAGGATCAGCTATTTGCTCAAATTAAATTTTTCAGCTTTCCGAAATCTCATGGCAGCTATGCTCTTCATTTGAACTTTCGAGCCAACTGAAGCCTTTTCAATATCAGTTGTCGGGATTTTCAGAACAAAATACGACATCAAAATTTCCAAAGAAAAATAAAAGTTGGAAACTGTTCTCGAAGTCATCCTCTTTTCGGATTTCCTGTGGATTGTGACTGCCCTTAATAGTCGAAGATAAAATGACATATTGTTTGATGTTTAGTTAATTTTCAGGATTTTGGAGGGTTTTTTGTCCTGTCTCATCTTTAAAAGTATCAGAATTAAAAATGGTTCATATCCCTGATGTTTGATTAAAAACCTCAGATCTTGCATACTGACAAAAATTTTTGTTAGCATTGGTTACTTCCTTTATAAGGCTCTTACAAGACGGCTCGTGTGAGACTTTGTAGCCCAGAATGCTTTAACATACGTCTCCAGTTTGTCAAAATAGTTGTTTGTTCTGACAGGAAATGCTCTCTGACTCTACTATTAGTTTTCCAAAGCTCAGATTGAAGCTGTTTTTCGGGAGCAAATTCGTCTATTATTTTCTCGAATATGATAGCTCAAAGACCAAGAACGCACATTTTGATTTCTTTTACGGGATATAGAACCACATTCATTGCGCGTGATTTTTTATTATAATGCAGCTTTTCACAGAAAATAGAGGCAAGATCAATTAGTTGCAGAAAAGAGCTTAAATAAACTAAATTTACTAATATATTTACGCTCCTTTGTAAAATTTCTCCTTTGAAAAAAAATTCAATTCGGGTTGAATCAAAATTTTTCAATAAACTGGTTCCAAATGAGAAGAAGAAATCAAGATAGAGAGTTGAAGATTATGTCAAGTTTTGTCGTTTTAGCAAAAGAAAAATTTCAAGCTAAATTTAATTCATTGTTACGACCAGTAGCTCGCAGTAATTTAAAAAAAGGTTTTTGATTTCATGAAATACAATGAGTGATTTCCAAAACTGATTTTTGTTTTATGAGAAAAGAAGAAGAATGACCGTGTCCGGACAAAACAGTCCCAGACAAAACAGTCCCAGACAAAATAGTCCCGAATAAATATCGAAATAACTGTAAAGTAATCTAGAAACAATTAACAACCATAATCTATGAGTTAATTTTCTGAATGCTTTGTTTTTAATTGATATGAACGAGGATTACACCAAAAATTGTTTCAAAAAACATATTTTGGCTAAAACTATGTTGTAATCAGCTTAATATTTGTTCAATGAATTGCAATTATATGAATAACTTAAGTGTTTCCTGTGTTAATTGGTGTGCATATGTTTAACTCTGTTTAGTTCGGACTATTTTGTCTGGGACTCTTTTGCTTCTTTGGGACTGTTTTGTCTGGGACTGTTTTATCTGGGAATATTTTGCTATTCGGGACTGTTTTGTCCGGTACTGTTTTGTCTGGGAATGTTTTGTCTGTTCACCAGAATAACACCTCTAGAATTTACGCTACATCCAAATGCTAATGAGGATCAGGCAAAATTGACACTGCGAGCATCAGATCAGATCATTAAATGAATTTAAATCACTGATGCAAGGAGTTTATAAAGCGTCTTTATTCTCTTCTCAAGTGGTTGAGTTTGTTGTTCTTGTTTTGTCACGTTTTGTTTTGTTCCCTGAAGAAAAAAACTGTATTTTAACATCAAACAATCCATTTCAAATTAAGCGCCAAAGTTGAGCGTAAATTTGCTCAGTGTCTTTTCCCCGTTCTCTCGAAAAAGGAATATCTCGTTTTCTGACAAATCAAAAAAGTGAAATTATCTACGCGGTCCAATTTAGTTTTAAAAGTAGTTTAAGAGTAGAACATAAAAGAAAAGATTTTATGTTTTTTTTCTCCAAAAGATGATGACGTCTCTTCGAAACTTTTGGATTCCAATGTTTTATGAAACTTTTCGTTAATGACTATTTCGGCAACCAGTTCAACTACAAAAACTTAGAAATATAAAATAAATGCAATCAAGACGGGAGAAAATCGTGAACATTAAAAAAAATTTTTTCTCGAGTTTTTGTCTTTCGAATACTTGTTTTTAGAAATTTTACTATGAAATTTTCGCCTTGTTTTTGTTTTTTTATAATTCAATTTTTTTGCATTTAAATTTAAATATCTTGTATCTGCATATCTTTGCATATAAATTTAAATATCATTTCTTGTGTAAACCGTTTTCTACTGAGAATTAAACAGCAATATATAATTTTACAGTTTCATAAAAATCGTTGTATTTTTATTAAGTTTTATGTTAGATTTGCTGCATTATAAACGTAGTCAAAACCGACTGCTCCAAATAAATCGCTTCCTATTGTTTACTGATAACTAGACTTCTTTTGTTTTATATTGTTGAGCTAAACATATGCATAGGTCCCGACTTCGACTTCCCTTTGTTCATCCATGTTTCCAGATCGTGCGATTTTGATCACACGAAGCCGCCTGCTGGATTCAATTGGGTCCGGTTTTATGGATTTTTGGCTGGGGTACAGACGTTCTAGAAGCTTTGAACACTTAAATGTATAAAAATTGTGTCCTTTATCCACCTCACTTTTATAGTTGTACGAACTCATCGTCTGAAATAGAATTTTCTACATGAGTCAGTCTATAATCAAATCTATCAAAAATGAATTATTCTGTTTATTACGTCAGTATAATAATCAAAAGTATCTTCCGACTAGATAAACGTGTTTATTTCTTTTCAACAGTGTCGGAAAATAGCTTTATAGGTATCAAAACAAGGCCAAATGTTAGCATCTTCTATATTTAAAATAATTGGCAATCTGGTTAATTAACTATATGTCTGAGCATACATTTGATGTTGATAGATTTGTATTAATGCATATTAAAATCATCTGATTATTAACAGAAACTTCTGGTAGAATTCATTTTCTGTACATCAAGCAGAATTTTGCAACAGTTGAGTGGTTCGTGACGCAAGTTGGGATCAATTCCGTTGCTTGTTGATGTTTCCCTGATAAAATTTACTATTCGTTGGTGAGAGTGGTATATTTCATTTGGTTCATCTGTCGTTTGGTGACGATGAACAGTCCAAGTGCTACAACCCCAAACACGCACCCCACTGCGAACAGTCCGAGGGAGAGTGTGTCCGAGAGAAGGTTGTAGGAAGCGCGTGGTTCCTCCTTGACAAAGTTCATCTTATCTCTTGCTGGCAGAACAATTGCCTTGCTCACCACTCTCGACCTGCTCAACTTTGAAAGAAGACCTGCATTTCCTGAAAGTGCTCGACGAGCCCTTCGACCTGCACCACAACCAATATCAAAAATAGTGGCCGCACAATCTGTGGAGGAGCTGTCTAAACTATCGCATGCATTTACATCACAGTGTACGTACATGGTTTGTCCATAACTGTCTCTGTCGTTCATTTCGGGTACAGAATCGTTTTGGTACCGGAAGGCGTCTACTTGGAAGGCATCGGTGTATGACCCGTCATTATCAAAGCTGCCATCGCACAGTGCTAGTACTGTGTCATCATCTTTTGCGCTCATAGTGAACAAGTCGTATACATTGTAAGTGGGATCGGGACTGGATGTTGCCCAGCAGTGGGTGGTGCTAAGTCGGATGTTCTTGTGCCAGGTTGTCTCAATGGAGGTTCGGAAGCAGACAGGTTCAGTGACGTACACAACAGCTTGTTCGTTGCCAGTTCCGTCCCCACAGTCAATCCGGTCCATGGCAAACGTGAGGGAGCTCTCATCGTGCGCATCCAGTGCATTTGGGGAGCTGGGCTGGTACGCAGAAGTGACAGTTCCATCTGGGTTGTAGTTGCACTGGATGTCAGCCATGAAACATCTCTCGCGGGTGATGATAACTCCACTGTCGTTCTTTTCAACCCTCTGGTTGTTCCCAGTTGTAAAGAATGAGCCCCTGCCGTCATATCTCTTCACTGTAAGTCTGTACTGAATGTAGTACCCGTCGCCACCCCCATCCGATTCCATTTTAATGTTGTTCAGAGCAATGCAACCACTCATGCTAAAATGATGCAATAATCATGAGTAATATAAACTTCTAAGCTGTACAATATCGCTGAGGAACATATCTTTTCTAGCGAAGAACAATGGACTAGTTTTTTGTTCAGTTTAGGTTATATCTGCCGTTATTTAGACTTTGTTATTAGGTTTTTCCTACAGATAGACATCGAGTTTTGAATGTTATTAATGTTTGTTGTTGTTATTTGATTTTGTAGTTCGTCTTGTCTTGTATTTTTTTAAGGAAAAAATTTCCTCGGCCTAAAGCGGCATTTTTAAAGTCTACTAAGTGATTTGAGTTGGACGCAATCTTTTATTCATACACTAGTTATTTTCAAAAAATAACTGAATTTTTAAAACTTTTCTATCCCTTCCTCATTTGGTACACAATTAAGCCGAAATGTGGATGATCAGGATCGGAGCATAATGAGCAAACGCACATTACCAAGCCTCATTGTTTTATTATCTATGAAATGAGATCAATGGTTCCCCACTTTTTGACTGGTTAGCTATGTGACCGGAGAATGCGAAATCGCAGGACAATTTCTGCGATACATTTAGAAAAGTCATTGTTTATCGATTCCAATGGCCTATAAATTTACGATCGTGGATATAGAATAGTTCATTCTGGAAGACTTCAAACATTAAATGCTTTTCAGAAAATTTGGTCAAAAGTACTTCGTCAAATTATTTTTTATCGTTTATCAATCAACTCCAACTAGTTCATAGTGATCAGGTCTAAATATTTATAGTGGGCTCAATTTATACAATGGGCTGGTTTTTCTCTTTCTCCGAACATGCATGGTGATTCTCTATTGCATGCTCCAAAACACGTGTTTTCCTTATGTGGTTCTACTGAGAAGAAAACATGGTCCAATGAGCGTCATGTTTTGACATAATTGCAAGTTTTGCGCGGGAATGTGTTACAAAGCAGGTAAAACTTGGTGCACTTCAACGGTTTTTTTGTACCCACCCTTTTAAAACAAATCTGTTGCTCCCATTATAAGATTACAGGGAGTCCAATGATAAAGCAGTTCTAATGAACAATTTTTTAGGTCGCTTCTCAAAAAATTGTGCGAAATTAATTTCTACCCCATTCTATTTTTGGGCTCGAATATCTAAATATATTATCTATAAAACTATAAATATCCCCTTTTCTTCCAAATTGAAATTGACTCAAACGTGTAGAAAGATAACTATGTTAACTCACTCATGAAGGCTATCGTAGCTCGTGAAAAATTTTGTATAACATTATATTAAATTTTCTGTTTACTTTACAAAACAGAAAAAAAGTTTTTTCTTCATGTGAAATTGATCACAAATATTGTGGCTTTGATTCCGTTTTCTCGGAAAATCTCCTCTGTGACTGTGAATTGAAGATAACTGAAGGTGGAGCATGCAATAGAGAATCACTATGCATGTTCGGAGAAAGAGAAAAACCAGCCCATTGTATAAATTGAGCCCACTATAAATATTTAGACCTGATCACTATGAACTAGTTGGAGTTGATTGATAAACGATAAAAAATAATTTGACGAAGTACTTTTGACCAAATTTTCTGAAAAGCATTTAATGTTTGAAGTCTTCCAGAATGAACTATCCTATATCCACGATCGTAAATTTATAGGCCATTGGAATCGATAAACAATGATTTTCTAAATGTATCGCAGAAATTGTCCTGCGATTTCGCATTCTCCGGTCACATAGCTAACCAGTCAAAAAGTGGGGAACCATTGATCTCATTTCATAGATAATAAAACAATGAGGCTTGGTAATGTGCGTTTGCTCATTATGCTCCGATCCTGATCATCCAAATTTCGGCTTAATTGTGTACCAAATGAGGCAGGGATAGAAAAGTTTTAAAATTTCAATTATTTTTCGAAAATAACTAGTGTATGAATAAAAGATTGCGTCCAACTCAAATCACTTAGTAGACTTTAAAAATGCCGCTTTAGGCCGAGGAAACTTTTTTCCTTAAAAAATACAAGACAAGACGAACTACAAAATCAAATAACAACAACAAACATTAATAACATTCAAAACTCGATGTCTATCTGTAGGAAAAACCTAATAACAAAGTCTAAATAACGGCAGATATAGCCTAAACTGAACAAAAAAACTAGTTCATTTTTCTTCGCCAGAAAAGAATTGGAACGATTCTTTGACAAGGCTCTGAAAAGAAGAAAACAGAAAACAACGAATGTGGCTAACTTAAAAATTACGCTCATATTTTTTGAAAGCAATTGGTTCTAAAGTAATGAATAGACTTACATATGAACTGCAATCATTAAATACGTTTGTAATACGATCATTTATAATTTATAACCCCATAAGATAAGACTTCGGTATCTGTCAGTATTAAAATTTTTTCATACGGCTACAAAAAAAATAAGTACAGAAAAAAACAAATCAATTTTTCGAGAAAATGGCTTCGTAGCCGTTGAAACATTAATCCTCTCCCTAAGAAGATTAATATTTGATTGAGCAGTTTTTGATTGCCATTATGCTGATATGTCAGCACTCATTAGTGAGACTAGGTAACAAGTAGAAAGGATACGAGCAAAGTTAAGAACAATATTTTGCGTTTTTTTCGAAAACAATTAATTTAAAGGTAATCAGAATCATTAGATATGCATTGAAGTAAACAATTAGGTCCTTTTATTCTCCTAACGAGAACCATGGAGACATTTTTGATCAAAATATGTCGTACCTTGACCAATAAAAAACGTCAAATACAGATAAAAACAGAAAAAATAGAAACAGTTTTTTTTCGAAAAACGAGTTTTGAAGCCGTTTAAACAATTAAAACTATGTTGATTTCGCCTACATCGTCCATTGTTTTAATCAGTTTTTAATTTTGCATTTGTTTCATGCCCGCAAAGTGATATATCACATTTAATTATTGAGACTAGGTAGCAAATAGACAAAAAAGGTCAGATGATGAAGAATTTCAAAAAAAAATCTTTTACATTTCTTGAAGAAGTTATGTTTAAAATCTTGGGAACCATCAGATAACAAATAAAAGCAGTAAGTAGGTTGGTATGTTCCTCCATAACAATAATCTGTACCCCTTAGACCTCTTTTTAATCAGAAACTCGCATACGACTGCAAGAAGAAAACAGTCAAAGACAAAAATTGAACTAAATTCCATTATAGTCTTCTAGAAAACGGTGCGGTGTCGAAGCTGTTAAAACCTATAAAACCTTAATCTATACCATTAAGAAATATGAGTATGATTGTGCCTATTTTTTTAAAACCCCAATAGGCTAGGTTGAAAAGTGCCATATAGGTCTCAATAATGTGATAATGTGACAAAACCAGAAAAAAAGAACTTGACAAATGGTCAAATGTCCAAAAATCAAACTTTTTTTGTGAAGCTATTAGTTTCGAAGCCATAAAACAATTACTTGAAACGTAAGGTCGCAATGACATTATAATTCAATTATCCTTGCTTATTTTGAAAACAAATGTGTTCAAGTCAAAACGACAAAAAGGTTTCGACTAAACATTTTAAGTGCAATTGTTCATGAAAGCAGTTGTTGATGAAGCCAACTGGGCATGTCAATAGTTAGCCTTCATATGAATTGTTCTGCTAAGTAATGAACATAAAAAATCGATAATTTTCTAGAAAAAAGACAACCACCGATTATAATCCGGATTATTTTTGGATTTCAGAACTCCACGATCGAACCAAAACTAGCCTTGCTAATACTATTTGCACATAACGAACATGCAATTGTTCCCAGTTTAATGGATATAGATAATTTGGCAAAAATTTCATATATGAATGAAAAATGATGTTGTTTGTGTAATTATTGAGATATATTAGCGAAAAACCGGCAAAAATGCTATCCCAGAAAACTTTCAAAATGAGCGGAGAGGTAAATTAGCCCTCTTTTGGGTTGTATCAACAATTGTATCAGCAGTTTTTAAGTGTTCACATCAAGCAATTTTAAGCAAAGTTGACTAAAATTTTTTTTCCTGCAATTTTTGATGAAAAAAGCTGATTGTTTGCAAACAAGTAGCAAAAATTTTAGCCAAGGAATAGATGAAAAATTTCATCGACACTCTGTTATCTTTAGAGAACAAACCAACAACACTTTTTTAAACAGTTTTGACATGTTTTCACAAAACTGACAAAACATAGGCAAAAATTCCGGAAGATGCAAATAAAAACAACGGAATCGCTTCTATTATTCATAAAATTTTAAACTTCGTTAACTCCCTGAAAAAAGCGAAAATCAAAACATTTTCATAATTCCTTTTTCTACGCTGGACGGCCTTTCTAATGATACTACTCACAGCTCTCTGCGATGATTATATCGATCGGACAAAATTGACTCAAACGTGTAGAAAGATAACTATGTTAACTCACTCATGAAGGCTATCGTAGCTCGTGAAAAATTTTGTATAACAATATATTAAATTTTCTGTTTACTTTACAAAACAGAAAAAAAGTTTTTTCTTCATGTGAAATTGATCACAAATATTGTGGCTTTGCCTCCGTTTTCTCGGAAAATCTCCTCTGTGACTGTGAATTGAAGATAACTGAAGGTGGAGCATGCAATAGAGAATCACTATGCATGTTCTGAGAAATAGAAAAACCAGCCCATTGTATAAATTGAGCCCACTATAAATAGTTAGACCTGATCACTATGAACTAATTGGAGTTGATTGATAAACGATAAAAAATAATTTGACGAAGTACTTTTGACCAAATTTTCTGAAAAGCATTTAATGTTTGAAGCCTTCCAGAATGAACTATCCTATATCCAAGATCGTAAATTTATAGGCCATTGGAATCGATAAACAATGGCTTTTCTAAATGTATCGCAGAAATTGTCCTGCGCTTTCGCATTCTCCGGTCACATAGCTAACCGGTCAAAAAGTGGGGAACCATTAATCTCATTTCATAGATAATAAAACAATGAGGCTTGGTAATGTGCGTTTGCTCATTATGCTCCGATCCTGATCATCCAAATTTCGGCCTAATTGTGTACCAAATGAGGCAGGGATAGAAAAGCTTTAAAAAATCAATTATTTTTCGAAAATAACTAGTGTATGAATAAAAGATTCCGTCTAACTCAAATCACTTAGTAGACTTTAAAAATGCCGCTTTAGGCCGAGGAAACTTTTTTCCTTAAAAAATACCAGACAAGACGAACTACAAAATCAAATAACAACAACAAACATTAATAACATTCAAAACTCGATGTCTATCTGTAGGAAAAACCTAATAACAAAGTCTAAATAACGGCAGATATAGCCTAAACTAAACAAAGAAACTAGTTCATTTTTCTTCGCCAGAAAAGAATTGGAACGATTCTTTGACAAGGCTCTGAAAAGAAGAAAACAGAAAACAACGAATGTGGCTAACTTAAAAATTACGCTCATATTTTTTGAAAGCAATTGGTTCTAAAGTAATGAATAGACTTACATATGAACTGCAATCATTAAATACGTTTGTAATACGATCATTTATAATTTATAACCCCATAAGATAAGACTTCGGTATCTGTCAGTATTAAAATTTTTTCATACGGCTACAAAAAAAATAAGTACAGAAAAAAACAAATCAATTTTTCGAGAAAATGGCTTCGTAGCCGTTGAAACATTAATCCTCTCCCTAAGAAGATTAATGTTTGATTGAGCAGTTTTTGATTGCCATTATGCTGATATGTCACCACTCATTAGTGAGACTAGGTAACAAGTAGAAAGGATACGAGCAAAGTTAAGAACAATATTTTGCGTTTTTTTCGAAAACAATTAATTTAAAGGTAAACAGAATCATTAGATATGCATTGATGTAAACAATTAGGTCCTTTTATTCTCCTAACGAGAACCATGGCGACATTTTTGATCAAAATATGTCGTACCTTGACCAATAAAAAACGTCAAATACAGATAAAAACAGAAAAAATAGAAACAGTTTTTTTTCGAAAAACGAGTTTTGAAGCCGTTTAAACAATTAAAACTATGTTGATTTCGCCTACATCGTCCATTGTTTTAATCAGTATTTAATTTTGCATTTGTTTCATGCCCGCAAAGTGATATATCACATTTAATTATTGAGACTAGGTAGCAAATAGACAAAAAAGGTCAGATGATGAAGAATTTCAAAAAAAATCTTTTACATTTCTTGAAGAAGTTATGTTTAAAATCTTGGGAACCATCAGATAACAAATAAAAGCAGTAAGTAGGTTGGTATGTTCCTCCATAACAATAATCTGTACCCCTTAGACCTCTTTTTAATCAGAAACTCGCATACGACTGCAAGAAGAAAACAGTCAAAGACAAAAATTGAACTAAATTCCATTATAGTCTTCTAGAAAACGGTGTCGAAGCCGTTAAAACATTTGAAAACCTTAATCTATACCATTAAGAAATATGAGTATGATTGTCTCTATTTTTTTAAAACCCCAATAGGCTAGGTTGAAAAGTGCCATATAGGTCTCAATAATGTGATAATGTGACAAAACCAGAAAAAAAGAACTTGACAAATGGTCAAATGTCCAAAAATCAAACTTTTTTGTGAAGCTAGTAGTTTCGAAGCCATAAAACAATTACTTGAAACGTGAGGTCGCAATGACATTAAAATTCAATTATCCTTGCTTATTTTGAAAACAAATGTGTTCAAGTCAAAACGACAAAAAGCTTTCGACTAAAAATTTTAAGAGCAATTGTTCATGAAAGCAGTTGTTGATGAAGCCAACTGGGCATGTCAATAGTTAGCCTTCATATGAATTGTTCTGCTAAGTAATGAACATATAAAAATCGATAATTTTCTAGAAAAAAGACAACCACCGATTACAATCCGGATTATTTTTGGATTTCAGAACTCCACGATCGAACCAAAACTAGCCTTGCTAGTACTATTTGCACATAACGAACATGCAATTGTTCCCAGTTTAATGGATATAGATAATTTGGCAAAAATTTCATACATGAATGAAAAATGATGTTGTTTGTGTAATTATTGAGATATATTAGCGAAAAACCGGCAAAAAAGCTATCCCAGAAAACTTTCAAAATCAGCGGAGAGGTAAATTAGCCCTCTTTTGGGTTGTATCAACAATTGTATCAGCAGTTTTTAAGTGTTCACATCAAGCAATTTTAAGCAAAGTTGACTAAAATTTTTTTTCCTGCAATTTTTGATGAAAAAGGCTGATTGTTTGCAAACAAGTAGCAAAAATTTTAGCCAAGGAATAGATGAAAAATTTCATCGACACTCTGTTATCTTTAGAGAACAAACCAACAACACTTTTTTAAACAGTTTTGACATTTTTTATAAAATTTTAAACTTCGTTAACTCCCTGAAAAAAGCGAAAATCAAAACATTTTCATAATTCCTTTTTCTACGCTGGACGGCCTTTCTAATGATACTACTCACAGCTCTCTGCGATGAATATATCGATCGGACAAAATTGACTCAAACGTGTAGAAAGATAACTATGTTAACTCACTCATGAAGGCTATCGTAGCTCGTGAAAAATTTTGTATAACAATATATTAAATTTTCTGTTTACTTTACAAAACAGAAAAAAAATTTTTTTCTTCTTGTGAAATTGATCACAAATATTGTGGCTTTGCCTCCGTTTTCTTGGAAAATCTCCACTGTGACTGTGAATTGAAGATAACTGAAGATAATTTTTCATCTGGAACTTTCTCCCTAATTTTACGAAATCTTTGTTTGCAATTTTTGCGAGGAGTTGAATTTTTTTACAATGAGTAGATGACGCAACCAAATGGCTCTTAGCTGAACGAAAAATGTTACTCGCCCAACTAGAGGGGAGCGCTTGCTTCAATATCACCCAATGAGAGAGGAGTATTTATAAAGCGATTTGTACATTGTACAGCGATCAGTAATTGAACATACTAAAACTGGTCATTATTCCCAGCTAATTGAAATCCGTTTCTAATTAAGTTAAGAACCAGAAAAATTGCGCAGTAAAATATTGTAAAAAATATTAATAGTAATGGACATGCAAAAGAGACAACGTTTTGTTTCGGCTATTTTTGACGTTTTTTTCGGCTATTTTTGACGTTTTTTCGGCCATTTTTGACGTTTTTTTGGCTATTTTTGACGTTTGTCGCAGCAATTTTTGACGTTTTCTCAGTTAATTTTGACGTTTTTTCGGCTATTTTTGAAGGTAATTTTGGCTATTTTTGGCGTTTTTTTCGGCCAAGACTTGCATTTATACTGACAAGTGTAAAAAGTGACATGATCATAGCTCTGAATCAGTACTGATATAAGACTTGAAATTTGACGTGCCTAGTACTGATATTGACTTGCCGTTAATCCGGGTGGCTTCCGCTATAACGTTATCTAATCAATCTCTGTACTGAAATCGAATTCTGATCTGCCTCATATGGTCACATATTGTTCCTGTACTGTTCACATACAAGAGAAGGTCCACAAAAGTGTGCAAACTTTTATTTTTGCAGGACAAATTATTTGTTTGCAGAAGAAAATCACTAGGAAGTAATCGCCCTTCTTAACAAACTAATGCTGAGTCCATGCAACAAGACCGCATTTGTACAAACAGCTTTATGAATTAGACACTACAGAAGAAAAAACAGAATATGAACTAAACAGATGAAAAATCTGACTGATGTTGTTTCTTGTCTACTCCGTAAAAATTCTTGTCTACATTCGCTGTAAAAATTGTAAGCTGCTGTAAAAAATGGAGAAGATGAAGTGTTCTTTAAAAAGTTTCCTTTCACAACTTTTTTTGTTTTGCATGATTTTTGAAGAAACGTTATCGCAAAATAAATAAATTGCTCGGATGTTTTCCGTTTGTGCCCCCATCTTAGTGGATGCATTTTATTTGCGCCCCCATTCGCACGTGCCATATTTTTCGTAATGATTTGCTGTGCAATGACACGTGCTCTGTAACTGGGGGTGCATATCGTACTGGGGAGCACAAACGGAAACGATACAAATGTTCTATTTCCAATCTCCCTATTTTTATAGGGGTAAATTTATTGTTCACAAAGCTCAGAAATAAATCCTGAGCCTAAACAGAAGATTTCTAAGACTTCCTGCAATTTTTGCAGAACATCAACAAATTACGACCATTCTTTCTTTTTTTCAATATTAGTGAATTCGTTCCTTGAAATAGCGTCAAAGCTATAAATTATTGTGTTGATTTCTTGGTTGGCATAGTTTACTTTTCCACAAACTTTATTTTCTTTATTAGTTTTCAAAAATTCTTAACAAAAATTATCTCAAATGTTGGGACATAGACGCACCAATGAAAAACTTTGATAACTTCACAAAACAATGGAACAAAAATAAATGATTGGTTTCACAATTTTTCAGCACATACGAGTAACTAAAAAAATGTAACAAATATGAGACGGAATAAGAGTTATTGAGATAAAAAGTTGGCAAAAGTTGAAAAATTTCTCATTAAAACTTTAAATTGAAAATTAATCGCAAAACAATGAGCAATTTTTGCAGACATTTTGTGTCATCGATGCAGACGGAAAACTCAAATTTCAAATTATGAATTGATAATAAAGTACACAAAACTGAATGAAACTTCGAAAAGAATAAGTTTTGAAGAAAAGCTGAAATTGATTCAAAAATGGAAGGACTGGCAAGAAAGCAAATTGGAAAGATTGTTTCACCGAACATTAATTATACTTCTCTCAAGTTTGTGAAACAACGTTACAGTTAAACTGCGTAAATTTTCATATTGCTAATAAACGCTGAACTTACCTGAAGTCAACGATTTTAAAATTTTTCAACTGGAAATTTATCAATTGGAAAACAATAAATTTAATTTTAGCAGAAAATTTTCCCTTATAGTATATATTTAATAATGCTGTTTTTGTCCAACTTTTTGGTAATTAAGTTATTTGGAAAATCTTTTCCTGAGTTGTGTAACCAAATGTTTAGACAACCTATTGTCACGTACAGCATTCAAGTTGGAAAAAAATGCAGGATATAGAACTCTCCCCCTCCTCAGTATTTTCCTATACTTTTTTAGTCGGCCGACTTTATTGGGAGAGGAACTGTATTCTCGACTGGGTTGTCCTTTTTGTTCAATCAAAATTCGCCGGTCGATATTTTCATCGTACAGAGTCGTGAGTGGTATCCTTAGAAAGCTTTTCAATCGTAAAATTTCCAATTAAAAACAGGGGTATAATGCGCTTTTTACGGTTTTAGGTTTTGTGAACTTTAGCCTCGCTTACGTTGTTGTATTCACTTTTTTTTAATTTTTACTGAAAATTGATCAATTTTGCTAAAATTTTGATGAAATTGTCAATGAAAGTGTTTGTGGTTTTACTTTCAAAGATAAAAATGAAATACTGGATTGTTTGAACTGATTTTTCCGACTATAATTATGCTTCTTTAGCCACATTTGTTCAAATTGGCGGGTAGCGCAGACATAGAAACTGCTGACAAAATCCTCACTTATTCAATTGAGGGCTGTTTGTGACTTCGACTCTTAGGGAAAATTTTTGAAACTAATAATTCGGCGACTTTTTGCTTATTATAATCAAAGTTAATAAAAGTGTTTAAAATGTTTCGAATATACTGCGCAACTATCTGGAATATTTACGTTTTCGAAAAACCGCACAGCGATAGCATGGCGACTTTTATTCTCATTCCTGATTTAGAAAATGATTTTAGGATTTTGTTTTGGCTCATTACTTTTTAAAATATTTCTATATTTTTATTACCAATTACAGGCAGGCAACTTTTCTTTTAAAGTTTGAAATTATGAGAGATCTTATGTATGTTTAGTTGAGGCCCAATGATAAGCAATTATACTTTTTTAGTTAAGCTCACGGTCTTTATTTGCTCCGGTAAAAAGTTTCCTTAAACTTTACATGAGTTCTCATTTTTCGCGCTTTTGTTGACTTTTTGTAGTCTCATGACTGAGTCCAATAAATCAAAGGACGACCTCACTATCACGGGAGCTATTAATGGAACTATCTAATGATTGCAGACTAAGACCTAGTTTTTTCGATATAACTCAACAGTTATCCAAAAAAGATCCTTTACTTTTGGTGTATTGAATTTTTGTCAAATTAGATATTTCGCTATCCTTTTGAACAATTACGCAGATATAAATCAAACAGTTTATTTTTCGAGTTGAAAGTGAATGTTTGTTATCAATTTTGTTTTGTTTTGTTTTTGCGGAAAACTTATTTATGTTTTGGTCTTTGCCATATTTTATCTTACTTCTGTCGCCCTGCCGCGTAGAATCAGAAAAGACAGAGAGAGAGAGAGAGAGAAAGAAAGAGATAGAGGGAAAGATATATTTCGCATCCTCCTTCAATTGAATTACAATATAGTCATCCTTGTTGTTTTGTAGTTTAAGTAATGTCTCTATTAATTTCGATACGACCAGTTTCCGTAACTTTTATCTGACTTTTTGTAAATTTCCGCGTTTTTGAGCTTTTATGCTGTCTTCGCACATTGTTACTGCAAGAACAAGTAACGTATCATGTTAGAGTCGTTAAACTAACATGAGATTGATTAAATTTTAGGTTTTTAGGGAAAATCTTATGATATTAACGACGTGGACACCGCTTTCTCTTAAAAATTAACCGACTTTTCTATGCCTGTTGCTGTTTTTTCAGTCTCAATACTCTATGTTAACTGACAGGTCTCATCTTTTTTATCTTTGAAGGTATAGGTGAACCTATTTAACATTTTTATTTGATAAAATAATGGTTTCCATGGCTTTGAAATTAGTTGTTTTCAAAAAGTAAAAACGTAATTTTTACGTTTGTCACTTTTTTGTCCACCAGTTAATTTTTTCTCGAATAGACAGGACCCACCTTTCTGATTAATTTTAAGTGAACATGGTCAATTTAGGGTTTATTTAAGGCTATTTTGACTTTTCTTTTAATTTTTCAAATAGACAATGACTTTTGGTTGTAATTAATCTTTGTTCTTATTTGGTTTTGTCGTCTGTCTTGTTTTCTAGTCCTGCTTATATTCGGAGCCTTATGCTATTCTAGATTATGACGAGTTATCTGGCTTTCTGTGGATCAATATTTGAAGCTTTATATTCATATAGTTTCATGGCTTATAGTTTTTGCGACTTTGAAAATAATTATTTAAAAAAGTAAAAAAGTGTTTTTTAACTTTGCCCCTTTTTATAATATTTGCATATCAGAATGTTTCTAATCAAAATTCAATTATAAATAAATCAAATTTACGTTCAATAAAGGGTCATTGAAAATGGACTTTATTTTCAGTGAAATGCTTTAACAATTTTATTTGCTTCAACACTTTATTTGCGTAACATTGTTTTTTTTGAATTTTTTCATTTTTTGTGCCTGTATTCAATATCATTTTGATGTCTTTTGACACTATCTCAATAATTACAGCTCCACTAATGCCTCACTAATGACAAGTTTTTTAAATTTAGTTTTTTAAGTTGAAAGTTTATGATTGTTATTGTCTATGTTTATGATTATTAAATCAAATTTACGTTCAAAAGAGGGTCAATGACAATGGTTTTTATTTTCTGTGAAATGCCTTAACAATTTTATTTGCTTGAATACTTTATTTGCGTAACATTTTTCATGAAAATTCTCATATTTTGTGCTTGTATTCAATATTATTTTGATGTCTTTTGACATTATCTCAATAATGACAGCACCACTAATTCCTCACTAATGAAAAGTTTTTTAAATTTTGTTTTTTTTTAGTTGAAAGTTTATGATTGCTATTGTCTATGTTTATGACTGTTAAATGGTTGTTAAATCAAATGATTGTTTATGATTGTTAAATCTGATTTACGTTCAAAAGAGGGTCAATAAAAATGAACTTTATTTTCATTGAAACGCTTTAACAATTTTATTTGCTTCAATACTTTATTTGCGTAACATTGTTTTTCTGTAATTTTTCGTTTTTTGTGCCTGTATGCAATATTATTTTGTTGTCTTTTGACATTATCTCACTAATGACAGATTTTTTAACTTTATTTTTTTTTGGTTGAAAGCTTATGATTGTTATTGTCTTTGTTTATTTGAGCTATGATAACAATTTCTTAACTTTTTTAACCTTGCAGTGTAGTCTCAGCGAAGAGAGTTTGTATTCTTTTCAATGGAATTATAGTGGAGTCCTCATTGCCGATTTATTTTTTATTAATGATTTTTTTAGCGTTTTCAAAACTGCAATCCGATTTTTGGATAATTTCGCAATTTTAGGGTTTTGACACATGCTATAGGGTTTTTATGCTATAGTTGAAAAAGGATGCGGTTGATTCTATCTAAAGTTTTTGATAAAAAGATTATGATTTTGACCGCTTGACCACCGTTTTCTCACACAATTTAACTGACTTTTTGATGTCTTTATGTGGGGTTCTTTTTTAGTCTTTTAACTCATTAAGTTTATTCACATATCTCTTTGTTTGTTTTGGAGTTTTGGGGTGTAATTGGAGCTATTTTATTCGTTTATCTTTTTTTGATAGCCATTTGTTTTCATGTTTTTGAAATTAGTTGCTTTCAAAAAAAGAAAACGATTTTTTTAGCGTTGTCCTTTTTTGTCTACTTGCTAATTGTTCTCAATATAGACAGGTTTAACATCTTTTCCGATAAAGTTTAAATGTGTTTTTAGTTAAGGTTTTATTTGGCGCTTTTTTGAACTTGATTTTTAAGTTTTTATTAAATAGATATACATAATAGAAATACGCAATTAACCGTTGTTCTTGTTTGATTTTGTTATTTGTGTTTTTAGTCTTGATATTGGCAGGTGTCATCGGCTTTCTAATGAAGCGTTATTTAGTTCGCTTAGTGCTATGAATTCAAACAAATTTCGTACATATATATATATATATATAAATCAATTATTTCCGAATAATGAATGAATTTTTAAAAGTTTTCAACCTCTTCATCATTTAGTGGGCAATTATGTCAAAAAGATGGATGAGTGCGCTCAAATTATTACGTGCGAACGCACTTTATTGGGTTTTTTTACCAACAAATTATGAAAAGATTTGTAAAATGAAAACTGCTGATAAGTTGTTTCAAATAAAAAAAAACTCCCGAACTATCCTCTCACAAAACCAAAACAAACAGTATAAAAATTTAATTCCATTACAATCTGGTATGTAGGTATATTGATACTATTTAAATTTACTAAAGAAAATAAGATTATTAAACTATACCAGGTGTTCTGCTTTTTGTTTCATTTTATTTACTTCTGCTTATTCAAAAATGTGAAAACTCTTCGGCACAAACTTCTTTTCATTGAAGGATAAAAATTTTGATTCCGGAAATACTTTTTGATTCCAGAAACATGAACAAGATAAGATGTTTTAGTTGCTTTTACAACAAAAAATTGATGAAATTTGACGAAAAATGCAGTTTTATAGTTTTTCGAAATAAAGTTCCCACAAATACAATATACAAATCCAAAATCGCAGAAACTCTTTTTAGTTTTTTGCAAAACTTAGGCCAAAATAAGAAGTCGGCCAAATGCTTTTACAAAATTCTGTCAAAAATGCGAAACCAGACAAGATAAAAAATACGAATGATTACAAAATGTCTTTACTTCGACAAGAGGAGAGAAGTTTAAGTAAAAAGGTCCGCTTTTGCCGATTATTCACTTTGTCATTGTAAGCAAAAAACAATTAAAGGAGAGCACGGGCCGATGTGTTAACGCTAAAAACGCAAAAGTATGTAAGACTGGAGGTGAGTGCGTAGAATTTATGTAAGATATACGCTTGAGGCATTGAAAAAAGCATTGCCGTTTCTAAGCGTATATCGTACATAATATTGTGCTGGAAAAACTGCGTTGAACTTAGCGTAGATCATACATATTTTTTTTCTTTCTAAACGTAGTTCTCGCACAATTTTTGTGAATTTAGAGTCGTTCAAAGTTCAAAGTTTTGCTCTCTTAATCACAGATCTTACAAGATTTTGTGTTGAATTTAGCGTTGATCTTAAACAATTTTGTGCTTCTAAGCGTATATATTACAACATTTTGCGTTTATAAACGTAGATCTTATACAATTAGCGTTGATCGTACATGTTTTGTGCGGAATCTAGTGTTGATCGTACATGTTTTGTGTGGAATCTAATGTTGATCTTACATAACTTTGCCTTTCCATGCGTAGATTTTACGTAATTTTGTTTTGAATATAGCGTTGATCTTATCTAAATTTGTGCTGAATTTAGTGTTGATCTTTCGTAAACTTGAATTGAAGAGTGAATGAGGCGACACTGATACAGGAAGTCAGTAGTTCGAGTCTGACAAACAAAGGTCAAAGCAATGAGTTTATATATGATCAACGGTAAATTCAAGGCAAAATTATGCAAAGACTATGTATAGAAACACAAAGTTGTGTAAAATCTACGCTTAGAAATGCAAAATGAAGTAAGATCTACGCTTCGAAACGCAAAATTCAACTCATTCACCGCAAAATTTTAAAAATAAAATGCGGTGAATTTTTTAAATTTTCAGCGCTAGTTACTTCTTGAATTACATAATTTTTCAAAAATGACATGGCCCTGGAAGCAACGTACAAAATCACGCTGTACAAGCTTTTTTAATCAATAGCATTAGTTTTTAAGTTGCTTGACACAAACAGTCAAGAGTAAAGACTTTATAAACATACAAATTATTGCATTTTTTTCTCAAAAATTTTTTTCTCCATAATTCATTAATCCTACATCGTTCCCACCTACGCTCGGAAATGGTCTTTTGCCTCTATGAAACTCTATATAAGGTCTCTGGATTCAACGTCTACTTTGGTATGTCTTCTCCAAGAAGTGCAATAGCGGCCATCATTACCTTTGATTTAACGGGAAAAAAATCTTTTTTTAAAACGAAAAACCTTCGTTCTGAGAAATTGCAGGAAATTGGGCTACCTTAATGTAAGTTAATTGGTTGTCACAAAAACTAGCTATCCTTTCTGATGTCATTTGTAGGCAAAAATGGACCGTTTTTGGCTTTTGGCTTATTTCTGGCTCAGAATTCAATCATTTGCAAAATCATTATTGATAGAAGAGAGAACTGTTTTCCGAAAACAGTAATATAAAAGTCAACCTAAGTGTCCTGGAAAAATAAAGGTCGGGAAAAATAGAAAGCTTGAAATTTTTTTACGACAATTCTTTTTCAAGAAATTAGAAACTTGCAGATGTCTGTTGAGCGATTGGTTCAGTTTCTTCCAAGCATTTTTAATGGCACAATTTTTTATTGCTCCACAAAAGATTTTGATCCATCTAAATTGGCTGAACAAACAATTTAGGATCGTGTAAAGGTCCTAACTCATTTCAAGAAGTGTAGTAAAGAAGAAAACCATTCCTTAATCACCCACTGCATACAAAAACTATAGCTCCGAAGGGAAAATCCAATTAAAATACTGTAAGCCATGCGGACTTTCTATTGAAACCACACAAAACTTATCTGTGTAATAAATTTTATCTGTCAGCTAAAATTAGCTGAACAAAGATAGCTCTGCGTACGAAACTCCCCTTTTAGGTATGGTCGGAACAAAACTAATAACTTTTAGCGACATTAAAAATTGTGCCTAAAGGCAGAGTTAAACATAGTTATGTTAATTTGCAGCATCATAACCGTGCCGATGTTCAAGCTTTAAAAACGTTAAAATGCTTCAAATTAGAGGCAAATGCGTTAATTTCATGTAAGATCTTACATAAAATCTTACATAACATCGCCATTTTATTCGCTGACCTTTCGTTATTAGACGTTTTCAAATGTCGATCTGACATAAGTTCACCCTTTTCACCGCACCGTAAGAAAACTGCGGCTATTTTTCAAATTCTTCAGCGCTTGTAAACGTTGTTCTTTCATATTTTTTTTTCAGAACCTGCTCACATTGTGTAACAAGCGTGATCTAGCTGCTGATTTCTTTATTTTGTCCAACGTTCTTTTTTGAGAGTCGAAAAATGTTTGAATTTAAGTATATGCGGAATTAGCATCTATTGGGGCACTTGGATAAGAATGGTTGAACTCATATGCAGTCCAAGATGGTATTGCAAATATATTCCTTTATTCTTTTATATTGATATGGTAATTAATTGAACCGTTTTGCGAGTTGAACGGCTGTTGAGCGATTCAGTAAACTAATTTAATTATCAAAAATAACCACGAGGTTAATAAACAGTTAAATAAAATTATTGTCTTTCAAATATATCATATTGTACTATTATGGTACCATCTGAATTCAAACTCTAATTCTAATCTGTACAAGACTTACTTGCCGCTGAAACTGAAAAAACCGTGATAAGAAGTGTCTCCAAAAACTCTCTCATTGAACATGCACTCGGCAAGTCCATTCTCGCCAAACTGAAGTGGCGCTGCTGTTTGTTGGAAGACAGCGTCGTAGCTTACCCACACCCCTATCCCGTCAAGACCGCATTCTACTGTGACCCCACACGCGCTCACAGTCGCTGAACTGTATGTTGAGTAGCAGGCGGTGTCATTGTCGGCAATAAAAGTGTAGCCGTGTGGGCACTCGAAGGTGTTACTTACTGATGATGCACCATCACATTCCACTTGCCTGTAATACAATCACAATTTCACAACTCACATCAGCACGGGTTGTCTGTCATACTAACTTCTCTGATTTCATTTAAAGTCATAAATAATTCTGAGTTATCATACAAGGTCAAAAAGGATTCTGGGTAATCATAAAAGGTCATAAATGATTATATATATATATATATATATATATATATATATATATATATATATATATATATCATATAAAAGGTCAAATGGTTCCGATAATCATGAAAGGAGCGTGTCTCAGGTCAATCAAAATTAGAAAACTTAGAAGACTAAGTTTTACACATCATCTATTGGGCTCATTGAACTCTCAGAAAATATCAATTGTAAGCTGCTAGAAATTAGTTTGCAACTAATTAGTTTTAAGTTCATAAGAAGATCGAGAAAATCACGATCTAGGTAGAGACAAAACAGCAAAAATGTGCTACCGTTAATATAAAAACTGTACTTCGCAATTATTTTTTTAACAAATCAATTTTTTTATGTTTTTTTTGTTTCAATCAGTGAGCTTCAGAATAAATTCTGTAAAAAAATTATGCGCTCCAGAAGCGAAAAACTGGAATATCAAACATAGGACAAGATTACTGACAATAAATTAAGGTTCATGGCTTACAAAGGTCAGAGAACACTTTCTTGTTGGTCTTATATTTAGTCCAAAAAATCAATCTGCAAAAATTAAGCATCGTTTTTCTACATAAAATCTCGAAGTCCTTACGTTCCCTCCTAATATTACATAGTTGTCATAAAAAGCGTAAAAGAAAAAAGTTATAATTCATTGGGAGACTGCGAAAAGAAGCTGGGTGACATGCGTGCCCACATAAGTGAACAGGCAAAAAATCCCAGACAAAACATTCCCATACAAAGTAGTCCCAAGAAAGCAGATAAAACAGTCCCGGAAAAAATACTCCTACTAAATATACAGATAAAAAATGTTCACACCAATTAACAAAGAAAAGCTTTAAGTTATTCATATGATTGTAATTCATTGAACAATTATTAAGCTAATTACAACATAATTTTTGCCAAATAATTGTATTCTGAAACAAGTTTTTGTTTAACCCTAATTCATATCAATTAAAAACAATGTATTCAGAAACTTAACTCATGGATTATATATGTTAATTTATTGTAGATTATATTTACATCTGTTTTGGTATTTATTTGGGACTAATTTGTCGGCTTTTGTCTGACTAATTTGTATAGGACTGTTTCTGTCCGGGAATTTTTTGCAATTTGGACTGCTTTGTTTGGGACTGATTTGTCCTGACACGACCCACATAATGTTCTAAACTTTCGCATCCATTATTGGTGCTTATAATTCGTTATCAAAAGTTAGATCGATATCTTTTCCTGAGTAATGAAACCTTAAAGTCTTTTTTAAATTTGGGAAATTAATTCTCCGAACTCTAAAAATGCACTTTAAAACTATAACAGGTGAATACCAATAAAATTTGTTCTTTTTCTGGAAAAGAGATGACATAAATGTATCAGTGTTTTGCGCTCCCATCTTAAAACAATTTGAAGCCAAACTTGGATTCAGAAAAGCGCATTCTTTACGTTTTTTGTTGAAATATAAACATGCTTATAGTGGAACTGCTGTAACTGCTATCACTTAAAGCTCATTCCTTAGTTAGTCGAAAATTATGTTCACCAGAAAACAACGAGCAATATGAAACACTCATAAGCACTTTCCGGCCAACTATTTCAACAGGATTTTTGATTTTAACCTAAAAGATTCAAGAAAATTGATACCAACTTTCAATATTCGACCTAATATTAGCTGTAAAAACTCCTCTGAACAAAATATTCTACGCTTCTGCTCTTAGGGGTTCATGTATTTTACCTCAGAAACTTGGCAAACAAACTAAAAGGGTTTATTTGCATTGTCATTTTTTTTAATTTCTGCCCCATTAGTACACTTTAGATATATTGGTTACATTTTCTAAAAGGTTCACAAGCTCTTCAATTTTTTTTACAGGCTTCAGCAGTTAATTGATAATAAACAGGGCTATTGCATTTCTTGTGTTCAAGATAGTTATTGTACTCTATCAATTTCTCAAATTCTGGTCTCGGTGGTTCAATTCGGCATATCACCATCTGAAAAACGCAAACAAGAGCCAAAAATGTGTTGACATAAAAAAGTAACTCGTGGCTTATATTTTTTATCCTTAATAATTAAGCGCTCGGTTATGGATTCACTAAGTTGAAAATTGTTTTCATTTTAGATTATTTGTGGTCGAAAGTCTTTGTCGAGTGAATTTGAACGTAGTTTATGTTTTTTCAAAATGATTTAACAGTTCATATTGCATCTTCAGTGTGAACAAAACGACCCAGTAAAAATCAAAACTGTTTTGAGACAGTTTTGCATGATCAATTAGATATGTCATGGTTTGCATGGTCAATTAGATATGTCGATTATTTACAACCAGCATTATTTTTAATTGCAAAAACAAAAACCATCCGTATAAAAGCCATTAAAAAAAAAAATTCTAGAGAATCTCACTCATAAAATAAAATAAGAACAAAAAATAATCAAGATGACCAAACATTGGAACCTTTAGCAACTGTGCTGGCAGAAAAATTGGAAAAACAGATATTGTTATTGTCTGTTTATGTAAACAGTAGAATATGAACAAAGAATCTATTTTAAAAACCTTTAACCAAATTCAACCTAAAAATAACGAAAAACCTATCACCAAACCTATAACGAAATATAATTATATAACTAACTCTATGATAAAACTAACAAACAGTAGTAGCCAAATCTATTGACAAAATGCCAAATATCAAAAGATTTTTTTCTATCCTATGATCTGACCCTCCAAGTGACCTCCGTCAATGAACTTCTTAGTATTTTCGGCTTAACAAACTATCATGTTAATGATAGATAAAACATTCTTACATAATTTATACAGAAAATCAGTCAAACTCTGGAGTCTATCAAAAAGATTACTTTCGTAGCTATATATATATTCATTGAAATTGTTCCGTACGAAGAGCAGACGCAGAGACAAGTTCTAAAACAGATAAAACTGAAATAATAACAGTATCCAGAGAAATCGAATTAGGAACAAGAAATAGGGCAGAACGCGGACGTCATACATTGGCTGTATTTGATTAGATTTAACTAAAATATTCTAATCAATTTTAACCCAAGAATAAAACAAAAATCGAGGTTGAATTCAAAAATGGGAACACAAATCGCGAACAACGAAACTTTCTTTGACTCTAAAAATTGAGGGGAAACACAAGAACAGCTAGAAAACGCTCTAATCACAAAATGGCAATATATAACAGTTCCAAAAGACTCCATAGTGCCCAAATATCCAAAAACGCTCGAATTTAAGCAAGAAATTTCAGAAAAGAACGTGATAAAAAACTTGCTTAACAAATTCTCCTCTAGCTCACTCTAATAATAAAAATAATAATTGTGGTTTCTGCGTAACCGCAGCGGAACAGCATTAGGCCTACAGTAGCCTGTTTTCAACTGACCTTTTTCTTATTATTCCCCACATTTCAGACTGATCTTTTTATGAGCAGAATTGCTCTTTTTTGGTGACTAGAGCCACTTTTTTTTGCGTCTGAGACTTTCACGTGGTACCATTATTGCAGCCAACATGGGTCAGGCTATGGTCAACTTGAAGCTATGGTTAAGTAAGAGCTCATCCTCACACAGACAGCTTTCAATTAGGTGCTTCTACAAACAACCGCTCTTTTTTGTTCCGGCATTCTTCCACTATTTTGTACACCCTAAATTTCTAGTTCCGATTTTTGCTTCACTGTTGAAGAAACTCAATAACTTTTTAGCATCAAATTTGTATTTACAAAATTTACATCCAATAAATTTCTATACACCAAACTTCTTGTATTTTCGAAACACAAAGTGCCAATGCAGTCCAATTACGGCATCTTAATGAAAACGAGCTGAGCCTGTGGTACTTTTTTTCCAGACTATGTAAATCCAGCGCACGATGCGCTTGAAGATGGTCTGATCAGAGGTCACTTCGATCTGGGTGCCTCGACCTGGGAGATCTCTCCCATGAAATGAAATGAAAATATATTTCAGCAAGATGAAGTAGCATACATAATATTGAATGAAACAAACCATTGCCAGGGCGATAGAAGAGCTTATCAACTCGACTAGTTATCGCCCTGAAGACATTTCATACGTCAGGTGAGAGGTCAAAGTAAGTTCAAAATTATTGCCCACCCACTAAATAACTATGCATGTAGCGATTCATTTAATTGTCTTTATCCAGGCTGATGTGTGCGCTGGAAATTGTCCTGATCTGACCGTCCTAGACCGAAAATTCCTCTGGTCAGATTCAACAGTTTCTGTGCGCTCGAAGTGCGTTCGAATCCGTCTCTGATCAGACTCAAGTGCTTTCGTGCGCTCGAAATTACATGTAACTTGAGCGCAAAATGGTCAGGTGTCCGCTCGATGATCAGGACAATTTCAAGCGCACCCCGCAGCCTGGGTAGCTATCAAGTATCTTTACCTTGGAAAACATTTGGCATTCCACGATCTGTCAATAACTCTGTCATTTGTCACATTTCCACAGCTGGATGCGTTATACCCGTAGTTTTCCAGAGTTTCCTGATCAACTAAACAGAAGGAGGTACATCACGACTGGCAATATTAATGTCATTCACTAACAAGGATTAATATTTTCAAACACTGTCAATTATACCCAGTAGAATTTACTTGGCTATCTTGGAACATCTAGTTGCAATATTGAAATATATCTTTGCTTTCCAACACGCTTATACGATCTTCCATAAGCGTTCTTATCCCATAAGATTCTCCATACATTGACAGGTCACAGAACACCTCACATAATATCACCCTGTTCCTGCAATATCTCTGATCGCGTATAGACGCACTTATTTTGTAAGATTTCGCCTATTCACCCACTGGTACTATGAGATCTAGAAATTAGTAGCTGGTCACGTTAGATACTGCATAAAACACCAACTTTGTAAGATACTCCGTACACACTCTTATAGAGTAAAACGTAAATATATTTTGACTGATCTCTTAGCATTCTAAAAATGCAGATTGATCTACTAATGTCTTGTGTTTACTAGCTAATCCTTAAGACATTGTATATAAACGTTTATTTTGAGCGGCCTGTTAAAATATTGGAAATGAAAGCTGATTTTGTATAATCTTGAAAATGCAAGTTGATAATATTAGGTCCTATCTTTATAACTCACTGATCCCGCAAAAGCTTGCATATCTATGTTCAGCTTGAAAAATCGCTTATACAATGATTTCTTTTTTCAAATTCCTCCAGTTTGACGAGTTTGAAAAAGTTTGTGATGATTTTTTAAGATTTTGCTTTAACGAGTTGATCTTTATACATAAATCTTATACACGCTCCTGATTTCATAAGATCTTGCATAAACATACTCATTCTATAAGATTGTCCATCTGCACGCTAAAATTAATAGTTCTACAAGTACTGGCTAATTTATAACGTGTTCAAGATTGAATTTACCTTGTGAGATCTTGCATATAAACACTGGAATAGCCATTCAAGTGAATGCTTATTTTTTAAGATCCAGCATACACAAGCTAATCTTGTATCGTCTGGAAAATACAGGTTGATCTTTTCAGAAATTGAACTCAGCCGCCAATCTTTTCAAGTCGTACAGATACACCCTTATCTTGTCTGATGATCAGCATATACATTTATACTGCAATTGTTTTAATTCACGCTTTCTTTCTATGATCTTAACAATACAAGTTTTTTTAAATAATTTTTGGTCATTAGTTGATTATGAACGACCTTCAATACACCAACGTATCTTTTGCCAAATACGCGCATATCTTAGAAAAGTTTCCCGTTTCCATTCATTCATTCATTGATTCATTCATTCATTGTTCCGACCCCACTTGTGGGGGGGGGAGAGGAAATATATACTCAAACGGGTTTTTTTGTTCAGACATTTTTGGCCGATCGATATATTCATCGAAGATATATGTGAGTGGTATCATTAAAAAGCTCGTCCAGCGTAGAATTGGCAATTAAAAAAATTTTTTTGAATTTCATGTTTTTCGAAGAGTTATCGGGGTTTAAATTTTGTGTGAACATGTGATTTTTGGCATGATTTTGTTCATCTTTTTGTTCAATTTAAGACTTTTTCTATGAAAACATCCATTCAAAATTATATTCTCTGCTGCAAAAGAAACAATCTTTTGTTTCTAACAGACGAAAAGCCACAAAAAAGGGTAGTTTTCTACCCATAGGGAATTTACCCAAAAGGGGTAGATTACTATAAAAAAATTTGATTTCTATTTGAGAGCTGATATTCTAAAAACCAGTTCATATTTTCTTTTGATTTTTTTGTCACTTAGAGACTAGTCACTTCCCAAATCCAGGTTGTGTTCAAGACAAACCTCATTTACAGTGAAATGATGCCAAACGAACAAATAGTTTTTTTTTAAGGAATCGCTTTTTTTTATGGCTCCGACTCTGAGTTTTCGTAATTTTTGTTGAAATTTTGATTTTCTTTTTGAGATTAATATTAATACTAATAAAATAATTAATATTAATAAAACTTCGTAGTCCTATGACATAGACTTGTTCGTTAAAAGTGCAATGGACTTCCTAAAGAGCTGTAAGCAAATATATGTAGTAATTTGAGTGGACAGCTAATGGCTGTAAAGAAATTAAAAACAATTTTTTGAAAAATAAAGATTTTTTTTTGAACATTAACCGATCTTTAACTTGTTTCCTTGAACTAAAAATCAGTCCTTTTGACAGGACACCCTAACATTCTACTGCAACTAAGACTATTCAAATTAGCAGTTTTATCGATCTTCTAACTATCGTCTTTATGACTTGGATGCCACGACATTTGATAAAGTTTTTTTTAATTTTTGGTTATGTTTTTCGTAATTTTAGATCCATTCCAAATCTTATATTATTATTATTTTAATACCAGTTCCCATTGGTACCAAAAAATTTTTCACTAGATCACAGATAACTTTTGCCGAGAAAAACGTATGGTTCTAATGCTTTCGACACTGTCTTCTCTCACTTTTCTTCTTATTTTTTGGTTATTTCCTCTATTTGTTGTCGTTTTCGTAGTCATACGACTTATTTTGATGACATATTGATTATTTAAGAATGACATAAAAATCTGCCTTCTCATCGAAGCATAATTTAATATAACTTAATATTTACTGATTTCCGTTGAAAGCTATTGAACTTAATAGCTTTAATACTACGGGTTTTCTAAAAATGTTGTGGTTTTATTGTATCTGTTAACAGTTGTTGGTTTTTTGAAGTCATAATGTAACAAAAAAGAAGTCAATTGTTGTTAAAAAACTATTTGAAAATGAAAAAGTTGTTAATGAATAGTTCGTTTTATAATGGTTTCGTCACTTTTCTCTCTCAATTTCTTTTCAAATTGAAGTTTTTGACCGTTTTTTTCTTTATGTAGTCGTACAGAATTCAGGGGTCACATAAGCCTCTAACTGAGAGTTGAACAAATGGAGGTATTTAATGCAAAAAATTTGTAGCAAATAGCCTTAAAATTTATGACATAATTTGTTTTCAAACGTTTTCTTAAACTTTTCAGTTTTTGTTGTTATATTTGTCAATTTGTATCTAGTTCTCATCATTGAGACGCCCCATCTACTTTCCTGTAGTATGAATAGTCAAGGGGTTTTTGATATTAAGTGGTAACTGATTTTTGTTTGCTGAACAATATGCATTTTTCATAAAAGTTTTGTTAGTG